>NW_024704743.1:21868660-22280073 GCF_018977255.1 Callorhinchus milii | reverse complement strand
AGACATCTCAAAGCGCTTCACAGAATATACTGTATAATGAATAGACTGCATATTTCAGGAACTGTCTCAAAGCGCTTCAAATGATTTTGCTGTTAATAATAATCCTTGCATTTGATTATAGAGCCTTATCACGTCTTCGGGACATCTCAAAGCGCTTCACAGAATATACTGTAAAGTGAATAGACTGCATATTTTAGTATAATGACTGTGTTTTGTAGGCAAACACAGCAATTTGCACACAACAATGTTCCACAAACAGCCATGAAGTGAGCGACGAATTTTTTCCTGGGGGATTAGAAATCACTTTTTTTTCATAAGAGAGCAAGTCATTCCTAACAATGTTGGTGCAGAATGAAACGTGGCTACAGTCCTTTCATTAAAACCCCGCCGGTGACCTGAAATGCACATTTTTTTTTAAAAAAAGATGACATTTCTTTTTAATCATTTTAACCACAGAATAATACTAATCCTTGCATTTGATACAGTGCCGTATCGCGTCATCGAGATGTCTGAAAGCACTTAGAACCTTCCAGAATTCAAAAGGTGACGCATGATGGGAGTAGAAAGCCATTTGCATTAGCAGATGTTAAGAGACAGTCCAGACCCAACCATCAATAAACACAATAAACACAATTTACCGGTGATCCAGGAGCTCGACATCGCCCCCTGATGGTCAGATCCCTGCTCTGCTCCCCGTGCCTTCAGCTCCCCACTCGACTCTCTACCCCCTCCTCGCTCCCTCCCTTCCCTCCCCTCACCCTGACCATTTCCCCCCTGCTCGGGTCCTGACCCAACTTACAGCGCCTTGGGACGTCCTCCCGACGTGAAAGGCGCTCTATAAATGGAATCTTGCTGTTGTTGTTGTTGCTCGAGGTTGCTACCTGTGCGCAGGGCACAACACCCAGGTGAGTCGATTGGCGGATCGCTTTCTGGGGGGGGGGGAATAATCCCTCCAAAAAGAAATAAATAAATTTGGTTGCTCAATCCACGACTGTATGTGGGACACTGCTGTACACAATTGGCTTCCCCCGTTTTGCCCACAAAATACACAGTCACCTCACTTTACAGTATATTCTGTGAAGCGCTTTGAAACGTCTCAACGACGTGATAAGACGCTGTATCAAATGCAAAGATTATTATTATTACCCGACCCACACCAAGTACCTACCTCACTAAGAATTACCCTTATGTAGCATATATGCCAGTGCTTTGCAATAATCTCCCCACCAGCTGCGCACGTGGCATACCATTACACAAGAGCTGGCAGGCCATAAGTCAAGTTCGATGGACTGTAAATGGGAACCACACTCTGTGGACCACATGAGAGGATTTTTTTTTAGTTAACAGGGAATTAACCAGTGGGAAAGTTTGTCAGACTCTTAGAAATGCAGCAAAGTCAAATTGATGCAGCTTTTTAACATTGCAGCATGGAATTGCTCTAAGATCAGACGAATGATTTAAGTGAAGGGATTAATCAGAGGTGCCAATCTGCAACATTTCCCACATAACAAATCTTCAAAATCTTCTGCATTCAAATACCTAATTGATTCCTAGGTAAAGTAGTTGAGTGCAATTTAAGGTTAAAATCTAGACGTACAAATTCGTCCTATTAAAAATGTGTTGCACTGTTTCGGCACAAGGGAATAACGCTCTGTGTATTTATTCCTATAAATGTCTTAATAATAATATTCATAATCCTTGCATTTGATATAGCGCTTTACCATGTCGTTAAGATGCCACAAAGCATTTCACAGAATACATTGCAAAATGGAATCACATTTTGTGGGCGAATGAGGTGCAAATAAGGTCCTCATTGGAGTAAAGAGTGTAAACTAGAACTGGATCTCCTGATACATTAACCAACATGGATGGCATGGATTATTGGTGAAAAACACACACATACACACACGTCGGGTCAAATTTTCGCACTAAATGTGGTTTTTTAAAGCAAACAACTGCCTGAAAACAACAATGCTGTAGAAAATATTTGTGGTAAGCGAGACACGCCAGTGACTGGTTGGTGCCCAAGCACAGTAATTCCAAACAGAGACAGCCTTGCATGCAGCTTGCTCACATCCACATCTGCTAAGGCTGCCTAGTCATGCACATACATTCCAGCCTCAGCTCCATTGGGAATTGTCTGGGACAACAAGCTCCAAATGTACTCACCCCAAGATTAACTAACTCTTGGGTGCTCCACTGTATAAGTATGAACTCCATACAGTTAGAACATCCAGTTGCAGAGCCCAGGATTTCTACCCCTCCCACTCACACCCGAACCTACTTCATCAGCCAGCATGGTCTCAGGGGCAAAGATGTGAAAAATGAATCCATCCTCATCATTTCTGTCAAATGTCTGTCATTTGTAATGCATCAAACAGGGTAACTCTTCCAACAACTAGGCAGCAAACCTACACCCTCCTCCCCACATCACACACTCACACCAGGCTATAATGAGGGCTGAAGAGCAGATGTTCGCAACACAAAATCCCCGATCCGTTTCCATGGCGACGGGGAATGGTAATGACTGAGTCTCAGCTCTTCTCTCTCTCTCTCTCTCTGTGGCTTTCCCGGAGACCCGCGACTTCACTGAATTGGATCTCTCTCTCTCTCTCTCCGTCTCTGTGTGTGTCTCTCTGCCCCTCTCTCACTGCCCCTCTCTCACTGCCCCTCTCTCTCTGCCCCTCTCTCACTGCCCCTCTCTCACTGCCCCTCACTTCCCCTCTCTGCCCCCCTCTCTCTCACTGCCTCTCTCTGCCCCTCACTGCCTCTCTCACTGCCCCCTTCTACCCCTCACTGCCTCTCACTGCCTCTCTCTGCCCCTCTTTGCCCTCTCTCTGCTCCTCTTTGCCCCCTCTCTGCCTCTCTCTGCCCCTCTCTCTAGCCCTCATTTCCCCTCTCTGCCTCTCTCTCTCTCTGCCTCTCACTGCCCCTTCTCTGCCCCTCTCTCTTCCCCTCTCTCACTGCCTCTCTCTCACTGTCCCTCTCTCACTGCCCCTCTCTGCCCCTCTCTCTCACTGCCCCCCTCTGCCCCTCTCTCTCTCTGCCCCTCTGCCCCTCTCTCTCACTGCCCCCCTCTGCCCCTCTCTCTCTCTGCCCCTCTGCCCCTCTGTCTCACTGCCCCCCTCTGCCCCTCTCTCTCTCTGCCCCTCTCTCTCACTGCCCCTCACTGCCCCTCTCTCTCACTGCCCCCCTCTGCCCCTCTCTCTCTCTGCCCCTCTCTCTCACTGCCCCTCACTGCCCCTCTCTCTCACTGCCCCCTCTGCCCCTCTCTCTCTCTGCCCCTCTCTCTCACTGCCCCTCTCTGCCCTTCTCTCTCTCTGCCCCTCTGCCCCTCTCTCACTGCCCCTCTCTCTCTCTGCTCCTCTCTCTCACTGCCCCTCTCTGCCCCTCTCTCTCTCTGCCCCTCTCTGCCCCTCTCTCTCACTGCCCCTCTCTGCCCCTCTCTCGTTCTGCCCCTCTGCCCCTCTCTCTCACTGCCCCTCTGCCCCTCTCTCTTTCTGCCCCTCTCTGCCCCTCTCTCTCACTGCCCCTCTCTCTCACTGCCCCTCTGCCGCTCTCTCTTTCTGCCCCTCTGCTCCTCTCTCTCACTGCCCCTCTCTGCCCCTCTCTCTCACTGCCCCTCTGCCGCTCTCTCTTTCTGCTCCTCTGCCCCTCTCTCTCACTGCCCCTCTCTGCCCCTCTCTCTCACTGCCCCTCTGCCCCTCTCTCTTTCTGCCCCTCTGCCCCTCTCTGCCCCTCTCTCTCACTGCCCCTCTCTCTCACTGCCCCTCTGCCCCTCTCTCTTTCTGCCCCTCTCTCTCACTGCCCCTCTCTCTCACTGCCCCTCTCTCTCACTGCCCCTCTGCCGCTCTCTCTTTCTGCCCCTCTGCCCCTCTCTCACTGCCCCTCTCTGCCCCTCTCTCTCACTGCCCCTCTGCCCCTCTCTCTTTCTGCCCCTCTGCCCCTCTCTGCCCCTCTCTCTCACTGCCCCTCTCTCTCACTGCCCCTCTGCCCCTCTCTCTTTCTGCCCCACTGCCCCTCTCTGCCCCTCTCTCTCACTGCCCCTCTCTGCCCCTCTCTCACTGCCCCTCTCTGCCCCTCTCTCTCACTGCCCCTCTGCCCCTCTCTCTTTCTGCCCCTCTGCCCCCCTCTCTCTCTCTGCCCCTCTCTCTTTCTGCCCCTCTCTGCCCCTCTCTCTCTCTGCCCCTCTCTGCCCCCCTCTCTCTCTCTGCCCCTCTGCCCCCACCTCTCTCTCTGCCCCTCTGCCCCTCTGCCCCTCTCTCTCACTGCCCCCCTCTGCTAAATTGTGGTGGCAGTATCTCCTGTCTGACAGACTGAGCTGCATGGGATGGAGGATGGAGCTCCAGTCAGTATCTTTGCTGCTGCCTTGTGCTGCCCTGTACCATTGGGAGCTTGTTTTTGTGAATCCTGGGGGGGGGGGGGGGGTGAGCAGGCGTTTGAGTGGAGCTTAACCACTGTGCAATTGGCTCTCCTCATCCAAGTGCTGCCCAATGGAAATGTGCACTCTCCCCATCGAAATGTCAGTGGGGGGGGGTTGGGGGTGGGGGGAGATTACTCTATAAACACAGGCAACACTGCTCTTCTCTAGGACTTGGGGCTTAAACCACTGGCATTGATATCCTACATACACATCTCACTTGGCTGATGAAAGTGTGTGTGTGTTAAAAAAAAAACCATCGCAGGGCTCTGTCGCAGAACCATCCGTTATTAGTGCAGACTAATCTTGGAAGAAGATTGCATTTCTCTTCCCCTTCTCTTCCCGCTTTGAGTTCCATCAATTTAGAGTTGCCACCTGCCACTATGGACCTGCATGTTCTGCGTAAGTAGCTCTTAAATCTCTACGCGCATAAATGTTGCTGTGTGATGAGTGCGAGGGTTATTTTTATTTGGGCGTTTGCACCTTTAACGCGTTTTTTGTATCTGGATTTCGATGAGCTGCCAAGCAGTAGGACTGCTATTTCTGGGTTTTGCAAGTTTCACAGCTTTTGTTTTGCTGTTCATGTTTCTGTTTTCCCAGTGGATTTCTTCTATTTTTCCAGTGCTGGAAGTTTACAGCAGACGTCACAGAGATTCGATTAAGATTGAAATTAAATTAAGAGCATCTTTACCAATGGATATGAATAAAATGTCCACTTTATACATATATATATATATGTGTGTGTGTGTATCTGTGTTGTGTGTTTTGTCTATGTGGCGTGTGCGCGTGCCTGTCTATGTTCTGATGTGTTATTTGTGTGCATCTGTGCTAGGTGTATCTGTGTTGTGTGTGTTCGCATATCTATGTTGTGTGCGTCGGGAGAAAAATTAAGAATTTAACTTGAGTTGTATCTTGTAATTTTCCTTTGGTTCGTCCGGTTCAAAATACTTTTAAGGAGTCAAATGGACTCTTGTTTAAAGCTCCCCTGACCGCAAAAGAGGCCACCAAAAATGAACGGACCACTTGTCCTCAATTCAGAAATCCTCACCCTGAGTGTGCCGCTCAGCCAAGCAAGCCGAATCTAAGTGAAATGACTGTTGTAGATATAGTTTACAAACCTTGTCTTGCGGTGTGTGTGTTGAATTTATGGCGGATTTCAATCCCACTATGAGCTAAATAATCCGAGTAAAGTTCAGCTGGTTTCAGTGGTCCAGTGATGGTGGGCTCTTTTGACCCAAAGTCTGAGGTGACTGTAAATTGTTCCATTGGATCCTTTTAAGATACTGTGAATAATTATGACTAAATCCTTGCTGGGTTAATTTCCAGAATTCATGTAGCGTTGTGATGGGATGGATTGCTAAGCCTGTTGTGGGCTAGCTAATATAAAGTGATGTTGGCAGCTGTGTCCGTATCCTGCCAGCTGAAGGAAAAGGGACGGTGGCGAATGAATGAAAAGTGTAGAGAAAGAATCAGCCTAGTTCAGGATGCAGGTCCACAGACCAAATTGTGCAGCGCTTTGAGACGTCTCAACGACGTGATAAGGCGCTATATCAAATGTAAGGATTGTTATTATTGTTGGTGGTGAGGGAGGGGGGAACAAATGGGAATTCCTTGCTGAGACAGAGCAGAGGGACTTTGCTCCTCTTTGGCCCATGCTTATACCGGTCAGACCTGGGAATTGATGCCTTTGCCAATGAGCGTCTGAAATGGGAACCAACTGTACTTTATTCCCTGTAGCACCGACACCTGCACATTGATGGACCAGAAATTTACTCAAAGCATATCTTTTGTGTAGAAAATAGGTGAGATGGCAAAAGAAGAGACACATTGTGTCTGTGATGCTTGATTGGAAAGTCGTTGATAGCAGTGTGGCTCGATGGGGCAGTACGTTGTGGTATATTCAGGACTGTATTCCGACACAGTCCTGAATGCTATCGTGCCACAGAGAGGGAGGGGAGGTTTCCTCACGGGGAGGAAGGACCCTTCAGCCCAGTCCGCACTCGGGCATCTCTCAGCTGGTCGGCAGAGAGTCAAAGAAACACCAATCCAGACCATTCTCTCTCAGGAAAGGTCCTTTGCCATAGGGTGATGCCACCAGACTTAAAAAGAAAAACCTTAATTTTAAACTGCACTTTTAGTCACAGGAATAACCTTTGCAGTGAGTGTTGCAAGCTGTCTGCTGTTGTTACAAAGCTGAAGGGCTGCTGTGCCACCTGGTCCTGTTCCCTGACTTTATATTCTCATGTTTTAGGACACTTTCTCTGGTGCATATTGTCACAGGAAGGCTTTCTCTTTCATTTTTGTCATTTGGGGGCTGTCAAAAATTAATTAGGACAATTGTTGCAACAACAATTTGGGGCAAGTATAAGACAGCGACTAGGGGATCTAAAAGAGAATTTAAGAGGGATTACTTCACGTGATTGCGGAACTCGCTGCCTGAAGCGGTGGTTGAATCAGATAGTGTAGCTGCATTTAAGAGGAAGCTGGACCTTTACGTAATGAAGAAGGGAATAGAAGGGTATGGGAGGGAGTAAGGAGCGCGTGGATTCTGGTGTGGAGTATATACACTGGCATGGACTAGTTGGGTCGCGTGACCTGTTTCCATGCTGTACCTCTTTGTTCTTCCTGGATTAAATGTCAGCCTGGATCAGTTGACAGCACTCTCTTCTCTGAGTCAGAAGGTTGGGAGATGCACATCAGGATTTTGAGCTCAAGGTCTAGGCTGACACATCAATGCAGTGCTGAGGAATGCTGCATTGTTGGAGGCGCCATCCTTCAGGTGGGCCATTAAATCAAGATCCCTTCTGCCTGTTTAGGTGCATGTTAAAGATAAGACAACACTATTTGAAAAGAAGAGTTTTTCTCAGTGTCTTGGCCAACAAGGGGTAGTCCTGTAGCTCAGTGGTTAGAGCGCTCGCCTCTCAAGCGAGAAACCTGGGTTTGATTCCCAGCAGGACAAAACCTTGGGCAAATTTCCTTACTCCACATGCCTAATAATAATCCCTCAAGAAAAAAAACAATAGTAAATTGGTCACGCAATCCACGACTGTTTGTGCGCAATTGGCTGCCGCATTTCGCCCACAAATATACAGCCAATTCACTTTACAGTATATTCTGTGAAGCACTTTGAGACATCTAGAAGACATGAAAAGCGCTATATCAAATGCAAGGAATATTATAATTATTATTATTAACAATGCCCCAAGTAAAATTGTTCATTTGGCTTCTTGGCTGTTTGTGGGACATTGCTGTGTGCAAATTGGCTGCATGTTCACCCACAAAATACCCAGGGACTCCAGGTCACAGTAAATCCTGCAAAGCGCTTTGAGGTGTTTGGACAATATGATAAGGATTGCAGGGATTTTTTTCCCCAACCGCCAGGAATCCTACAATTGCTGAAAAAATATATGACAGATCCTGCTTTGCTGCAGAAAAAAACTAAGCATAGAACGCTCTCCATGCTCAGGACCATCTGCTCGTATTTCTCAAGGAGAGGTAACTGTTAACAGAAACAAATTTAGAATTCTCTTTTGTTGGTTGCTTCTCAGTGTGTCCTCTCCATTGCTGAGACAGTGGGGAAGCTGCATTGCTGGAAGACCTTACACTTGTCCCTCGAGGTCATTTCGCTGAGGTTATGAGCGCACTATCACAGTTTATGATTTCTCACGTCGCTTTGCCAAGTCGGTTATTGAGAGGGGAATTCTCATCCTGGACAGGTGCTAGAAAGGCTTTGCCAGGTGTTGGTATGTGCAGATGCACACTTCTGCTGTTCATGGCATTACTTCTCATTTCAGTACTGAAAAGGATGTACCTTTTGAATGCCAGTTTTCACCACATTTCTCTCCCCTGTTGAAGGCTGGTCTGTGCTAGTGGACGTGGGGTGCCAAGGGTGTCAGCAGCTCGTGATATCAGCCTCAAAATTCACTTGGCAGCTTATTCTGTGAAGCGCTTTGAGACATCTCAAAGACCTGATAAGGCGCTATATCAAATGCAAGGATTATTATTATTATAATACTTATTATATCTTTCCATATTTCATTCTGGAAACCTTGGCAGGGAATGTTGGCACATTTTTTTCAACAGTTAAGAAATAACAAAAACACTTGTGTTTGATATCACGTCATCATATTGTATTGTCGATGTCTCAAAGCGCTTCACAGGAGTTACTGCAAAGTGTAATGACTATGCATTTGTTGGTGAACGCAGCAGCCAATTTGCACACAGCAGTGTCTCACAAACAACAACAACAACTTGGAATTATATAGCGCCCTCCACTCCGGATGGCGTCTCGGAGTGCTTCACAGTAACAGATCCCAGTAACAAGTAGCCTTGAAGTGAATGACCAATCTTGTCTGACGAATTGGCATTGGCCAGTTCACCGGGAGAAACTCCCTTATTTTGTTGAATAGTGCACGGGATTCTTAACATCCCCATGAACAAGCAGACAGGACCTTGGTTTAAGGTCTCATTCGAAGGACAGCATGTCTGTCAATGCAGGGGTTTCCCAGCACAATATTGAAGTGTCAGGCTTGACCACAAGTTTAAAGTCCCAACATGGGAACTGAACCCCAATTCTTCTTACCCAGAACCGTCAGTGTTACCAACTGAACCAAACTTGACATCTATCGGACCCAAACCTTGACGGCCAGAGGTTCTCTGGATAGTGATCAAGAGGGGGACATTTTTAGGCGATCCTTCCCTATTAATATGTACAGTATACTACAATTTACATTGATATAGGGCCTTTCACATCAGGAGGAGCTTTGGTAGTGGGAGGGAGGGGGTGAATGGGAGGGACTCCGGGATGGAGTTCCCGAGAACGAGGGAAGAATGGCAGAAAGTTGATGACGGGGCAGGGGATGTGAGGGTGACTGGAGGGAAACGGAGGGAGTAGCTGTTCACTAAACAGAGGGAGCGGAAGGGTTGCAGGAGGTCAGAGTGAGGTGTGGTGAGCCTGTGGTGAGATTTGAACGATA
Source organism: Callorhinchus milii (assembly GCF_018977255.1). Lineage (NCBI taxonomy): Eukaryota > Metazoa > Chordata > Chondrichthyes > Chimaeriformes > Callorhinchidae > Callorhinchus > Callorhinchus milii. The sequence goes on along the minus strand of NW_024704743.1, from coordinate 22,270,677 downwards.
GGATGAGGATAAGGATCTTGAATTTGATCCGCCGTGGAAGGGGGAGGGAGAGCCAGCGGAGCCAAGGGAACATGGGGTGGGTGGGGAGGGAGGATGGTGAAAGACTCGCAGATTAATCATAATGAATCATAAAAACAACGTTTAGAAAAAAACTAAACACCAGTCTTATGAGAGAAATGGTGGACTGCTGTGTGCATTATTCATACCTTTTTTTTCACAAACGGTTTTACAGAAAGTTTATTATTATTAGAGCAGATGTCCCAGCACTCATGCCCCTTTATGTGAACGTCTCCATGTTTCTGCGGAATTATTACCACATATATTTCTCCACTCCCTTCCCAACACTATCTCCCCTCACCCCCGCCAACTCCCACCCCCGTACCCTTAGCTGAGGTGTGCTGTCATATCCCTGTGTTTTACGAGCGAGCTTTACAAATGAATCTAGCAGCTGCTTGGGGCGGTTTGAAAGCTGCTTACTTCACTCAGCCATGTGGAACCTTGTTAACCTCAGCCCAGGTTTCGGAAGCCAGTGGGATTTGACCCGTGCTATCGGTGGTGCATTTACCCCCGACAGCAATCAGAGCGCAGAAGCTTATTGACATTCCCACTGCCGGTCTTGTATCCGGGGAGACGGGGAGTTCGACAAGCTGGGTTTGCAGATGAGAGAGGAGCTTGTGAATTTTATGAGGTTCTGCTGGGCTGGTAGAAAAGTGCGGAAGTATTTGCCCGAAATTGGGGGGGGGGGTTGCGGCAAATTGCAGGGGGTTGATCGGTGGTATTGAGAGGTACATTTCACTCCCAACCTACATTTGTTCGCTTCATTGATTAAAAATAATGAGGAAATAACACATATTAGGTTGTTGCAATTTTTTCTGAATTCATTTCTTCTTTAATATGAACTGGATGGCCATGGGTTGGGGTGGGTGGGGACACCAGCGCAGACCCGAAGGACCAGTGCCCCGACTGCAGGACTACAGGAGCTCACCTCCTCCTGCCTCAGAGATAGATACACTCAGACACAGAGAGGAAGGGAGAGACACACACACACACACACACTCTCAAACACAGTCACACACAGACACTCACAAACACAGACACACACAGAGACTCACAACCACAGAGACACACAGTCACTCTCAAACACAGACACACACAAACACTCACAAACACAGAGACACACACAGATACTCACAAACACATAGACACACAAAAACAATCTCAACAGTGGGGTCTCCGAGTGGAGTGAAGCTCAATTCCCGCTTGCGCCCCATTGCGCATGAAAGTCCGTAGCCACCGGGCCCACAGTAACGGCGGATAAACAGCACGAGAGGCCATTGGCCAGAAGCTACATTGTTTAACGTGTTTTGTAGCGGAGGGCACTGTTTATAGCGGATTCCGTGGAAAAATTGTGGCCGCAATTTTCTATTGACCCAGGTTATGAGGTGTGGAGTAAAGATGGAAAGCAAGTATCTGTGATTTATTGTCATAGGTGCTTCATAGTCAATCTGGGCTGGTCTCAGAGATCAGCCCCAACTAGACCTTTCGTGCTAAACCCTATTATGTTTTTCTGCAATTGGTCGTTCTTCTGTTGTTTTAGTCTCCGTAACAGGCAAGTCTGTAACACTGGCTTTCTTATAGTACATTTAAATAAATTAGATATTCAGACGCACATCAGTGAAAATAATTATACACCTAAACTTTACTCAGTGAAAACCTATTTTACATGTTTTTCAAGTTATTTTCTTAACAGGCAGTTTTGATTTCCTGCCCTTCACCCAATTTTCTCTCGGGAAGATGGTGTCCCAAAATTCCACCGAGTCTTAACCTGTACATTGTCTTAAAGTTTAAGATTGCGTGCGGTTTTGACAAAATCTCTTGATATCGGTCTCAATTTAGAAGCCAGATTTCCACAGTTCTTAAACAAGAAACGACTTCTGAATTTAGACTGAGTTTTCCCCCCAAAGAATTTTCCCCAAATCTGCACTATCTTGAATTTCAAGACAAAATTGTCTTAAGGGCTAAGTCCAGGTGATATTCAGACCTCAGTGTCTCAAATAAACATGTCCTCTTTAGCCCGAGAATCCTCAAGCCATTTATAGTTCCCCAACTTCAACCCTGGCTGAGATCAGCTAACTCACACTGACTTGGCTTCTAGATGATGAACGTCTTATCTGTACACATGTACAGTTTAGGGCAGTATCTTTGCCCTTTGCTGAAGCTTGTTGATTATGTTAATGATTTTTAAATAGATATATATATTTTGAGTAAAAAGCAGCAAAGATCAGAGGCAGTGAGCAGGATTATGTATGTTGACGAACCAAAGGATTATCGAGTGATTTTACAGAATGAAGTATTTTTACACAGTTTGGACTGGGCAGTGCAGATTAAAATGCATATTTAGCTGGGTGCACTCTCTAGAGAGATGTTTAGCTGGGTGCACTAACAAACAATAATAATAATCCTTACATTTGATACTGCACCTTTCACATCCCAAACGTTGCGATTTTTTTGCACTGTAAAATGGGAGATATTTAATTGGTGAACTATCAAATGAGAGCTATTTAACCTGATGAGCTCTCCAATGCCGTCTCTCTAATTAAGAACTGGTTCGAACGACTGAACCACTTGGAGCTGATGTGATCCGGAATCTTTATCATTAGATTTTTCCGCATTATATTCCGGCAAACATTGATGGAAAAACAAATGATCGGTTGACGAGACACTAAATGAAATTAACATCTTCAGGAAATTAATGAGGGAAAGAAGTAAATTTATCGCCTTGTGACTCGGACTCGTGATAAGCTGTACTTCCATTGCAAGCGGAGAGGTCGGAAGGAATTTCTTCACTCAGAGGATTCGAGTATGCAATTCATTATTACAATTGGCTGTTGAGCCTGGATCAGTGAAGAATCATTCAGAATGGACCTGGGAAGTAAAAGGTGAAAGACTGCAGAGAAAGAGGGTCGACACAAGGGGCCAAACAGTGTCCTTCATTGCTCAACCTTTATATCAGTGGTGGTTAAGCTTTTTCGTCGCCCGATCCAATACATTTTTTCTTTTATCGCCTTTAGCATTGTTTCTTTTGCCTTTAGCATTGCGCTCACAAGTGCAACATCTTAAAGTTAGTTTGAAGGACAGAAACCGGTCAGTTAATTCTGAGCTGGCGTTTTTCTCCACACAAACAAGCGCACCAATTTAATTCCACTTTCCTGCTTCTCAAACCCTTTAATATTCCTCCTCTTCTAGAATCTATCCAACCAGTTAAAGCACTTCACTATGCTAAAAGAAAAACCTCTGAGTTAAGCATTTTTATAATTTATCTCTTCATTTCTCTCTCTTTATCCCCGAAGGCATTGACTGCTTGCTGGATGGGCACCGTCAGACCTAAACCTGACTAAAAATTCAGCCTAGCTCATAAATTTACAACGAGTGTAATATTTCTGATCCCACTTGTCATTCACAGGAATTCCCAGGGGTCTAACATTGAAATTCAATGGATTCTAAGAGTGTAATGCGATTGTCCTGAAACTGTAGTTCAGTGAGGATTTGAGCACTCACAGGCCTGGCTCGGATTTCTAGTGCTGACTATCTAGAGGCTGAAAAGCATTTTAGGTGCTAGGAAATTCACTTGGCATAATTCTTTTTCAACAACCCTTCCTGGAAGCTTGTGGCTGGCTATTGCAGGGGAGCAGGTACTGTATTCTGTTCCTATTTGCTTTGGACATTTGTGGAAGTACGGAACGTACTGACCTTTAATTCTTCCTGCGGTTCTGTATAAACTTGAAACCGTACCTCTCAAAGGCTTGAACTCTGTCAAAAAGCATTTGGATTTTGCCTACTGTCAGCATTGGCCTTGGCTGTTGCTGTTGTTTTTCTGCCTCGCAGACTTGTTTTGCTGTTACTTAATTCATTTCAGTTGAATGTTTACTGCGCAACAGTCATCAGCATTGAAGCATGATGGGCGCTTCCTACAGCCTTGCAAACTGAAGCCTGCCCTCTCCAAAGCTGAGCTCCTGACAGTCCGAAGATATTTCTGTTATTTGGCAGCGATGGCAGGAGTCTCATGGCTTAGTGATCACAAATGGGACCCTGGCTGAAATTTTGTCCTCGCTAATCAGTTGCACTAAGTCATCTATTTGCAGTTCCCCTAAAATGACTCCGCTTAGACCAGGATTCCAAACCAGTGACGTCCTGATTTATACGGTCAGGTGACACACCTATAAAGGACTCAACTATATATTGTATATATTTATATACAGTATAAAAGCCTTGCATTTGATATAGTTTTAATGATTTATCTCGTTATTGAGACGTCTCAAAGCGTTTCACAGAATATACTGTAAAGTGAATTGACTATTATGTTTTGTGGGTGAAACTACAGGGACACGGGAAAGGTCAGGTAAATGGGACCGAAAGGATTGCTCTTAAAAGAGCCAGCACAGACACGATAGGATGAATCCCCGTCTTCTGTCCTGTACATTTCAGTGGCTCTACAGGTGTTGTACCTACTTACTATCAGAGGAAGTCAGAGAATGGTGGCTGATCTGAGAGTAAATTGGTGAATGTATTTCAGGAAGAGAGACTGTTATCTGCTCCTATTCTTTTCAGTATGAACTGGTCTATCTGCACAGTCGATTTGAAGCTAAATAGGTTGTAAGGTTGTAAGCCTGGTTCAGTTGCTTGCAGTCTCACCTCTGGAGTGTAGTATAGGGTGAGCAGTACATTGTGAGAGGTGCCAACCTTTGGATGAGATGCTAAACTGAGGTCCTGGTCTGCCTGTTCAGGGCATGAAAAAGCCTGTGACACTGTTTGAAAAGAAAATAATGTTTCTTCCGGTGTCGTGGTCAACATTCCCCCAGGTGAATTGGGCATTCACCTCATGACTCTTTGTGGGACATTGCTGTGTGCAAATTTGCTGCTGCTGTGGGGGGTGGAGGGGCAAGGGGAGAGGAGAAAAGTTGGGTTTTGAGGCATTTCATTATAGTATAAGCAGTAGAATTTCAGATGCACATCTCCTGATTGTTATTAAATACGCACAGGTTGGTGTGTGTGTGGGTGGGTAGGGGCTGTGTGTGGTGGGTGGGGAAGAAAAGCTTTGTTATGAAAAACCTACGTAAAATGAATTAGGGCAGATAATGCAGTTCCCAATGGCATGGGCTCACATCACAACAATTCCCCAGAATAGACAGTGCAACTCAGATAGACTGAAGAAATGAGCACCATGTGGGATATAGAAGAACATATATATATATAGAGAGAGAGAGAGTCCTTCATGTAGGATACAATTCTACCGTACTGTAGATCATGCAGTGTTTCTGGTCTTTCAAGATTGAAGTTAAGCAATATTGTTGAGGGACATTCCAGAATCTATATTTTGAATCTAACCCATGCTTTGCCGGACGTGATTGATGCTAACCCTAGATGCATGAAATAGGACAGGCACCAGGAATAATTTCTTTACCCAGAGGATAATTAACAACTGCAGTAGGTTGTTAGGACGGGTGGTTGAGGCCACGACATGGACACATTGGACTCATTTAAAAAANCAGCTTGATGCTGCTGTGATGGGAGGGTCAATGTTCTGGAAAGACGAGATCAAATTGGTCGGAGGGCCCTCTTCAGCCGAACCAATCCTATAAATATACTCAAGAGCGATGGTGTCGTTTTCAGCGGAACTCGATTCTTTTGTCTGCTCATTTTTCTTCATTGAAACATTTTTGTTTGTAAACCAATTATTGAGCTGTAACAATTGTGGATGCCTGAAGTGCTGCATTCATCTTTCGTTTCAGCCAGAAGGAGAGCTTAATGGCAGGGCCGAGGAAAGTATCAGAAATGTCATGCAGACTTTGTTTTGTTGCATTGTTTCCAAATTAATTGTGTTTGATATAAATAGCCTCACCGGTGTGGGTTTTATTTTGAGTTTATATCAACTGCCCCAGCAATGTTTGGATAGAGACTCCTTGAGTTATGTTCTGCTCTGCTAAATAAGAAGACTGAAGAAAAATTTGGAGTCAATGCCTTGATGTTTAGAAGTGTTGTAGGAAGGTGTATCCATTGTTTTTTCTTGTCTTCTACCCAGATGTGGGTATTTTGCTTTTCATCGCAGAGTTACGTTCCTCTCTTTTCTCCTATGATTTGTGTAGTTGGGATGTGGCTCATTTACCCATTGCCTTTACCCACTGAGCTGTCAGAGGGAATTTGGATTTTATTACTATATCCAGAAAGCAAAGGGACGTTGTCAAAGGCCAGGACTATAAATTGTCACAATTCTTGTGCAATGCTTATTTTTAATAAATTGAGTCCAGTTGTTTCCAATTATGCATTAGCTTGAATGCTGAGGGCAGGCCAAATGAGATGAATTTTGCAGATCAATTGGAATTGTTTGTCAATGAGATAGCGGGCGGCTAGTTAGAAGTTTCCTACACCTGAGGATTTATTCCATGCTTCACCTTCAATCAAAGGAGCAGTAATCCTGCAACAAAGAGCAAAAGGATCAGGGCTGCAAACCCATCATGACCATCAGTAAAGGCAATTTGTTTATTTGCCCTTCAGTAAATTCAGTGGGGGAAAAAAAAACAAGACAGTAAAAATTTACAATAGAAAAGTCCTATATCCGCATTAATTGAGCCCAGCCCTGTGCGCATATAAGCAGTGTATAAAACTGGTGTGTGTCTCTTTTTCATCTCTCTTTCTCTGAGTTCTCTCTTCTCTCTTTTCTCTCTCTCTGTATCTCTATTTGTCTCTATTTATATCTCTTGTGGGTGTGTGTTTTGTGTGTGCGTGTTTGTGTGCGTGCCTGCCCGTGTATGTGTGCGCGTGTGTATGTATGTGTGTGTGGGGCCCCACTTACTCACTAATATTGTATTTGTCTCGCGTTGACGGTTCCGACCAAACTTCCACCGTTGCAGCCCTTGACTTCAGCTGGTGAACCCGATATAGATACTCAGCATGCCTTCTGCTGTACGGCCTATCCTCTCTTCAGACACGGTTTCCAAAATGTCTCTAGTTCCACTGTTGCCATGGGATTGCATGCTTTATTATTGACTTCTCAGATCTCACAGTCGGACTTAAACTAAGAGACTGCTCTGAACGTATGCGGTGCCAATGACTCCTTGCACAGCACGGGTTCCTGGAACCTGCAATTTCACGTGGTTTTATTCTCAGTACCATTGTCTTAAAATTTAAGATGGTGCAAAACTTTGTGAAATTTTCAAATTCAGTCTTAATTTTTCATAGGTCTTTTTAAGAACTGCAAAAAACAAGGTTCTCAAGTTAATAATAAAGTAATGATCCTAATCCTCTCATTTGGTTATAGCACCTTTCACATTGGGAGGGCTATCCCAAAGTGCTTTACAGGCTATAATAATATTAATAATAATCCTTGCATTTGATATAGCGCTTTTCACACTTTTTTGCGCAAGTAATTTAACACTCACTTTAAGAAATTGCCAAATATAAAGTATGAAGGAAGAAGTTTCAAAGCTTAAATTCAGCAGATTTGGATCTGAAACAGCAGTAGGCATCACCAGTAGGTTTAAGCATTGCAAATTCAGATTTTTCAAATTGTGGTTACATTCAAACTGGGGAGCAGAAAAACTCCAGAGATTTAGCCGAGGAAAATGACACGAGTAAAGGGGAAGAGTAGAGCGAGAGACAAAAAATAACATTGTTTTTAAAAAGGAAGCAACTTTCTTTAAAAATTAAAGATGACCCCAAAGAAAAAACTAATTTTACAGGAATATTTTTGAAAGATTAGATAATGCTTTTAAGGAACAACTTGCACTCGTAAAATATTTAACATGCGAAGTAACATCTCAAAGTACTTTTACAGTTGCGAGCAAAAAAAATTAACATTTGCGAGTGTTAGGTTTGGACTCATGATTGATTGTTTTCTAAGTTCTTGATTTTGAATGGTTGAGGAGAGAATTTGTGTGTGGCATAAAAAAAATCTAGGCTTTCTGTACAGCCTGTCCTCTCTCGCTCCCACAAGGTCTCCAGCTGCGTTGTTGCCACAGCATTGACGTGCTTTCTTATTAGCTCCTGTGAGAACCAAGGAGCTGGTTGGCGGAGATGCTGTCCGTCAGATAGACACTAAATTGAGGTCCAGTCTGTGCCTCTTCAGGTGGACATGAAAGAGAGAGTACCATGGCAAACCGTTCCCCAAGAAAAATTGGTCACTCACTTCCTGGCTGTTTATGTAACGTTGCTGTGTGCAAATTGGCTTGCCCACAAAATACACAGTCACTACCCTTTACAGTAAGTCCTGAGAAGCGATTTAAGAAGTCCACCCAACGAGAAAGGTGCAGTATCGGTTGCGAGGATTGTTACTGAGGAGATAACTGGAATGGAGGAAAACTAACAAAGGAATATTTGTATGCGCTCAATTAAACAGAGAAGCCTCCCTTTTAGGATACATGTACACAAAACAAGATAATGTTTTTCATCGCTGTGACTTTGATAAAGGATCCCTAGGGATTAGAAGCCATATAATTGAATGGAAGCGCATCACATCACAAGCTTGGTTTTGCATGTGAGGCTCTGTCTCTGTAAATTCATAGCTCACAGCAGGAAACAATAGCACGAAAACAAGTTAGAGACTGGATAAAAGGGAACTTTACAAAAAAAATCTTTCATGTTTATTCGCACAAAAGAAATTGTGTTTGACTTTTTTCAACTAGAATGAGATTGCAGTCTTGAAATGCTATTAACGTACAAGATACAAGCACCTTCTCTAAAACTAAATACTAAGATTTCTGCAGCCCAGTGCATTGTATTGTAGCATAATATAGGACACCTCCAGCGCAGACCCTATCAGCAATGCAGCACACCCCCAGCACTGCACTGGAGTGTCAGTCTAGACTGTGTTCAAAGTCCTGACGTGGGCCTTAAACCCATCAACTTTGTGACTCAGAGGTGAGAGTGCTACCAACTGAGCCAGGCTGACATCTAATGTGTTCCAATATATTCCTCGTGAATTTCCTGGTTATCGGTGGTGGTGGTGGTGGTGAAAAGGTTGGGTGACCAGATGGACATGTTTCTGAGTCCCTGTATCCTGCTCCTAGTTTAAGTCAGCAGTGCTGCAGCAAATTACTATTTTTTACTTACCTATCTCGTTCCCGATTGGAATATGGATTCTGCCTCGACCACCGAACTCTGCACGGTATTCCACATCCCAAACAACATCCGTGTATAAAATTCCTCCTCATTTCTCCCTTTCTTTCACTTAATAATTCCTTCACTTGATAAAACAAGGCAGGGAAAAATTACTTACTTTGAGGATGAGCCTTTTCATTTCCCTTCTTCATTTCTTCCTTCTTCCGAGTCCGTAAGTTGCAGCTCTATCCACTACATTGGGATTGCCCCGATAGAAGGATTTATCTGAGCTCAGTTGTAACTGGATTTGGAAAATGAATCGTGCTGTTGTGATTGTTACCCGCTTACCCCTAACTTCCCCGCCCTCCACCCACCCTGATCCCAACCGCCTGCTCGGGTCCAAATCCCTGACTGTACAGCTTCTTGGGACACCTACCTTGCCACCTCCCACCCTCCATCCCCACCCCCCCCCACGGTTTGAAAGGTGCTATATAAATGTAATTTGTGGAATTTCTCTTATTGATGGTAGTGGATAAAAAAGACTGTAAAATAATAATCCTTACGGTGGTATAGCGCCTTTCATGTTGGGAGGACGTCTCATAGCTCTTCACAGGGTACACTGTAAAGTCGAGTGATTGTATATTTTGTAGATGAACGGATGGACGAACTTGCAAGTCTCTATGTCCAAAGTCGTGTTTCATCCAGTGGCAGTGAGACATCCCACCGAGAGTGCATTGCCTAAAACTGCAAAAGCTGAGCCATTGCAGCACAGCAAGGAGCACTCACGACATGGAAAAGCCACCTCAATAATCAGTAAAATCACTATTTCTTCCCCCAAAACCCTACCTATCTCCAACTTTTGCCAAATTCTCTTCCACATATCTTCCTCCTCCTCTTCCAAGGTCCCCAGGCCAGGCCCGGAGAAGCTTGTCTCCAGCCTGAGCTCACACAAACTGGCAGGAATGGAGTTATGTTGTTTTGGAGACTGCAAAATTGAGTGTTCCAGGGAGTGTAGTGTGCCTGCGTTTCCGAGCTTGTCACTATTGTGACTGGGAAATGATCCGAGTGCCTGCTCGTAAGTACTCTGTCTGTGTAGCGTTCTCTTGATTATTCCGAGGATGCTGCATTAACATTTAATGTAACTTGTAACTTCGTACGGTTTTGGTGAATCTCTTTAACACAAAAAATGCGAAAGTGGTCTGTGGTTGTCGAATAATAATTGCACACCGGCGGTTTACTGGAAGTATGAGCACTGCCCATTGTGAGAACAGGTTTCAAGTTGCTTTCAGCTTTTGAAATGGGTATGTTGCCACCTCTTGCTGTTCCTGGTAATTGGTTGTGAGTGAAGCTGGGATGTGGATGGGGAAATCAGCACAGTGCCCTTCCACCTCAGGGACCCACGTATGAATCAAGTCCCAACTGATGGGATGAAAGCTTTCATCTCTCTTGTCTTGCCCACCTCTGTCTCTTGGCTGTAGGTTGGTTGGTTCATTTGCGCGTGTGTGTGTATCTCTTTCCCTTAACTATCTGTCTCCTAACCATCTGTCTGTCTGTCTGCCTATCTGTCGTAACTGTCTGTTTTGACTCTCTCCCCCGCAACCCCCATCTCTTGCACTCTCTTCTCTCTGTTTAAGGGGGTTTGAACTCTGCCTAAAAGATTTTGGGGGAGGGAGGGGGAGTTTATTTTTAACCGATCAATTTTCAACCGAAAAAAATCTGTGTATTTATAGTGAAAATTGGTCAAAGCTGACTCTAAAGATCCCTATAGATAAATAACCTGATGAGAATTTGTACAATGTCAAAATCTATAGCCTTTCATCAGAATTGAATTAATTATAAATTACTGTGTACAATTGACTTCTGTGTTTCGGCCACAAAATATACAGTCAATCCACTTTACAGTATATTCTTGTGAAGCTCTTTGAGACGCCTCAACGGCGTGATAGGACGCGATATCAAATGCAAGGATTATTATTATAATTCAAGACACGGATTGATGGAGCGCGTTACCACCTGTTCAGCTCAGTGCATTGAGTTCCTACTCGTTGATCACTTGTGCCCAGTGTGTTAAATATCTGAGAGCAATAATTAAACCTATTTGTGTGTGTGAGTGTGTGTCTATGTCTGAGGAGCTTAGCAACCAGCCTGCAAGACTAATTGAATTGGTGCAATTCATCCATTTTCAGGAGTGTTTTTTTATTAGCCTTGTAATTGTGTGGGAGAAGAAGCCTTTTTTTCATCTGATTTTTCTCTCTGGTGAACCGCTGAAATAAAAATGAATTGGGAAGAGAATGAATCCCGAGTTTCCACAGGAGGAACATGTGAAATATTAAATAAATCTCAGCCCAGGCAGCAAAATATGCAGGATAAAATCATAGAGAGTCCAAAGCTTGCTTATGGTGGAGAACATTAAACATTAAGAATTTAATTGATTCAAAATGTAAATTATACATTCATTTAACAGATGGCCTTCGACCTGAAAAGCTACAAATTTTGGATGCTCCAAGTGCAGCATTTATAAAGGATGTTTTTGGTGGTGTTTTCTGTCACCAAATTCAGAAGTAATATATTATTCTAAAATTGAAATAGATTTTGCAGAAATTAACTTGAGAGGTTTTGCATTGCTGGCTGTGCTCCACTAATTGAAGCAGCAAAGTGTGGATTTAATAAACTTTCCCACTTTCCCCAGTGAATTGGATAGTGCACTCATGATAGTCCAGGGACATTTGCAATTCCAGCCTCATTCCCCTGCCTAAACTCTCTGCTACTCCATCCCTGGTCTACTGCTCGCTCCTCATTCCCTCTATTGGTGGCCGAGTTTTCATCCTCTGTGGATGTGCACTCTGGAACTGGGTCCTGAAACCCCTTGCTTTGCGCCTCCTCTCCCTGCCTTCAATACTCTCTTAATGATAAGAATAATCCTCACATTGTACCTGGGGGTCATCGGCCAGGACACCAGTATATCTTTGATGAACATTCTGTGAAGCGCTTTGAGACATCTTGAAGACATGATAATAATAATAACAATAATAATCCTTGCATTTGATATAGCGCTTTTCACGTCTTCTAGACGTCTCAAAGCGCTTCACAGAACATACTGTAAAGTGAATTGACTGCATATTTGTGGGCGAAACGCGACAGCCAATTGCGCACAGCAATGTCCCACAAACAGTCGTAGATTGAAAATGACCAATTTATTATTGTTTTTTGTTTTGGAGGGATTATTATTAAGCGTGTGGAGTAAGGAAACTTGCCCAAGGTTTCACCCTGCCTGGAATTGAACTTGGGTCTCTCGCTTGCAAAGCGAGTGCTCTAACCACTGAGCTACAGGACTATATAAGACACTATATCAAATGCAAGGAATATTATTATTATTTATTCTCAGATTCCCCCCCAGTTTGGGATTCCCATCGTATTTGCAAAGTGCTTTGAGGTGTTATCCTACGTGAAAGGTAATATCTAAGTGCAAGATGTTGTTGTTTTGCGCCTTCTCCTGTGACCTCAGCCTATTTGTTGCTCCGTGTTATTTGAGACCTCCGTTCATCACGGGGCTGAGACCAGCTCTGGGATGTTGGCTGAACTGTGATTCAGTGGCTTTTTCCCCTCTTTAGTTGCTCTCCAAAAAAGGTGAGAGGACACAATTAGGAAATGGGGATATCACTGTTTCTATTAAGTGATTTAAACTTCTTTCTTTAAAACTATATTGACTATTACCATAGGTCTCGTTGTGTGTGTCTGTGTGTGTGTGTGTGTGTGTGTGTGTTGGGGGTGGGGGTATCTCTACCTGTGAGGAAGTGTCTGGTTTGCACAGTAGTCTCAGAGAAGACCTAGTATCGGAAATGTTAGGCATTGACAGTCACTTGGTGATCTTGCGTGTGGCCCCAGAGTGGACATCGAGGGAGCGAAAGTGGGTTGACACTGGTCTAGCGGCTCATGTACATACGGGAGTTAATCATTTAGTTGTCGACCTCGCGCGGGGCTGCTCTGGAAAGTTCTTGATGCATTTCCTCCTCAGCGGCAACCTCCTGGTCGGGAGACGCGGGAGGATTGTGGAATAAGCAAGTGAGCACATTAAGCAAAAACCCGGTGATGCAGAACCGAGTGTCAACTAAAGTCACTCAAGCCTGACTTGCCTCCTTTACTAATAAATGGCTTGCGTCTCACTGTGGGCTGGGGACCGCTTGCATTATTTACGTGCACGGCATAGCTGCGCAGTGCATTTGTAGGCACCAAACATGGCGCAGAGCTGAATCAAACAGCTTCTGCCACTGCCTGACACCCGATCCCACAAATGGAATACATCAGTCAGGCTTAGCAACACGGAAGGGACCGAAGCTGTCTTGGTTGCTCAGGTAATTGTGTGGCTCAGCAGTCTGCTGCCGCGGCTGCTGGTAAGTTTAACTAGTTCACTTGTTTGTTGTCAGCATGATCGTGCGTTTGATTGAGAGGCAACAGAGCTCCTTGTCGCTCGCTCAGTCACAGCGCACAGGTGCTGGAAGTCGCACTATACACAAGTGGCAGCAGCCCAAGCTCTCAAATATTTCAAAGAGAGCGGCACTCAGATCATTGAAGACAATCAAACAATAACCGTTGCGTTCCGTAAAGCCGCCTTTCACGGCAAACGTCTCGGAGCGCTTCACGGTTTGTGTGTCGTTCAGTGACTGTGCTTTTATAGATGAGGTAGCTATAGATTTGCGCATAGATGACCCAGTGTAGAGCTGTCAATTCAATGAGGGCACTGTATGAATCCCAGCATCAAGGGGCGAGCGAGCACTGCTCCTGGTCCAGCAGACCGAGACAGTACAATTACTTGGCCACAGTCGAGACCTGTGCTGGGCTCTTGCAAACAGCCTGCACTAAAGTGGGCCAGAGGTTGTGCAGATGGCCCCTTTGACCGTGCTTTTGAGCATCTCTCCCCTCCCTTCCCCCTTGATCCCACCCCCAGCTTATGTGCCAAACCAGTATTGTTAAGCACTTATTAACAATACTGGTAAGCACAATAGCTAATAGATACTATATAAATATTAAGCACATTTATATAGTACCTTTCATGGATGTCCTGCCAACATGAAAGGTGCTATATAAATTATTTGTATTGTATTGTAGTCAGAGACCAGATGAGTTGAGGGTTGAACAAAACACTGAGGAAGGGTGTTTGAGGCGAGGGCTCTAGAATGCTGTAATGGGAAGATCTCTTGTGATATTCAGTGTTTATTTACACAAAAATAAAATTGGTCATTCACTGCGTGGCTGTTTGTGGGGCATTACTGTGCACAAATTGGCTGCCGCATTCACCCATAAATACACAGTCACTGCACTTTATGGTATATCCTGTGAAGTGCTTTGGGACATCCTCCCAATGTGAAAGGCACTATATCAAATATAAGGATTATGTATTATTATTAGTTTACGTCCTGTCAAGGAGCAGGATAAGGTGGAGGGAACAGTGCCTCACTCAGGCTACCTCTACCCCTTTCCCCCCACCCCGATTATTTCACCCAATTAAAGAATGCAGAAAGAATTAAATCAGCCTTGATTTCATGATGTGACTTTTGCCTTAATGGCTCTTTTGTGTCTGATTTGAGGTGAACATGCGGTCATCCAGTTTTGTAACATCCACTGCCGTGTCTACAAACCTGGCAGTTTAGGCTTCTGTCCCAGTCAAACCAGCGAGGGATAGGCAACACAACACTCAGTTGCTTCTACAAAACTCAATCCTGTTTCACTTGTTTATTCCACAAACCTCAATCCAATTCCCTGTCATCAGTAACAGATCATTTCCCAGTGAATCAATGGTAATGAGGCACAAACTCAATTTCCTGCCACACAAAGGGTGGCTCTCAGTTCTGTTTTCATCCTGGCTCAGTTGTCAAGACCACCTTAAGAAGATACAATAAAATGTACATCTTTAGTCACGTCATGGCCTTTCACGTCAGGAAGATGTCCCAAGCATTTAGCACTGCTGGCTTGGGATTCAAGCTAGGGATGAAAGCCAACGGATTGGGGAGGGGTCAAAGAGGTAGGTCTTGAGAAGATGCTTTTGCCTGGCCATTGGTTCAAAATACTTTGGTATTAATACCAATGGTGGGAATTTGCTCGCTCAGAAATGACTCCTTAAAAGTTCTTGGGTGTTACATTTTTAATTTTTTTAATATAATATAGAGATGGCCATGTGTCTTATCGAGCATTTAGTACCGGTTAGCACAGCTCTGAGCATTACTCAGATTTTGGATCAGAGAATTGTGCAACCCGTTTATTAGTTGTTGTCAAACTCGAGTCACTACACTTTTCATTTACGAGTGTGAAATGCTTTGAGATGTTTTGACCTTCAAAGGCACTATAAAAATGCAATTTCTTTCTCTTTGGAAGTGATTTTAAATTACTTGTCTTGAGAGAAGACAACTCAGAGGTGACCTCAGAGAGATGTATAACATTTTAAATGGGATTGAAAAAGTAATCCCAGAACAATAGTTTAGGATGCTCTAAAATAGGAGAACTTTTAAGAGAATTATTCAAATGAATTTAGAGTTGCAAAGGGAAGTGTTAGGACAGACACCAGGAAGTCATCCTTTACCCAGAGGGTGATTAACAACTGGGACAAGTTGCCAAGAAGGGTGGTGGTAGAGGCCTGGACAATGGACTCTTTTAAAAAGCAGCTTGATTCCGCGATTGGTGAGGGGTTCAGATACTAGGGATGGGTTCTGAAAGGATGAGATCAGATGCAAGGGCTTTCTTCTCTAAACCTCCTAAAATACACAGACAGTCCTCTCAACCAGGTGATAAAGATCAAATGCAAGGATCATTGTTATTATTATTATTTGATCTTTTGTGACTGTTGCGGGATATTGTGTGCTGATGTGCAGCGAGGGCACTATCAGGTTCAGATGCAATTTCTCAAATAATAATAACTTATATTTATGTAGCGCCTTTCACACAGGGTAGCGCCTCGGAGCGCTTAAACCCGACAACCTGCTCCAGTTGTTAATTATACTCTGGATAAAGAAAGACTTGTTGGCATTTGTCCTGAAATTACCCTTTGTCCTTCACAACTGAATAACATAAATGCCGACACTCATTAACTGGATTTTCCAATGAAAAATGGCCCTTCGGGGAGTTGACGGTGGCCCCAGCAAATCTGCAAGTGTGGGAAATCTGAAGCAAACTTACTAACTCCCAAAATAAACTTGGGACCTCCCTATTTGTTTTATTTTCTCCTACCCCACTCTTCTGCTCGCCCCCTTCACTCAGTTAATTCAGGCCTGCTGCACATCCCACAGCCCACCTGCTCCCCTATTGATGGCTGAGCCTTCGGTTATTACGCCCCTAACTTCTGGACCCACCCGGCCACACTCTCTGTCTGTGTGTAAATTCTGCTTTAAAATCTGCCACATTGACTGTGCCAATGGCCCCCTGCCTTGTCGTTGTGAAGTGTTCTGAGATATATCTGCTATGATGGGGGTTATATATAAAGTGCCAGTTGTTGCAGTAAATGTTGGAAATGTACAGCTGCCTGATCAGCATCTGAGAGACACAGACATCTCAACGTCTCAAGTGTGGCCCCTCATGAGAAACGTTAGCCTGCCTTTCCTGATCAGACTACAGTGTATTTCCAGCAATTTATTTTTATTTCAGCATTAAAATGCTCCTTCAGGTTCAACCAAACCTCTCCTCTTACTGTTATGTAGAGTGATTCATCACATAAGCGGAGCATTTGGCCACTAGTCCGTGCTGTTGTTTATTGTCCACACAGATCTCCATCTGTGGCTTCCCTCTCCTGAACAACAACAAATTACAGTTATATAACGCTTTTCATATCGGAAGGATGTATACTCCTGTATTTCTTTCTCCCTCATATATGCATCAAGATTTCTCTTAAATAGAGTGCTGTTTTTGCTTTGACCACATACTCCAGCAGTAACTTCCACATTCTCACTATCCTCTGGGTGAAGCGATTCCTCCGAAATTCTGTTAAATCTAGCTTAGTTGTCTAATGTTTATGCCCTCTGGGCTGACCAACAAGCCTATCAACATCAGCCTTATCAAACCCTTTCTTAGCCTTAAACACCTCCATCAGGTCTTCTCTCAATAATCTCATCTACAGAGAGAAAAGCTGCAGCCTGTTCAATCTTTCTTGGGTCATTTAAACCACAGCACACTTTCTTATTTTATTAAAAAAAAGTAAATAATTTAATATCCAGCATGCATCCTGAATAGTAGTCGCAGCAGATAATATGGAAGGATTACAAATCTGGAAATCATCCCAGAGTAAAATGAAAAGATAGCGGGAATCTGAAATCACAGAAAGTTTACAGCACAGCCTGTCCACGCTGGTGTTTAGTTCCCCGCTGGAGCAGATAATAATAATCTTTGCATTTGATATAGTTCCTTATCACGTTGTTGAGACATCTCAAAGCGTGTCACAGAATATACTGTAAAGTGAATTGACTGTATATTATGCGGGTGAAATGCGGTAACTAATTGCGCATTGCAGTGACCAAATTATTATTATTATTTTTTTGAAGGGATAATTACCCCGGAAAGCGGTCTGCCAATGGATTAATAGCTGGGTCCCTATTTAGTGCTAGGTAAACAGAGGCGTGTGGAGTAAGGAAACTTGTTTAAGGTTTTGCCCTGCCCGGGAATCGAACCTGCGTCCTCTCGCTTGTGAGGCGAGTGCTCTAACTACTACAGGACTCCAGAGCAATCTGCCCTGTTCTCTCCCTCTCCTCCCCCGTTCCCCTCCTCCTCCCCCAAATCCTCTTGATATTTTTCCTTCAGCATTAAAATAGTTTTGCTGTCGATGTCAGTCAAACCAAAGAACGGCTTCTGGGGACTAGTTTTACCTGAAACATGGAGCTGAGTCCTTGCTCGGGAGTTTGGCAAACTGCTGTGTGTTTGCCCTTGTTATTTCAGCAATTAATCTCTCTCCCCAATTGCATCAGGGACAGCACTGCCTTCATTCACATGGTTTATGTTGTTGTTGACACACCCCACCCTCCCTACCCCCTACGAGTGGATTACATCCTCCTGATCCCTTCCTCCTTGCTCACCTGATAATTGGTCTGTATCTGGGTTGGGGAGAAGAGGAGAAACAAGAGAGTGTGCTTAAGTCAGTAGAAAAATACTAAAACTTCATTTTTTTACAATATAGAATATAGTCAACTTAGATTATGTTGGTCTGTCCTCGCTGTTTTACATGGATGCCATTTGTAGGAGGAGTATTGTCGTAAAGTGGAACAGTTCTGTTCGGCATAGGAATAAAACCCAAAGCTTTCACATTTGATTTACAGTGTTTCCATACAGCATAGTTTCTGTGGGCGTCAGTACAAGGATAGCTTTTATCCTTGTGCTTACCCAGCATTAAAATACAACGTCCCTTGCTTTTAAATGCCATTCGCACTTTCAGTTTGATTTTGAACTCTGCATCCACGTTTCTCCCCCAACAAACCCCCTGCCTCTGTACACCACACCTTCCTTGTCATCTGTATCTGGCGCTTTATACACAGATGGGGTCCCAGCTGTTTCAGAGATCAAAACCCCGCTGACCCAGTACTGGAAACAATGGGGAAGCTTCGAGCCAGATGCTGAAAGCAGATTTCTCATCCACTCGGGACGTAAAGCTTATTACAAATTAAAGGGCCGGTGCTCTTGCTTTCTGCCCGCAGAGACTGTATTTCATTGCACTCAGTACCCCAACGCACTCTGTGGGGTCCCCTATCCTTGGCTCTTGCCAACCTGAGCTTCATACTTTCCGGAATTAGGTAAGCAGGATGTGTCCCTCCAGGGAGGGAGTGCACGCATCCATTCCAACGATCTATCTCTGAGATTTTCACGTGTAGGTGGGATGCATGAAATTCTCAGCTTGGTTTGGATACTCTTAATCATGATGATGCGTTTTCACATGTGCGAGACACTCGGCTGACAAAAAAAAATCACTGCACTCTTACCATGAATGCATCTTGCACTGTGCTGTGCTGGAAGGTAAGAGATGCAGTTCCAACGGAGGGAAGACTAGATAGATATTGCTGTTTTCGGGGATTAATTTGCAGCCGCTATAATGAATGAAATGCTTCAAAGTGATTTTACTTCAGTTTGTTCTTTGGGTTTGTGATTAATCGTCATCGCTGTCGTTTGCCTGCATAACAACAAGCACTTTATTTTGAATTAATCTCATTTTGTAAACAAGATGCCAACTTCACCATGTCCTCTTCTCCATTAGCGGATGAGCTTTCGACCCTTTTGACCGTGCTCTCTGAAACTGCCCAACTCCTCTGATTCCCAGCTTTCCTCTCTGCTTTCAAAACCCTTCAACTTTCTTTGCAGGTTAACTGTACCTCTGATCACCTTTAGAGCTTTGACTTACAGGGTTAATAGGAGCTGAGTGGGATGCTTCCCTGCCCCCAGTGACTGGTCTGGTCTTCCAAGTCCTGCCAATGAGCTGTGCTGTCATCAGCAGTGCTCTGCTGTACCCCTTGGCTCAGGAGTCAGATGACGTAGACCACCACAAGAGGAGACCACCTAATTCCCATTTCTCCGTCTCCACCTATTTTCTTCACACATGTGTCTTTAATTAGCAACTTTGGACAATCTTTCTCTGGAATGTTAGTCGATTGGGGGATCGCTTTCCAGGGGTAATAATCCTTCAAAAAAAATGTGGTCAATCAATCCACGACTGTTTGTGGGATACTGCTGTATGCATTTGGCTGCGCCCTGAAAATACACACTCTACAATATATTCGTGAAGTGCTCTAAGATGACTCAACACTAAGGTTCTATATGAAATGCAAGGATTGTTATTATTAATGTTGGCTCTGGGAACAACAACAACAACACGATTCCATGTATAGAGCGCCTTTCACGTCGGGAGGACGTCCCAAGGCGCTGGACAGTTGGGTCAGGACCCGAGCAGGGGGGAAATGGTCAGGGTGAGGGGAGGGGAGGGAGGGAGCGAGGAGGGGGGAAATGGTCAGGGTGAGGGGAGGGAAGGGAGAGAGCGAGGAAGGGGTAGAGAGTTGAGAGGGGAGCTGAAGGCACGGTCAAAGAGAAAGGTCTTGAGACCGGCCTTGAAGGAGGAAAGGGAGGAGGCGGCGAAGGCACTGGGGGATGGAGTTCCAGAGCCTCGGGGCTGAGAGGCTGAAGGCCCGGCCACCGATGGTAGGGCGGTTGGGGCGGGGGATGTGGAGCAGATCGGAGCCAGAGGAACGGAGGGTACGGGCAGGTAGGTAGGGGGATAGTAGGTCGGAGAGGTAGGAGGGAGCGAGGCCGTGAATGGCCTTGTAGGTGAGGATGAGGATCTTGAATTCGATCCTCTGGGGGATGGGAAGCCAGTGGAGGCGAGCGAGGGTGGGAGTGATGTGGTCGCGAAGCCTGGTGCGGGACAGTACACGAGCTGCAGAGTTCTGAATGACCTGCAGCTTGTGGAGGGAGGTGGCGGGAAGGCCGGCGAGGAGAGAGTTCCCATAGTCCAGCCTTGAAATGATAAAGGCATGGACCAGAGTTTCAGCAGCGTGAGGGGTGAGGTAGTGCCGTAGTCTGGCGATGTTCCGGAGGTGATGGAAGGCGGTGCCAGTTGTGGCGCGGATATGAGGGAGAAAGGACAGCTCAGGGTCGAACAGAACCCCGAGGTTCCTGACCGGCTTTGAGAGGTGGAGAGTGCAGCCTTGAATGCTGATGGTGTCGGCGCCTGAGGTGCGGAGGCGCTGACGTGAGCCAATCAGGAGGGCCTCAGTTTTGCGCGCGTTGAGCTGAAGAAAGTTGTCTCTCGTCCAGGACTCGATGACGGACAGGCAGCTGTCAGGACATCGGTGGTCGTGGAGTTGAGGGTAGAGGAGGAAAGGTAGAGTTGGGTGTCATCTGCATACATGTGGAAGTTAACCCCATGTCTGCGGATGATGTCACCGAGGGGGAGCATATAGAGGGTGAAGAGGAGGGGACCGAGGACAGAGCCCCGAGGGACACCGCACGAGACAGTGTGGGGGCTGGAGGAAAAGCTGTTTGTGGAAACAAAATGAAGACGGTGGGAGAGGTACGACCTAAACCACTCGAGGACAGGGCCTTGAAGGTTGAGGTGGGAGGACAAGCGGTGGAGGAGGATAGTGTGGTCGACCGTATCGAATGCTGCCGATAGGTCGAGGAGGACGAGGGAAGATATAAAACAGCAGCACCACTCATTTGTACAGTGCCATTCACACTGAATTAATTCTTGTTAGCATTTCACATAGTTAGTGATGAAGTGAGTTTACACGGTGTAAAAAACCTTGCATTGATGTAGCGGCTTTCATGCTGGGAGCACGCTTAAAAGTGCTTCACAGGATTTTACTGTAAAGTGGAGAGACTGTGTATTATGGGGACTAACCCAGAGGACAATCAGTGCACAGCAGTGTCCCACAAACAGCCATAAAATGAGTGATCAATTTTATTTGTGGGATTGTTGGGCATAGACAAATGTGGCAACTAATCTGCATCCAGCAACATCCTGCGAGCAACTAGATGAGGAGCCAGTTGATCAGTCTTTTGGAAGTGAATTTGGGTGAGGAAGGAATATTAGCCAGGATTGCAGGCTCGAACGACCCAGGTTTCTTTGATACAGATACTGAGCCAACAGTGGAGAGGTGCTGGGTGGGGCTGTCCCCAGTGTTGAATAGCTTGGCAACACTCATTGTTTGGGCTCACACGTGATGACTGATACCCCCAGAATGGTACCCAGCACAAGCCAGCAACATGGGGATGGGGAGGGAGAAGCCAGAACGTGGTGAAAGGTAGTTTCTCTTTCTGATTAATTATTGTTATTAATAAAATGGTTCCTGAATGGTGAGACTGACTCTCTCTTTCAACTGCTTAAATTGACACCCAATGGTGGATGTGGGCGGAGGACACAAGCAATTGCCACATGCTCCAAATCACCTGCCATTAGCTGCGTTTAAATCCCACGCTCACATCGAAGCTCAGCGAGTCCTGTAGTCTCATTCACTGCCTCCCACCAACACTCGAGCTCCAACCTTATACAATGCTCCCAGTCTCCCAGCTCTTTTTATATTGTAAATAAGGAATGGCCTTTAATACCCTGGTCCAGAGTGAAATTAATAACAACGAACTTCAAAGAATGCCTCATGACTCACAATGAAAGAGAGGGAGGGAAACAGTTATGTTGGAATATTACCAAGGCAAAGAATGCTGCTCACTTAGACACAGTATTCCCTCTCGTTTTCCCTCCGCCTTTCTGCTTACACAATAGCTTCTATATAAAAAAAATTACACTACCTTTTTGATAGTATTCCCTCCAGCTCTCTGTTGCCTATCCACTCCCATATCTTTAAAGGTTTGCACGACTTCCACCAATAAAAGAATCTGAATAAGTTGCAGTTGTTGTTGGGGTTATGTTGCTATGCCCACTATTGGTGTTGATATTTGCAACGTGGGTTCAGTTGATGGTAAAACTCTGCACCAAACTCCGCAGGTCCATCACCCAAGTCATTGCTTGTCCCCCAACTGATCGACTTCAAGTCTTCAACCTCAGCTATAAGTCTCTTCACACTCATCTCCCCCTCTCCATTCTCTCTTGCTCTGGCGGGGGGAGGGCCCCATCTCTGTAAAGCACTCCAAGACGTCATCCTATGTGAAGGCCGCTATATGAACACCGGTTGATATTAAAGAAATGCAAAATATTTTGAATGCAGGCGCTCATTAAAACCCTTGGCAAGATGTAAACTGACTCCCAATTGTTTTCCCCTTTGTCCTGTTGGTAGGTAATGCAAGTGGTGAAGGAGCAGATAATGAGGGCGCTCAACACCAAGCCTAACTCACTGGATCAGTTCAAGAGTAAGCTGCAGAACCTGAGTTACACCGAGATCCTGAAAATTCGACAGTCCGAGAGAATGAACCAGGAGGACTTCCAGTCGCGTCCCATCCTGTAAGCACTCAGAATCTTTCCAGGTTGCACCTGCCTTTGGCGCGCACGGTTACAGGATTCCTGCCCCTCCTTTCCCTGCGGAGTTTCGTGCCTTCCACCTCGCCTCTCCGCACTGCAAACTTGTGATGCAATACAGTACCATTTGGAAGTTTCATCTAAATTGAAAACGTTACTGGTAACCTTTCGCGACATTTTGTGGAATTGCCAGGATTGACACATCAGTCCTTTATTGTCAACAACAACAAATTACACTTGTATAACGACCTTCAGGTCGGAAAGACGTCCCAGGGCATTGAGTCATGGATTTTTGGACCTGAGCTGGGAGTTGTGGTCAGGAGGGGTGGAGGGCAGGGGATGTAGGGGCAGGAGGGTGACTGAAGGCACGATTGAAGAGGAAGGACTTTAGGCGGGACTTGAAGTAGGGAATAAAGGGAGTGAGGTGGAGGGATTGCAGGATAGAGTTCCAGAGTGTGGGGGCAGAGATGCTGAATGCCACAGTCATAGTAAGTAACTACAAGAAATGGAGTGACACCGTATGGCCCACTGTGTCACACGTTTCTATGGTTCTGTGGAGTGTCCTGTATAATGTTGGGGTAAATCCAAGGATTGAAACAGCAGTCCATTAATACAGACACTACGCATTGTGAAGTGCTATGAGACATGATAAGAATTATCATTATTTAGTGTTGTGGTAACTGCAGAATAGCGTGTAATTATCACTACCACAATTCTCTAGTTTCTGGTTCTTTAGTGGAACAACAACTATAACTTGCATTTGTACAGCACCCGTCACTAAGGAAAGGAATTGTTGTTGACAGTAGTCAGTAGTGGGCATGTACAGTAAGTTCCAGATCTTGTCCTCTTGGGGGAAATGCAACAAGCTTTTTTTATTGTGGAGGGGGTAAAGAAAGTCCAGTAAAGAAACTGTGGACCACCTGAGATAACATTCGCTAGTTTTCAATGACTCATCATGGGACGTTGAAGAATATATCATGATTATGGTGCTATGGCAGAGAGAGGAAATGTATTATTTTTAAAGAGACCCATAAATTAACGTAGAAATGTGTAGGAGTGAAGACCATTGCAATCCATCTGTCCGGTCCCATAGATCCAAAATAACCCATATGCTACCTAGCCCAACATCAAATGGAGAACAAATCTATCATTTTAAGCAGAGAGCTGGATTTCGAAGTGTGGTCAAATTAGCACAGGCTGTATTTAGTTTAGGGTTAACACAGCGAGAGTGTCAGGGATTCCTGTTGAGGTGATGGACTTTTATCTGAGCAGTGGTGTCATGCAGGTCACCCGGGGACTGATGTGTTTCAGTATGAAGGTGGGAGAGGGACAGTTCAGCACGGAATTGCATTGATGCGGCCCTTTTCAGAAGGGGTAATGAGTGTGAAAGTAATTGTAGGTAATTACCGTGCAAGTTCTGTTTGATTAGCGCTTGTTATATTTAGTGTGGCTAAGTACTGCCGCAGGCAAGTGCACTTGTTTCTTGAATTTTCAGCTTTGGATTTTTTTTATTAAAAACAAAGTAGATTGAATTGATGAGCTTCAAAGTGAAAAACGTCAATGGCTTTGAATTGGAAACGCTTTTTGCCACCTAGTGTTTGTCTTTCAGCACCGCCAGCTCAGGTACATAGAGCCAGATGCAGAGTAAAGCTCCCGCTATGTCCCAGTTTGTCTTACTTTCTAACCTCAGAGGCTCATGCACTAGTCTCTGGGTGCAGGCATTGTGCTCCTTGCGACAGCTGCCTTTCTCTGTGTGTATCTAGCAAGGGATGGGTTTAGGGTTCTGGGCTTGAGCCAGTCCTGAATCATTCCGTGTTGGGTTAGCAGAGTTAGCAGTTATAGTTAGCAGAGAGAAGAGATCTTCATATCAGCAATCTGAGCTGGATTATCATTAATAATAAATAATCCTTGCATTTGATATAGCAACTGTCTATATTGTTGTGCAATTCCAGAATCCAATTTCCAAACAACAATGACTATAGGATTTGTAGGTCACAAATGTAAAAGTAGTTTTTTTCACCATTGTGCCACCTTGTGCTTCAATTTTCTTTGATAAAGTACATTTTTAATATCCAAGTATTTTTATATTGTAAGCAATAAGACTATTCTTGTCTCTTACTCCTCTGCACCCCCACCCCCACCCCCCCACCACCCTCCACACAATATGTAGTTACAGTCAATCTCAGTCTAGATGTGAAATCGATCAATAACTAACAAAAATGACTTTAATGCCATAGGAAATCTGTTTTAAATAAAACTGCCCAAGTTACTGCAAGGAAGAGGTAAAATTAACTATGTGTTCAATTGTCTCCTATAAAATAGTATTTGTTTTAATTCTTCCTATGTGAGTGGGTGTTGAGTACAATCACATCCTCCTTGTTATTAAAACATAAACCCTCACTTTTTGCACAGCCTGAGCTAAGGCAGGTAAGCTGTTATTTTGGAACGAACATTGGGGGGGGGGGAATAGTTTTTAGGTGAATTCAGGGCACGAATCTCTTCCCCGCTTCTGTGTGAGAGGTGACCTTTAAAGTGCACTGACTTGGGCAAAAGGAAGATTAAAAAGATGAAACTCTGGTGGTGATGTGGGGATTCAGTCCTTGTTCATGTCCAGGGAGGAAGAATATAGTCTTCACTCTGGGGGATACAACAACAACTTGCATTCATATAGTACCCTTCACGTGGGGCACCAGTGTCTCGGAACACAGTAGCGGAGCATGATGCCTAGCCAGGGGGAGGGAGGAGATGACTCTAAGCACGGTCGAGGACGAATTCTTCAGTCGTGATCTAAAAGAGGGGAAGGAGGGAGCAGGACAGAGGGGTTGTGGGACACTGCTGTGTGCAATTGGCTGCCGCGTTTCGCCCACAAATATACAGTCAATTCACTTTACAGTATATTCTGTGAAGCGCTTTGAGATGTCTTGAAGACGTGAAAAGCGCTATATCAAATTGCAAGGATTATTATTATTGGGGGAGGGAGATCCAAAGCTTTGGGGAGTAGTGGCTGAAAGTGTGGTTACCGATGTTGGAGCGGAGGGGATGAGGGACAGGAGGCCAGATCCAGCCGAGCGGAGGCTGGACATGGTGTGTCGAGAAAGCAGGTTAGATCTCGACCTTGTTATCACCCACGCCCTTGACATTTCCGACCTTAGCATAGTGGACAAGGCCATTTCGGATCACTTCCTCATCTCCTTCTCCTCTCACATCCTTCTCTCTTCCGCCAAGCCCTCAACCATTCTCTATCGCCCGTGGAAAAGGCTATCCCCTAAGACCCTCACAAAGGCCCTCACATTCTCAAATATCCTATCCCTCTGCCTTCCACCCAGGGAGATCTTGAAGCAGCCGTCTAGCTGCTCCATGATCACCTCTCCTCCACCTTCAACTCCCTCGTACCCCTGAAATCCAGCACCATCTCCAAACCCACCCGATCCCACTGGTATAACAATCATCTCCGCTCCCTAAAATCCCAAACCAGCTGCTTGAGCGCAGGTGGCAGAAAACTGGCCTGACAGTTCACCATCAACTGTGACTCGAGCATCTCCACAGCTCCTGCCGTTCTTTGACGCGCGCGAAAACGGCCTTCTACTCCAACATCATCTTGGAGGCAAAAACAATCCCAAAGTCCTCTTTTCCACCACCCACTACCTCCTCTGTATGCCCCCTCAGGCCTCCTCAATCTTCACATCTAATGCCAAGTGCGAGGAGGTCATGGACTTCTTTTCATCCAAAATACACAACATCCTCCAGGCAGCCTCATCCTCCTGCCTCTTGACACCCACCACCACCCCCTCTCCGTCCCCCTCACCCTCCCCATCATCAGCTCTTACCATGACCCCATCCTACATTCCTTCCTCCCCATCTCGCCCTCCTCCCTCTCACCCACCATCACTTCAGTGAAACCCACCACCTGCTGCCTCGACCCCCTCCCCACCAACTTGCTGGTCACCAGCTCCCCCTCCTCTGCCCACTACTGGCTGATGTCATCAACCAGTCCCTCTCCTCTGGATCAGTCCCTGCCCCCCTCAAAACTGCTGTCATCATCCCCCTCCTCAAAAAACTTTCCCTAGATCCCTCAAACCCCAGCCACTACCGCTCTATTTCAAACCTGCCCTTCCTCACAAAAGTCCTAGAACGCGTTGTTGCCAATCAACTCCGCGCACACCTCTTCTCCCACTCACTCTTCGAATCCCTCCAATCCGGTTTCTGCTCGGCCCACAGTACAGAGACTGCACTTATGAAAGTCGCAAATGACATCCTCCCTATCTGTGACCAGGACTCCCTCTGCCTCCTTGTCCTCCTGGACCTCTCTGTCGCTTTCGACACAGTCGATCACGCCATCCTCCTCCACCGCCTTTCCTCCGTCATCCACCTCAGTGGGACCGCACTCGCCTGGTTCGAGTCCTACCTCACGAACCGCCAGCAGTACATCTGCATCAACGGCTTCTCCTCCCGCTCTCATCAGGTTACCTGCGGGGTACCCCAAGGATCTATCCTTGGCCCCCTCCTCTTTCTGATCAATATATTCCCTCTTGGGGATGTCATCTGCAGACATGGGGTACACATCCACATGTATGCGGACGACACCCAACTCTATTTTTCCACCTCACTTTGCGACCTCCCAGTCCCCTGATGTTCTGTCAGTCTGCCTGTCAGACCTCAGGGGCTGAATGAGTGTGAATTTCCTTCAGCTGAACGTTGACAAGACGGAAACCATACTCCTTGGCTCTCGTCAACATCTAAAATCACACGGTTCTCACCTCCTCCATCTATCCGACCTCCCCCTAAAACTCTCTGAACCCGTACATCAGGTTCGACCCCCAATTATCCGTCCTCCCCCACATCCAGTCCCTCACCAGCACCGCTTTCTTCCACCTTCCAGCTCCACCGGGTCTGGGCTCCTCATTGTCCCCCGAGTCCTCCGCTCCACCATCGGCGGCCGTGCCTTCAGCCACTATGCACCGAGGCTCTAGAACTCCCTAGCTCACTCCCTTCGCCTCGCCCCCTCTCTTCCCACTTTCAGGTCTCGGCTGAAGACCTTTCTTTTCGACCGCGCCTTTGGTCACCTTCCCTCCCCCACCCCGACTCGGCCCCGGGTTCCATTACTGTGAAGCGTTTTGAGACTCCGTCCGGCGTGAGGGCGCTATATAAATCCAAGTTGTTGTTGTAGAAAGGTAGGGAGGTGCCAAGGCATGAAAAAATTAGACGAGTGAGAGGATCAGTGGTCAATAACAATAGAAACTTGCATTTATATAGTGCTCTTCATGCAGTCTCAGGAACGTAATGCTTACTGCTGGGATAAAGTGCTAGGCACACGGGGATAGTTTTTGCTGTGGGCGTGTACAACGCTTGTGGTCAGGTGTGGGCAACTCCGCCTAGTCTGTCAGGCTAGAACAACAACAACAAAATTACATTTATAGAGCGCCTTTCACGTCGGGAGGACGTCCCAAAGCGCTGAACAGTCAGATGTCAGGGCCCGAGCATGAGGGAGGGGTGGTGTATGGGTGAAGGAAGGCAGAGAGGTGGGAGGGAGACCAAAGGCACGGTCGAAGAGAAGGGTCTTGAGACCGACTTTGAAGGAGGCAAGGGAGGGAGCGAGGGGATCGTGGGATGGAGTACCAGAGTGTGGTGGCAGAGAGGCTGAAAGCCCAGCCACCAAAGGTCGGGCAGGAGACATGGAGCAGACCCGAGCCTGATGAGCGGAGGGAGCGGGCAGGTTGGTAGGGAGGCAGCAGGTCAGAGAGGTAGGAGGGGGCAAGGCCATGGATGGCCTTGAAAGTGAGGATGAGGATCTTGAACTCGATCCTCTGGGGAATGGGGAGACAGTGGAGTCGGGTGAGGGTGGGAGTGATGGGGTCACGGAACCTGGTGCGCGAGAGTACACGAGCTGCAGAGTTTTGGATGATCTCCAGCTTGTGAAGGGAAGAGTTGGGAAGGCCGATGAGGAGGGAGTTCCCGTAATCGAGCCCTGAGGTGATGAATGTGTGGGTGAGGGTTTCGGCAGCCTGAGGGGTGAGGCAGTGGCGGAGTCTGGCAATGTTGTGGAGGTGGTGGTAGGCAGTGCCGGTCATGGCGCGGATGTGGAGGAGAAAGGACAGTTCAGGGTCTAACAAGACACCCAGGTTCCTGACTGGCTTAGTGAGGTTGAGTGTGCAGCCGTGGAGGCTGATGCTGCCAGCACCCGAGGTGCGGAGGCGCTGGCGCGAGCCAATCGGGTAGAGTTGGGTGTCATCCGCATACATGTGGAACCTGCCCGGTACAGTGATGATGCCCGGTCATCGCAGCGATGCAGACGAGTGCTGACACCTTACTCGGCTCTTTCTGTCTGCAGTGAGTTGAGGGAGAAGATTCAGCCCGAAATCATGGAGCTGATCAAGCAACAGCGGCTGAACCGACTTTGTGAAGGAACCTGCTTCAGGAAGATCAGCAGCCGACGACGACAAGGTACAGGGTGGGGGTGGCATTGGCTGTGGGGAAGGGGGAGAGGATTTTGATCACAGCCTCTGGGACTGAAAAGGCATTGTCAGTAAAAAGGCAATGTAAACGGTGAGCCTCGGGACGTGAATTGAACCCCCTCAAGGAGACTTGTTCCGTCCGACTCACCTCAGATCTGAGGTCGACTCAGAGCCAAGTTCTCAATCAGTGAAATGCTCTTGGTGAACATGTCTCTTTTCCTCCCCCCCACCTTCTCCCCTCACTCCCCGGGGATACACAGAATAATAATAATAATCCTTGCATTAGATATAACGCCTAATCATGTCTTCGGTACGTCTCAAAGTGCGTCACAGGATATACTGTAAAGTGACTTGACTGTATATTCTGTGGGTGAAACACGGCAGCCAATTGCGCACAGCAGTGTCCCACAAACAGGCGTGGATTGAATGACCAAATTATTATTATTATTAACCCCCGGAAAAGTGATCCGCCAATTGACTAACAATCAGGTCCTCCTCGTCTTTCTCCTCTTTGTTTAGTATTGTCTTTCAATCTAACGTAAAATCAAAAGCAGAAGCTCACATACAGCTCCTTGGTGCGATAAACTCATGTAACACTTTAAAACAAGAGCAGGCCATCCAAACTCACCATCCACTTTTCCACAAGATTCGTATGTGGAATTTCTAAATCAAACTCAGACCTCGATAACCTTGAATCCATCCATTTGACATAAATTTGTTTGGTTCATTTTTTGTTAAAAAAAACACTGCAGTTTTTTGATGTCACATTTTCCTGTGCTTTGTTCAGTACCTTTTTTAAAAAGTTTTTATTTTGCAGCATGTACTTTAGAAAAAATGTAATGTAAATGTAAAGTAAAGTAATACTGATTTACATTTATATTGCGCCTTTCACATTGGGTGGATATCCCAAAACCCATAACGGTGATACTCGAAATCTCACGTCGCACATAAAACTGGTGGAGGATCTGTTTGGAATGGAAGTTGAGACCAAACCTGTTTCACGTTGCAGACAAATTCTGGTATTGTCGGCTTTCGCCAAACCACAAGGTCCTGCATTACGGAGATTTGGAGGAGAGCCCCCAGGGAGAGGTACCGCATGAATCTTTACAGGACAAACGTAAGTGGTCCACAAAGGCTCATACATGTATACTATGCCCTGGTTATTTGGCCTTTTTTCTACAGGTTGGACCGAGCGTATTTTCAACACGTGCGATATCCATGTCTGCTATTCTCTTAACAGCCCTGAGACAGGGAGCTCTGGCTGCTGCTGCTATGCACCTGAGCTGCTATTTTGCATTGCCTGCATACAGCAGCCAGTGATGCCCTCTCTTCAGTGGCAAGAGAAACCACTGAGTGTGAGAGGCACAGCATTAATGCGGCTGCCAACCTTGCAGTGTCAATATTGTCCACTTGTGTATTTTGTGGGTGGGGGGGGTGCAGGGGAAGGGGCAATCTGTCCTTTGAACAGGGATCGATAGTGTATGGGGTGGAAGAAAAAGGAAGGGGAGGGAGAATCTGATTTGTGACCAAGGGCACAATGAGCCCTGAGAGAGGAAAAGGGCACATTTGATTCACAAAATAAAGTGCCACTCACTTAAATGCAGGACAGGAAGTGGCACTGTGTCTCAGCAGTGGCAGCAGCAGGAGTTTTGCCATTAACAGAGGGTTTTCTTTATTTAACAGTACCAGTGGCAGATATCAAAGCCATCGTGACTGGGAAGGATTGTCCTCATATGAAGGAAAAGGGAGCTCTGAAGCAAAACAAGGTAACCAAACAAATAACCGTTCAACGTAAAGTTTAAAACATTTTTTCGACTGGGGCAGGGGTCGACAACTAATATTTCAAAGTACAGTAAGTTAAAAATCTAGATGCAGGCAATAAATGCAGCGTAATAGGTGCACAAGGATAAGGAGATTGTGCAGTTGCAGGATTTTGAAGGGCAATCTTAAAGTTAGACACCAGGAAGTATTTATTTACATGGAGGATAATCGAGAGTTAGAGTGGTTACAACCCGTTCTAGGGTTACAGTGGGTGGAAGAGGCCAGCATTGACTTAAGAAACCACTTGATATCGTGATGGGAAGACAATTGGGTGGATGAGATCAGATGAACTTATCCAAACCTCTCTTGTGATCTTGTGTATGAATTATAGTAAGATCCTGCTGTGTGTGGGAATGGTAATGCATTTTAGTCATACAGGGGCAGGACATTCTCTGTGACCAGGGCTGTCTCTACCTCCTCGTTCTTCTTGAACTCTCCACCGCCTTCTACACTGATGACCATTCTTCACTACATCTCCTCTCAGCTCCACCTTCACGGTTCATTGCTGGTTTCATTCCTACCTTTCCCAATATCTCCACTCTGTACCTGCAAACGGCTTCTTCTCCCACCTTGCACCATCACATGCACAGTCCTCAGGGCTCTCTTTGACATTTACATGCTCCCACTCGGCAATGTCATCCACAAACATGGGATTAACTTCCATATGTGGAGACACACAACTTTTATTTCTCCATCCTTGATTCCAAGACTACTCTGACTGAGGGAGTCAGGAGGCCTGGGGAGATCAACAACAACCACAAATTACATTTGTATAGCACTTTTTACGTCAGGAGGACGTCCCAAGGCCCTGAACAGTCAGGGATCTGCACCCGAGCTGGTAATTGGGATCAGGAGAGCGCTAACTTTCTGTCAATTGAATGTTGACAAGACAGAGGCTCTTCTGCTTGGTTCCCATCTGTGCCTTCTCACCTCAGGTGATAACAGCATCTCTCCACCTAACGGAGCCAGTGAGGAACCTCTGTGTCTTGTACAAGTCTCAACTGTCCTTTAAACCCCACATCCATGCCATAACCTGTTCAGCTTTCCCCCACCTCTGCAACATTACCTGCTTCCGCCATAACCTTTCCCCTCGGACCGCTGAGACCCTTATCCATGCTTTTATGACGTCCAAGCTTGACTACGCCAACTCTCAGCTTGCCAGAATTCCCAACTCTTCCCTCCCATTCAGAATTCTGCAGCTCGTGTCCTCTTTGCCCCAGGCTCCATAAGCCTCTCACCCCCACCCTCACTCGGCTCCCCCAACCCCCGGAGGATAGATTTCCAAGATCCTCACCTCACTTTTAAATCTTCCATGACCTTGCCCCACCCAACCTCAGAGACCCTCTAAATCCCTAACAACACGCCTGCTCTCTCTGCTCGATAGGCACTGCCCTGCTTCACGTCTTCCGCCCTGCCTGCCCACCATTGGCAGTCGAACCATCAGCCTTTCTGCCCCCACCCTCAGGAATTCTATCCCAGACTCACTTCGCCTCGCCCCCTCCCTTGCCTCCTTCAAGGCCTGTCTCAAGAACTTCCTCTTTGACGGTGCCTTCGGTCATCTCGCCCACAAATATACAGTCAATTCACTTTACAGTATATTCTGTGAAGCGCTTTGGGACGTCTAGAAGACGTGAAAAGCGTTATATCAAATGCAAGGATTTTTATTATTATCTTCCCACCTCCACCCCCCCCTTGGCCCCCACCCCTCCCAAGTCCAGCTTCCAGCTCAGGTGCAAACCCTCAACTGTCCAGCGTCTTGGGACATCCTCCTCACATAAAAGGCGTTAATATAAATGCAATTCATTGAGGTCATAATGTCATAAAAATCACAACAAGGAGTTGATGCATAAAAGAGGTGAAATATTCCTGACAATTACTGTAAAGAAAAATGTCCGCTTTCACCGGTGATCTCCTCATATCCAAGCTGCCCTTTTTAAGACATCCCAGACATTTCGCTTGCGAAAGATGTGAAAGTTCCAGTTTCAAGGGCAGCAAAAAACAAAGCTGATCTTTATTTCTGCTCATCCTCTAAAAGGCCTATATTTAAGTTTCATGCCAATGAATATTAATGTGATTGATTATGTCGAGAGCGGTGCAGAGTTAAATGCAAATGTTATCTGGAACCCTGCTCGTTGCTCGTGTTTGATCTAGCTGCCAGGTCCTTTGTCTTTGTAATGAAATTCCTTCGCTGCCTTGTCCCTGCGGGGTTGATAGAATTTGCTTAAAGCTGTGGTAATGATAACTTTGTACAACAATTTTTTATCAGGGCTTTGACAAGCTGCTCAAACTGACATCCCCCATCAGCTCAGTGCTCTGGGAATGCACCCGCTTCCCTCTCCGTTATGTTTAACTAGCGGGGTCTGCCCTTCAGTCAGGGGAAAGAGAGAGAGTGACTCCCTCCGACCGCACGTACATTTTGTTGGCCGTTGGTGGGGATAGGAACACTCTGTGGGAAAGCTAGTACCAAGGGTCAGGGTTATCTCTGGAATTAGCAGGAGAGTGAGTCAGTGCCCCCAATTCTCCCAGACACCTCTCACCCATGCTGCTATGCCAGGCTGTAGTGCGGCAGGTTGCACACCTCCGTCTTTATTTGGGGATTGATGTGGGAGGGAGAAAATAGTGTGCAGGAGGTTGGTGGGGGGCGAGTGGAGGGAGAGGATAAAAGAGAGCAGGAGAGAGAGAAAAATAATGGTAAAGTTTGTTTCTTCCATGACTGACATGATAATGTACTCTCGAGTCCGGCCTCTACGTTCCTCCTGTTGTCTGTCTGCTCCCAATGCTGTAGTTAACTCTCTAACTTGGAATAGCTAGTGGACGTCCGGGAGAGACAAGTGCAGTGATAACTCTAACAGCCTTGATTTAATTCCACGTGGGTCTGTGCTCCCTGTAGTTTCCTGTCACTTGTGCTGCACACTTTTCATTCATGGGCTGCTAAATAAAGAGGAAATAAGGTGAAGGTCTCAGCTACCACTTGCTTGATTCAGTTTGAAAGCTGCCTTGTTGGATATTTCCGTTTGAGCTAATAAACTGTGAAATATGGGGTTATCATATCAGGCTGAGTACAGCCAAGAAACTGCAGTGGAAATTCTTCCAATGTGCAGAGGATTCACATGAACAGCAGCAGCTAAAGAGAAATGCTTCACAAATACCAGAGATTGTGTCACATACCATCACCCGCTTTCTCCCTGTGGGGTTCGTAGGAACAAGAGGAGGCCGTTCGCCCCATCGAACTTATCTACCGCGTCGAATGACTTAAAACAATCACCTTATGCAGTTAAGATCTGCCATCCCGAGGGCTGGGCAAAGTATCTGTCTCCACTCTCAGTGCTTAGCTCTTGTTAAAGGCATGGCCTTGTTTTTTAAAGTGTCTCCATTCTCCTGACCCATCACTAGCATGAGCCTCGAGGCACAGACAGGAACCAACAAGGATTCAGCCCCCACTCCCCCGCACCCGCCCCCCCCCCCCAGCCCCACCCAAGGTCTGTGCCGCAAAACCATCCAGTTTAAAAAGTGACCACGGGACCCATTCTGCCTGGGAGAGGTGCACTTATGTAATAATAATAATCTTTGCATTTGATACATTTGATATAGCACCTTATCACATCTTTGAGACATCTCAAAGCACTTCACAGAATATACCGGAAAGTGAATTGACTGTATATTTTGTGGGCGAAACGCAGCAGCCAATTGCGCACAGCAGTGTCCCACAAAACAGTCGTGGATTGAGCGACCAAATTATCATTTTTTTTGAACGAATTATTACCCTCGGAAAAGCAAACTTTGAACTTTGCTAAGCCTAGTCATCTCTGTACCACCCATGTTCCCTCACTGTGGGCAAACCTCTTTACATCCCTTTCCAGCCTGCCGATAGGGAAATTTGGGTGGATGACTTGACCACCCAACTTGCAGATAACTTTGATAACTGCAAGCACTCGTGTTCACCACAGTTCTCCCTCTGCTAGTGTGAGACTGTGGTATTTCTTAATGGGCTGCCATCATGGTAATTCTGTGTTGCAAAAGGGATTGAGAATGCTCCCCATTCCCAATGACCCATCTGCTCCCCCAACTCTGAAGATTGAGCCAGGCTGGCTCGTGTTTCATCAGTACTGCCCTGTAGTCCCTGTGGATCCACAGCACTCCAGCCTCTGGAACCGAGACAACCACAGAGGGTTAACTGAATTCCAACAATCCATTGCCAAACATGTCACTTTTGAGGCAGTTCATCTCCAAGGAGACCCTGTGTACCTCCCCTCGAGGAGGATAGATGTGTTTATCTAGTGCTGATAGCTGCAGTGAGTGGCAGTGGGAAGGCAGCCTGAGTCACATATAATGCATGTAATGTGCAGAGTAGCATTTATCCAGCCTGCAGCAGTGGTTTAAGAGGATTTAATTTTTTTTTACCACATGGGCTTGCTTGGTGAACTGCTAAGTAGACAAACTATATTTAATCTCTAGCAGGCATGTCCACTGGGACTTTGCAGCCTGCCTTACCGTACAAGCCTATTAATTTAGTTGCTTAATAATGTTTGGGGGAAGAAAGCAATTCAGAAACTGCCCGACCCTGATACATTACATCACTCAGTGCTGCTCCACGGACCTGACTTTTGCTGAAATGTTATTTGAATTTGGCTGTTGGGCAGGGAGGGTGTGGAGTGGGGGTGGGGGTGGTGGGAGTAGGAACGTACCTTAAAGACCTTGCCAAACCAAAATACTGGAAGCACCTGGCCGATGCCATCTGCCTGTTTTGTGCACGTAACCCTGAATAATGCAGCCAACCAGCCAGCTGTGTCAAAAGCTTTAAGCCATCCTCCCGACATGGAAGGTGTTACATATGTGTTAATTGTACTGGTAATTTTCACACTTCTTGTCCATCTGGCACAGTTGGTCAGCCTGGCTCAGTTGGTCAGCCTGGCTCAGTTGGTCAGCCTGGCTCAGTTGGTCAGCCTGGCTCAGTTGGTCAGCCTGGCTCAGTTGGTCAGCCTGGCTCAGTTGGTCAGCCTGGCTCAGTTGGTCAGCCTGGCTCAGTTGGTCAGCCTGGCTCAGTTGGTCAGCCTGGCTCAGTTGGTAACGCTCTTGCTTCTGAGTCAGAAGGTTCAAACCCTGTGTCACAACTTGGAACTCATTTAGTTTATGCTGACACTCCATTGCAATGCTGGGGGTGTGTTTCATTATCAGAGTTGTCATCCTTCGGATGAGATGTTAGACTTTAGAGGTTCCGTCTGCCTGTTCAGGTGGATGTTGAAGGTCCCGTGATACTATTCGAAAAGAGAAGGGAGTTTCTTCTGGTGTCCTGGTAAACAAATCCCCCAAATAAAATTGGTCATTCACTCTGTAATTGGTTGTGGGACATTGTTGTGTACGAATTGGCTGCCGTGTTTGCCCACAGTATACATAGTCAACCCACTTTACAGTATATGCTGAGAAGCACTTTGAGATATCTCGATAACGTAATACGATGCTATATCAAATGTAAGGATTATTATTATAAGGATTTCTTTACCCAGAGGGTAATTAATGACGAGAAGAGAGTTAGCAGGAATGGTAGCTGAAGCAGGTGATTAGATGCATTGCAAAAGCAGCTTAGGGATATTTAGTACAGTACGAGGTGGGTATTCTGGAAGGATGAGATTTGATAGGCCAAAGGACCTTCCTCATTCAAATCTCTTGGGATTTTCTGCTTGGACTCTAGCACACACACACACACACACACACACACTGGAGAGAACCAGGCCCAAACCCATTCAAATAATAATATATTTGTGACAAAGGAAGCCTTTATGGGTAATGCAGAATGTGATTTGGGCTTTAGACCTCATATCAAGTGTCTTTAAAATGCTAAGTGGTAGTTAGATGCGTCTGTGTTTTTTTAAATATCAACGTTAATGTTTTCTTCATTGACTCCACTTGCCTGCTTTTATTGTAAGAATTGTTTACATTGAATTTGCTGCTCATAACAGTAGTTAACAGTTCTTGTGTCTCAGATATAATGTTGGCGGAGTGAGTGGGTGGGTGGGTCCACACAGTATGAGTGGGTGACTGATCCCTTGCAGTAGCTGCTTTTGTCTCATTGAATCTTATGAAATCCTGTAGTGTATTGGTTCGAGCACAAGTGAGAGGTCCTGGATTCAATTCCGGGCAGGGCGAAATGTTAGGCAATAATCCCTTCAATAAATAAATAAATAAATAAATAAAATAATAATAATTTGGCCATTCAGTCCATGGCTGTTTGTGGGATGCGATAAGGCACTATATCAAATGCAAGGATTACTATTACATTGCTATTATCTTTCTCTGTGTCTCCAGGAGTTGTTGGAACACGCCTTCTCCATCCTATATGACCCCGACGACTCTTTGAATTTCATTGCTCCTGGAAAGCACGAGGTAAGTGTCATTCCTCCACTCCTATTGCTAAAACTAAATCTGTTTGTCTAAATGAACCCCTTACCCTCCCATCCACCCCCTCCATTCCCCACTTCTTTCTTGAAGTTACTGAATCGTGCCGGCATCTGTTTGCACGGTGCCAGCGGCCTCCACTACCTTGCCTAAGCGGTCGGTGCTTGGTGTGGACAGGTTACTTGGCCGTGGAGAATGTCACAGCAGAGGAGGAACACTCCAATGTTCTGGTCTGTGAAATAAATGGTTTGCGGAACTATCTTTAACACAACATACTCACTTTTCAGCAGGAGTCTCCAGAGAGTGATCAGTAACTGCTATGCTGGCTAATTTGTTTCTTTCCACAACACCAATTGTCGAGCTCTAACTGCCAGGGATCACAGTGGAGATCAGCTACATATAAGTGCAGAGCTCTCTGCTCGTCCAGCAAAGACCCTCCCTAACCATTAGTTCTGGACCCGTCCTGACATGGCTAATCTAGCTCATTAACCAGACGTCAATGCTTTCGATCCCTACAGTCAGATTCCACAGGGTCCATTCAATCCCAGGGTGATCTGGATGTCAGTTTTCCACAGGTCTTAAAAAATAATCGAGGATTTTCCACAGTTCTACCTGATATTACATTTTAGGTATAACAGTGCCTTGCAGGTTAAGACTGGCTAGAATTTCAGACCTCTGATTGTTTCTCTTTAACTGAAAGATCCTTCCCGACCATTAGAAATTTATAAACGGCCAATAATAGTAATAATAATCCTTGCATTTGATATAGCGCTTTTCACGTCTTCTAGACGTCCCAAAGCGCTTCACAGAATATACTGTAAAGTGAATTGACTGTATATTTGTGGGCGAACGCGGCAGCCAATTGCGCACAGCAGTGTCCCACAAACAGTCATGGATTAAAAATGACCAATTTATTATTGTTTTGTTTTTGGAGGGATTATTATTAGGCTCTGTGTGGAGTAAGGAAACTTGCCCAAGGTTTCGCTCTGCCTCGAATTGAACTCAGGTCTCTCACTTGCAAAGCGAGTGCTCTAACCACTGAGCTACAGGACACTCTGATTGATGAAAACGTTTCAGTGCAACACGTTTTCTCCATTATTTAAACATGGGGAACCAGTAAAGACACACTGTATTAAATAGTGGTTGTCCTGTATTGCTCATTGGTGTAAGTAAAGCTTGGTGCTCACAGTCTGTGTGTTTGGTCAGACTATTCCTGAGAGCTTGGGTTGTTCTGTGTGCAACATGACGTCAGCCATCAATGGTGTTGGTCAACAAGGACCTGAGGATTGAGATGGAAATCCTCATAGCCAATAAGCAAGACAATGTCTCCATTTTTTTGATGGAGCCGGCGAATGAAGCACTGAGACCTGGGTTCGATTCCCATTAGGGCGAAACGTTGGGCAAGTTTCCTTACTCCACACGCCTCTGTTTATCTAGCAGTAAGTAGCAACCCAGTTGTTAGTCGATTAGCGGATCGCTTTTCTGAAAGTAATACTTACTTTAAAAAAAATAATAATTTGGTCACTCAATCGACGACTGTTTGTGGGGCACTGCTGTGGGCAATTGTCTGCTGTGTTTCGCCCACAAAATATACAGTCAATTTACTTTACAGTGTATTCTGTGAAGCGCTTTGAGACATCTCAAAGACATGATAAGGCACTATATCAAATGCAAGGATTATTATTATTATTATAGGAACTTTTGACCTTTGATGGACTTATATTTACACCTGCAGTCTTTCTTTCCCCCTTTTCTGCGGCGAATGCCAGAGTTCTATGTAGCACCTTCCCACACAGAATGATTCAATTTGGGAGCTCACCAGAGGCACAACCCATGAACCATTTACTTCATAGTCCAGACTATTAGTGTTCCTGCGAGCGGCCGGGGAGCAAGTCTCAGCTTGGGACTGTGGCCAGCTGTGAAGATTTGGCGAGTGACACTTCCTCAGGGACAAAATCTCTCTTGAGATAAGTCCCCACCTCATGCACTGGATTCTATGCCTGGGGTTGAAGTCACAGGTGGGAATAGTAGTCAACAGCTCAAACCTCACACAGCTGAGCTCATCCAAGATGTGACAGTAAGTTTAAGGATGGTCGGAGTCCTGAGCCTGTCATGTTTGCTCTGTCAGATGCTCCAGTGGAGCTGAAGCACCAAAGTCTGTCACTGCAGAACAGATTCCACACTAACCCAGCAGGGGCACTCAGCTCCGAGATTCATCGTTTAGCCTTTGGAGGCTTTTGGGACCATCTGAATTTTTTTGTAAAGTTCAGAAGAGTAATGCTGCAAATGTATGTTATATCCAAGGTTTCTTCCCGAGCTGCCACCTGTGCATCACTTCTGAGTTTCAACCCAGGAATTTCCATGTGTAGGCGGTGCATGTAGAACTTTGTCTGGTTTGGACACTCTTAAGCATGTTGATGGGTTTCAACTTGGATCGGACACCTGGTTGTCCAAAAATCAAGCTTCCAGCTCTAGCATGGTTAGAAAGGGCTTTGAGTATATTTAAAGCTGGACTGAAAGTTCAGTCCTCTAAGGATATAACTGCCGAGCTCTGTATTTGTATTAGAACAATCTAATTTGAGATATTCCTTAATAAAGAATCCAAGCTCATTTGAATCTGTAGCTTCCTGTTCTGTATTGTCCTGGATCATTGAGTGAACGGACATCAACACTTGAAAATAAAAAAAACTAAATGGATTTGCCATAAAACAAAAGTGCATCTTGTATTGAATAGAATGTAAAATACATAGTTTAGTTCTTCACCCGCTGTGAGCAGGGAACAGCAGCAACAGGGAACAGCAAAAGGAAGGACATGGGAGTGGTTGTCTACACAACAGGTTCCCAAACTGAGATCTAAGCTGAGATCTAAGCTGGTGGGTGACCCAAAGCCAGAAATTCCACCTGGCTCTGTACTTGGGCTGTTCTCTTAATGTGGGAGCAAGTTTTTTCTATATTACGTTTTTTTTGAAAACTGGATTAAGAATGAGTTTGCCAAAGATTTGTCAATATCCCTGTGGCTCTAAAATGTCTAAGTCTGGAACCAGGGGAAATTTCAGACTCCTGTTCCATTACCTAGATTTGCACCGAGAGTGCTTTCCCCCTCCAGCCTAGATTGGGTGAACACTTTTAACCTTTTACAACTTTGTTTAGTGATTTTCTGTCCAAATAGCAGAGGATCTAGCTGTTGCTTCAGGGGTTGGTGCATACCTTGTCTTATCAGCTCTCCTGCTGAAGAAAACCTCTGTCGGTCAGTGTGTCCTAAGTTGTGAGAGTTATAATAATAATAATAATCCTTGCATTTGATATAGTGCTTTTCACATCTTCTAGACGTCTCAAAGTGCTTCACAGAATTTTTTTCTTGAGGGATTATTGCCAGGCGTGTGGAGTAGGGAAACTTGTCCAAGGTTTCACCCTGCCAGGAATCAAACCCAGGTCTCTCACTTGCGAGGCGAGTGCTGTAACCGCTGAGGTGCAGGACGCCACATACCAGAATGACACCACATACCAGAGTTGAGCAGAATGACAGAGTCACACTAACACTGAGCCGTCGCCCCCCCCCCCCACCCCCTTGACCTGTTTTGCCTATTTGCTTTCCAGTACTGCGTGTGGACGGACGGACTGAACGCTCTGCTCGGGAAGGAGATGATGAGCGAGCTGACCAAGAATGACCTGGACACACTCCTCAGCATGGAGA
This sequence comes from Callorhinchus milii, assembly GCF_018977255.1. Taxonomy (NCBI): domain Eukaryota; kingdom Metazoa; phylum Chordata; class Chondrichthyes; order Chimaeriformes; family Callorhinchidae; genus Callorhinchus; species Callorhinchus milii. The sequence goes on along the minus strand of NW_024704743.1, from coordinate 22,229,300 downwards.
TGAAACTTCGGCTGCTGGACTTGGAGAATATTCAGATCCCGGAAGCGCCGCCTCCCATCCCCAAGGAACCCAGCAACTACGACTTTGTTTACGACTGTAACTGACCCCCGCAGCTTGTGAGGTTAAACTGGATGAGTTAGTAACTGGAGCTATTAATACCCCTCTCCCCACCCCCATATACCTTCCTGCTATCCTTTAGCCTCTACTAATCCCTCAACGAGACCAAATTGTTTTCTAATTTCTTGGGCATTACTTGATAAAGATGTCAATGTTCCAGTGTCATTGTTGGTGCACTTGAGGCAGTGAGGTGACACAATGATAAATACCACAATGACCATCTCCACTCAGTGCCACACCGAGTCTTGCACATTCCGAGGCTCAACTTGACTTGGCCACAAACTCACATTCCTGGCACGGGCTCAGCCGTCACAACAAGATATCACAAGACTGCCTTCCTTTCACACGCTGGCTGTTAGCAGAGAGCAAGGCAGGGGGAGGGGGAGAGAATAAGAAGTTGTAACATGAGAAGATGAGGCAGATCTTTAAGAGAGAATGAATGAAAATCGCCACGCTTCCATTCAAGAAACCAGAAACCAATTTGTTCTACGTTCTGCTTTTAATAGTTTGACTTGCGGTCCTTCCTGGGGCCTCCCTCATGTCGTTGGACCATTGGCTTTTTCTAGATCTGCATTTGCCCTTCTAGAGCCAGCGCACACTGTGGCATCGTACTGTTGTAAATCATTTATGTGTATCATACTGCAACAAAGAGGAACGGTCCAATGGACACTACACCTACATACTGCCAGCCTGGCTTTGGCATTTTGCAGAGGGAGCTATGTGATCAGCTGTAGTGATTTTTGTGAAATCTGCCAAACAGCCAGTATTATATCAATAATACTCCGTTGCAGTGTTAGTGCATAATTTACAAGGAAATATTTTGTACAAAAGCTAAAAGGCTTTCACCATTTAGGCTGGTTTAAGTAATTATGTATTTAATAGGAAATGCACATGTCTGTGGTGTTGTGCAGATATTCCTTTTAAAGCATTGAAATATCCGAGTTAAATTGTCCTCTGAATCTTGCCGTTTACAATTAAATAAAAAAGATTTATTACATTAGTTGTGAATTGATCTTTACTTCACCTGAGGCGACAGTCGAACTTTGCGCAAGTCCTGTGTGTGTATGTGTGTGTGTGTGCGTTTGTGTGTGTAGAAAAGGAAGATACTGTAAAACAACAGTCACAACACAGGACCCTCTGTTTGAGACATTCGTTCGAATTAGGTGATATAAAATGTCAAGAAAAGCCGATTGATGAAAGGTTAATAAATTTGTGTACAATTTCTGGTGCTCCGATGCTTAACAACAGACACTTGCATTGAATATTCCCTTAAAATTCTACTTATTTTTGTTGTTGGTTGGTTATTGTTTATGGCCATTGTAGAGCCTGGGATCAGCATTGGCTACACACACCCCCGCAGACTGACACCGCCAGGGCTGGCGTGTAATAATATCGCGCCTTATCACATGGCTGAGACGTCTTAAAGCGCTTCACAGAATATACTGTAAAGTGAATTCTGTGCATTTTGTGGCCAAAGTGGGGCAACCAGTTGCGCACAGCGGTATCCCACAAACAGTTGTGGATTGAGTGACCTATTTTAAAAATATATTTATTTATTTTTGAAGGGATTATTACCCTCAGAAACCGATCCGCCAATCGACATACAACCGGATTGCTCCTTACTGCTAGGTAAACAGAGCGTTGTGAAAGAATGAAACTTGACCAAGGTTTTACCCTGCCGGGATTCAAACCTGGGTCCTTTCATGTACGAGGCGAGTGCTCCAACACTACGCTATGGGATTCCACGTGTGCAGTTTAGTGCAGCAGATAGGCTTTCAATCAGACTGAATCCACCTGGTTGCAGACATCAGAAAGAAGGGAGATTTTTATCCAATGGGTGAGGGATTGATTCCAATCCAGCTCCTGATGGTAAAAGGTTTCAAGGTGCCATACCGTCAATATCTTCCTTGTAAATCAATACAATTTACATTTATACAGCGCAATGCCAGGTTTACGTCTGCCAACTGGGGCCGGATACATTGCGCTGACATTTAAGGGATAGTGTAAAGAAATTGCAAAAAATTGCATAGATTTACGTAGAATATACAGCATGGAAACAGCGCCTTTCACCTCAAGAGTACACTTCAAAGTGCCTAACACTGCTGGCTAGACCCCCAAGCTGGGGGTGGGAGCCATGGGGGGTGGCAAAGGTAGATCTCGAGGTGGACTTTAAAGGCCTTCCTTCTCTTGTTTATTAACAGAAATAGAACCAGTTTGCAGTCAGGATGATTTCCTTGGTGCTCTCTCCACGGTCTAAAAATGGAATGGCTCAGACTGTTTTGTTCGGTTGATAGCTCAACGAAGCTTTATGAAGTCGGCTCAATTTATGCAGCAGGTTCAATACCACCCTGTAATGAGATTTTGGCATTTAAATGAAGATTCTGCTGAGTGGGCTCTGCATCTGAGAACGTTATTTAGATTTACATTGGAATTTCTCCACGGAGATTGCTGTGAGTGCAGAAAACACGTACATTCACCTCTCCTCATCTCTCAGCAGAGGTGACTTGCTCATGGGAATAAAACCCTGAATAAAACCCAGCGTCTCATCCCTGAATCGGCTTATTTGGAGAGTGAATGGAGCGCGATTTAATTTGATTCCAGGTTTACAGCTACCGACTTGGGCCAATGCATTGTGCTGACATTTAAAGTTAAAGGAAAATAAAAGGAAATTGCAAAAAAATCATATTAACTTATGTAAAATATGTATACAGCACAGAAACAGGCCATTCGGCCCATCCAGTCCATGGAGTTTATGCTGCATCCATTTATATCCACATGAGTCTCCACCCATTCCTGACTCCCTCATGTACCCTTCTATTCCTTCCTCCCTCAAGTGTATATTTAGCTTCCACTTAAATGCAGCTATACTATCTGATTCAACCACCTCTTCAGACTGAGAGTTCCACTATTTAAGAGGGTGAAAATCTGCACACACTCACTGGGGTATCTGCGCACACTCACTGGGATATTGGCTCATGCCTTCAGTCACCCTCCTAACCCCACCCTCCCTGCCCTCCATCCTTGATCCCAACTCCCAGCTCGGGTGTAAATCCTTGATGGGCCAGCGCCTTGGGACGTCCTCCCGATGAGTAAAAATAATAATAATCCTTGCGTTTGATATATCGCCTTATCACGTATATGAAACGACTCAAAGCGCTTCACAGAATATACCATAAAGTGAATTGACTGTGTTTTTGTGGGCAAAACGCGGCAGCCAATTGCGCACAGCAGTGTCCCACAAATAGTCGTGAGAGGCGCTATGGAACGTAGTTTGTTGTTGTTGTATCTGCACAGTATCACTGAAGCATGTGCATACTCTGAAATATTCTTGTGTGCCTTGTACAAGCATGATGCCTTTCACCAGTTGTACTGCATCATCACTTGCTTAAATCAATTCAGTCTCTCAGATGCCTGTTCTGAAACCCAAGTATAATCGGTCAGAATAGATTGCTTGTGGTCGTCGATGTATTGTTTGGCCTTTTGAGATTCAAGGTGGATCGAGCACCTGTTGGGGCTGAAAATGGATTAGCTGAATTGTGGCTAAGAGAGGCAGCACGACATTCACACAGCTTATTTTGGTTCCTTTTGTTTTGGTTAAGAGCACAGCCTTTTTTCCACAGTCATGTTTCCCTCTTTGTCATTTCTGCACTCTTTTCCCCATGAACTTTCAGTCATTTTATTTCCTGATTGGAAATTAATTGACTTTTATTGGGAGAAAGTAAATGAAATGTCTGCAGTGGGGTGGAGTGGAGAGCAAGTTACCACAGCCTGCATTTGTAAACCTTGAAGTAGCTGTGGTGCTGACCAGAAAACATGTATCCTATCTCCTCTCCGCTAAAATTCCAATGAGGCACTTGTGAGGAAAAGGGACAGTATAAAATAGATTATTGTAATTATTACTATTAATAATAATCCTTACATTTAGTATAGCACCCTCACATCGGCGAGATGTCTTGCAAAATGCTTAAAAGGATGTAACGTAAAGTCTAGTGACTGTGTATTTTGTAAGCAAAGGTGATGTTGCTTTCTTCATACTGAAGAAAGTATCATACTCCAGTCGTGTTCAGTCAATCCTGATTTCCTGTTGAATGAAAGTTTAAAGTGCAGCAAAGATCACTGTTCAAAGGATCGCTTCGATTCCGAGCCTTCATCCCTCCTTGCGGATGCAATCAGGGAATCTCTAGTAGTATAAGGTATTAGGTGAGGCTCCCTGCTCTTAGACCTCGACTTAAGAGAGTTGACGGTGGAGATTGTACCTCCAGTTTTCCCAGCAATTGTTTCGTACAATTAAACACAGGAAACCCATGGGATAACTGCTGGGAATGCCAGTCCTGTAGCGTATTGGTTAGAGCACTTGCCTCGCAAGCGAGAGGAGCCGGGTTCGATTCCAGGGCAGAACAAACTTTAGGCAAGTTTCCTTACTCCACACGCCTCTGTTTACCTAGCAGTAAGTAGGAACCCAGTTGTTAGTTGATTGGTGGATCACTTTTCCAGGGGGTAATAATCGCCTCAAAAAAAAATTTGGTCACTCAATCCACGACTGTTTGTGTGATACTGCTGTACGCACTTCGCCCACAAAATATACAGTCAATTCACTTTACAGTATATTCCGTGAAGTGTTCTTTTCACCATATTCTTTTCATCCCCTTCTCCCCCAATGTGCTGTAGCCAGTATTTTGCCTCTAAAGTATATAGTTTTAATACAATGCCATCTCCGAAAAAAGCTTGATGGAAAATAAAGTTATGGAATGAATAAACAGCTGCAAATGTCCGGAATTGTTATTAAATTCTCTGTTGTTCGTACCATCTCCTTCATGTCCATTGATCAAAAGAGGCCCTGTACAGAGACAAAACAGATAAAAATGCATTGAAGATGCAGACAATGTGCCTGAGGAACATCCATTAGCTTTTGTGTCACACTAAATGAGTTGTATATCAACCGTGGTGATGTCCTGAGGCAGTCATGTATAATAAAAAGCTAAGAGTGCCAGTCACCACCACGTAAGTGCACAAATGGATACACTTTCCCAAAAGGGACACAGCAGCAAGTTAGTCCTCCCTAGAATAGTGCAAAATGATCTGTGCCTTTGTATTTCTGATCTCGGTCACATTGTCAACAGGAAACTGGTACGGAAAGGGGATGTACCATTCTTAAAGGTGTATTGATCAGATGATGGTACTGATGGGGGAGTTTCTATTCATGGGGAAGTGCCACTCGTGGGCTGGGTCACAGAAGGGAACATGTCATTCTCGGGAAGATGCTCTGTGCAAACCCTACACCACAGGAAAACCTCGCCAATGAACGAGTCCCCTGACTTGAGCGCTACCATCCTTTACACAGTAAGAAGCGATCCCAAACTGATGCTTTGCGCTTGCTGTGGGCAGCCATAGGTTGGCTTGCATAGTCTGGTGGCCGCCTTGGTCACCAAATAAGACACCCATATTAAATGGTAATGATGAACACAAGCTGAATACTACCAAGGTATCCGCTTGGCTTGGTTTGCAGCACCCTTTCGAGTCAGGCTCAAGTCCCACATAAGAAATTTGAATTCACACTCCAGGATATATCAGCAAGTGCTTAGAGTGTGCTATATTTATGGAGGTGCCAAGCTACACAAGAGATGTCAAATTAAAGTCTTGTCCGTTCATATGGATGTTAAAGATTCTAAGGTACTTCTTGATAAGAGAAGGGAGTTTCACCCATAATCCCTCCGACAAAATCCCTCAGTCGTTCATATCATGGCTGTTTATTGGACATTGCTGTGTGTAAATTGGTTGCCGTGTTCACTTTCAAAATACACAGTCAAGGTAAATCCTGTCAAGTGCATTAAGATATCTTCCTGGCATGAATGGTGCCGAATGTGGAGCCCTGTAGCATATTGATGAGAGCACTCGCCTCACAAGCGAGAGGCCCTGGGTTCGATTCCCAAGCAGGACAAAATGTTAAGCAAGTTTCCTTACTCCACATGTCTCTGTTTACCTAGCAGTTAGTAGGAACCCGCATGGTGTCCTGTAGTTCAGTGGTTAGAGCACTCGCCTTGCAAGCGGGACACCTGGGTTCAATTCCAGGCAGAGCGAAACCTTGGGCAAGTTTCCTTACTCCACACGCCTAATAATAATCCCTCCAAAACAAAACAATAATAAATTGGTCATTTTCAATCCACAACTGTTTGTGGGACATTGCTGTGCGCAATTGGCTGCCACGTTTCGTCCACTAATATACAGTCAATTCATTTTACAGCATATTCTGTGAAGTGCTTTGAGACGTCTAGAAGACGTGAAAAGCGCTATATCAAATGTAAGGGTTATTAGTATTATATTATATCCCAGTTGTTAGTCGATTGGCAGATCGCGTTTCAGGGGTAATAATTGCTTTAAAAAATGTAGTCACTCAATCCACGACTGCTTGTGGGAAACTGCTGTGCGCAATTAGCTACCACATTTCACCCACAAATTATACAGTCAATCCACTTTACGGTATATTCTGTGAAGTGCTTTGAGACGTCTCAACAATGTGATAAGGCGCCACATCAAATACTTTTAATCTCAGTTGTCTCAAATGCATTTTCTTTTTGGAACGCCCCTAATCTTTAGCCTCCATCAGCCTCCTGTTTGCTGATGTTTTGACAAACTAGAATTCTGTGAGTTCTCTGCTAAATTTATTTTTCCATTCACTGGAGTGGGATAGCTATCAACACACTTCCACTTTGAATGTATTTTGATGGTGCAGATGAAATGGCAAAAATGCTGTAGTGCCGCGAGGCAGGCATTGAAGGAGTATAAAAAGACAGCATTGTTAAAAGTTAAAAGTGCTGGGGAGCTTTCACTTTTCTTTTAAATGTGTAATTATGACGGGATTATTTTGTTGTAAAATAACAGAACCAGCATTTTTTTACCAAATAGATTACTTCAAGGACTGCGGCACATTTTATATTTACTTCTGAATGCCCGCGCTCCCCAACCTACTATTTTCTGCAAAAAAATGGCATTGAATTCCTTATCCACTAGAAATCATAACCAAAGTGAATTTAAGTACCACCAACTCAATTGACTCATTTTGCTATACTATTTAATTCAGTAATGTGATGTGTGTATACAGTCTTTAGATACTAGTGCTTTATAACAAAACCTCTTTCATTTGTTCTTTCAGTGAACAAATGAATAATATATTACCTTCCCTCTTCCCACCTTGGTTTGTTGATCCGTACTGTCTCTCTATAATAATAATAATAGTCCTTGCATTTGATATAGCGCTTTTCACGTCGGGAGGACATCCCAAAGCGCTTCGCAGAACACACTGTAATGTGAATTGACTGTATATTTGTGGGCGAACGCGGCAGCCAATTGCGCACAGCAATGTCCCACAAACAGTCATATGGATTGAAAATGACGAATTTATTATTGTTTTGTTTTTTTGGAGGGATTATTATTAGGCGTGTGGAGTAAGGAAACTTGCCCAAGGTTTCGCCCTAACCTGCCTGGAATTGAATTCAGGTCTCTCACTTGTAAAGTGAGTGCTCTAACCACTGAGCTACAGGACTCTATTCTAAAGCCACTCTAAGGACTCTAAAGCCCTTCAAGAATGTTATCCTAGTGTGCAAGTTGTTCAGATCATGACATCCTGTAACTCAGTGGTTAGATCACTCGCCTCGCAATCGAGAGACATGGGTTTGATTTCCAGCCAGGGCAAAATGTTGGGCAAGTTTCCTTACTCTACACGCTTCTGTTTACCTAGTAGAGAGTAGGAACCCAATTGTTAGTTGATTGACAGATCGCTTTTCCAGGGGTAATAATTCCTTTTAAAAAATAATAATAATAAATTGGTCACTCATTTCACTCAAGGCACTCAATAGATTGAGTGACCAATTTATTATTATTGTTATTTTTTGTGGGACTCTTTTTGGGATACTGCTATGTGCAATTGGCTGCCATGTATTGCCCACAAAGTATACAGTTATTACACTGACTGTCCAGCGCCTTGGTACGTCCTCCCAACGTGAAAGGCACTGTGTTATTCTTGTTGCAAGCCAAATCCCTAACGGGTAGGGTGGTCCTAGCTGGACACGCAGCGGGAAATCTCGCCAGACTGATTTTAATGCCAAGCTATGCAATTTTAGCTGGTTAGACCCCAGCAGTTACCCCAACGTACACTCTGGGATCCCCAAGCTTTGGCTCTTGCCAACCTGCACCTAATACTTTCTGGAATTAAGTAAACAGGATGCATGTCATTAATTGACACTAAATTGTCAGTCTGACTCACAGAGGTCACAAGAATGACTGTTGGTGAGAATGTAAAATGTCACTACTGGAGTAAGAGTAATCTTCCGAAGACGATGTGAAGGTGTACTCAGGGGTCAGAGTAGAGGGAGCTTTCCTCTGTTGATGATAGCACTCGATCTTGACACTCAGTGACTGAAAAGGGAATGTGTTCCATTCCCCGGCATTGACAATTCTTGTCTTAATGAGCACAGAAAATTCACCAACAAAAAAAGTATCTTTCTAACCTTGCTGAAAGCAACTGCGTGAGTATGAGCATGAAAAGTCTGACAACCAACAATATCGGGCTGACAGCAAGAATCATTTTCATGGCCTTCATAACAAGGGGGAAAATACACCTAAATAACGATTTAAAATCCATGATCAAGTTCCAAATGGAAATATGCCACGTAACCAACAGGAACGCAACAAAAAATTACAATTTCTATTTCTGTGCAACCATGAGTGAATCTGAAGTGCAATAAAGGTTTCCTTACATAGATATGATCAGCTTTGCTTTATATGTATAAAACATAGTGACAATCACACATAAGACCATTTAATACAAATGTGTTTATTTTATGAAAGCTGGCTGTATGGCTGAATTTTGTTTTGTTTACAGACCCCGCCCCGTGAATGATGTGTGCCCTCAGTCAGGTGTTTGTGCTCTGCTGCACCCCCCCCCCCCCCGTACCGTCCTGCCCCACCTGTTTGGGTGCAGACATGTTAAAATTCACATTGAGAGAATGTGAACGAGAGCTGATACCTAGCACAAGGATGATTGCCTTTGTTTAAAAGACTTCTGCCACCTCGCTGGAGGTCCATATGACTTTTGCTGTAGCTGCTGTAGTTATGTATAGTTTGGTATTGACACCACCGCAGTGCAAGACGTTGACCAGACATGCCTCTGTCTGCCTGAGGACACAACTAAAGTGTAGTTTTGCAGAGCATTTGGGTATTCATTTCAGCTGTCTGGGAGCATAATACGTGAGAGTCTGTGAGTCTGCTAATCTTTCGGACAATTTGGTGAAGATTGGAGACCATCCTTAATCTCAGCCAAACCAAGATACAATGCTATTTGTATGTCAGTAGTTAGATTTCCCTTATACCAACAGAGAGAGCAGCTCATAAAACATGCTGGTTGTGTGGCCAAGTGTGGCTCATTGTAATACTGCCCCCTTTTGTTGTCGTTGTACCCATGTGACTTCATGAAACCTGCAGAGTGGTCAGAACTCCTGCAATTTTATGTTTATCTGATGCATCCCTCAGTGTGTGAGGTCCCAAACAATCCTTTCAAACTTAAATGTGCTAATGTCTTGATGGGTACAACTTCCTACTATTGATCCAATAGAATTATTTCCCTGTTGGAGGGAGCAAAGAGGTCAGATATCCTTTCTAATCTTTGGAGATACAAGACCCACCGGTCCCAATTGTTCATTCATATTGGTATCCGGGGGTTGTGGTGGACAGTGTTTGCTTGGACATGGTACTTCAGGACCATGCTGAGAATGGCTGAATGATACTGGTAATTCCCGTCTCTCTTCAGAGATAGAAAACTCCTCATGCAGGTTAAACTTGTGGAATGTAAGACATGTCCAAACAATTGTCCTCCATGGTTCTAAGTTCCTGACATGTAGCAGAAATAATTCCTTCAGATTATCTGTGACGTTCAGGACCAGACAAGTGGGTTTGAGATTAAAAAGAAAATTAGCTACAGCCTCTGACCTAAACTGGCTCCAACGTGACACAGTTCCATTCCAAAGGGAATGAGCGTTTAGATGGCAAAATTATGTGGAGCATGCCATGGCGGTTGAGAGGGGAGGAGAGGGTTAATAAGTGTTTGCACATACAGTTTGTTTCTTCTTCAGCCTTTTGCCACAGTAAGATCCATCTAATTCTGGTATAATGTATTACCAGAGTGGTGCAGTGGTGCCTGGATCAGACACTGCCTTCTCATCACCATCCATAATGACTTTGACACTACATTTGGGACATGCTATGTTGGTGCTGTATGACCAAGTAATGCTCAAAAAAAAANTGTTTTACAGCGTACAAAAATATGCTGAAGCCTAGAGTAACAATAACCTGAAATAACCTGACCTACCTAAATTTCATCATCTCTGGGTCAGTGTGATGTATATGCTGCAGAAAATCAATGTCACACTTGAAGGAGTTCAAACTTGACAATATTTTAGCTTTATTAATGGAACCATTTATCTGTGTTACATCCTGTGAGATGAATTTCAGAACCAAGCTGTTGTAAACCATCACCTCTGCTCCTTTCATGTTCTCAAAAAAAACTCCTCCTCACTCTTGTGCCTCTGTACCTCTGACATCCAACATAGCACATCCTCTGCGTCCCCTTTGAAAATCGGGTCAATAATGCTTGAGGAAGACATGGGAAACAAAGGCCAATGAAACTTAACTGATGAAAATTAGCAAGCATGAAAAGAAAAAAAGTCCACAAACATAAATATCATAAAAAATGTCCAGAAGCACAGGACAAAATTTAAAAAGGTGCAGAATTAAATACTTTTTTTAAAAAAAATGCTACAATCTGGCAGCAAACAGCCAATTATCCACACTAACCAGGGCCAGCTCTATTGTGGACATGAAAACAGTGTGGATAATTGGACATCACACAAAATACAAATTGGTTGCAGTGCTAACCAAAATAAGTTATCATCATACTGTTGCTATAGTATCATATTATAGTATGCCCACAAAATACACACAGTCACATCATTTTAAAATGTATCCTGTGGAGTGTTTTGAGACGTCTTGACAATGTGATAAAGCACTGAATCAAATGTGAGGATTATAGCATTATTATGATGCTGTACAATCCCTTCTCCCTCTCTCTGCCATATTTTTTGACTTTCTTTCTCATCTCTATTCTCATCTCTCATTTCTATCTTTGAGTGTGTCTTCCTATGACTTGTCGAACTCATTGTTTGATTCTAAACCTGGACTGTACAAAAGTATATTTATTCTTATCAGCAAAAACGCCCAGTAGTGTGTGTAAAAAAAAGTTCACACACAAAGTTAGCCACTGTGTGCACATCTTTGCACGTTCACACAAATGGAATCCACATCAACCAAAGCAGATTAGCAGTCATATGGTCAGCTGGTATGTGGATCATTGGAGTTCTGCAATTGGGGAGAGAAATACTATCACCAATGGTGGTGTCACTGGAGTAATTCTTTTCCTTGTCATTTACCAAATGATTGACATAATAACACTGCAGTAAAAGCACCACAGAAAAATAACCCCAGAAGACAAAATGACCCGCCCACGGCACTTTGTGCGGCAGTGATTCCTCTTTAACAGTGATTATGAGTGAGAAGTGTTGAGATCATTCATTTGTTTGGATAATTAAGCACCATTTCAGGAAATATCTAAACCAAAGATTTATTCTGATTGTTTGTAATGCAATGGAGAGGCACTCGTATTTGAATATATTGGAACAAGCAGAAGAATATGCATTATAGCTGTGTGAGTGATAGACCTGGTCAAATAATTGACTTTCCACTGTAAGTAACATACACCATACAAAAGCATACATATTTATCATTACTTAATCCCCAAAAAAAATTGAGATGCCCTCCCAACATGAAAGGCCTTATATAAATGTCAATTGTATTGTAAATTGTACGTACAAGACATAACATAAAAGGTGAAAAACGAGAAGAATTGAAAACAATGGGAGACTTCGCTGGTTGCAAAAAAAGAAACAAGAGTAACTTTATACTGAGAATATTCTGATTAACTTAGTCCTCTTTAACACATGTAAGCAAATTATTTAATTCATGTTAAGAGGTCACTACTAGAGGGCATAAATTTAAAATGAACAAACTTCAAATGAGACAATTTTAGCAACCAGATTATGATCACCCCTCTGACTGAAATTGACAATTAATAAGAATAAAAATAACATCTATAATTTCAAATGCCTCATAGATAATTGCTGTCAAGTGTAGTGATTGTATATTTGTCAAGCAAATGTAGCAGACAATTTGCACAGAGCAATGTCCCACAAACAACCATGAAATGAATAACCAATTTTTTTCAGAGAATTGATAACCAGGACTCCGTACTCTTTTCAAATATAGTCATATATGAATAGGCGGATGGAATCTTATGTCTCATCTGAAGGTCAGTATCTCTGACAATACAGTGCTCCTCCAGCATTGGCGTGATACCTAGACTGACCTAAATGTGTCTAAAACCCAACGTTGTGCTTGAACCCACAACCCTCTGACTCAAAGCAACCAACTGAGCCCAGCTGACAATTTCAAAAATGCCAAAGTTGGGGGTAATTTCTGGAACAGAGTCGCAGCTACGGAAATGTATTTCACATAAGATTCTCATACCAAAAGCAACTCTCAGTGCTGCATTTGAGGACAGTGCTGATGAGGAAATGGTGTGCGGATCCACAACACCTCCTAATTGTTTGATGATGTCTCTTGCGTTTTGCTGAGCTCAGGAATATAATACTAATAATAGTCCTTGTATGTGGACATCGTCAACCTGTCCTCTCCTCTGGCTCTATTCCCATTCCCTTAAAAACTGCCACCATCACTCCCACCTTAAAAAAACCCTCCCTTGATGCGTCGCAGCTATCAAGCTACCGGCCCATCTCCAACCTCCCCTTCCTGTCCAAGGTCCTGGAACGAGTTGTCGCCTCCCAGCTGCGCTCTTTCCTCTCCAACCATTCACTATTCGAACCCCTTCAGTCGGGTTTCCGTGCTGCCCATAGCACAGAAACTGCCCTGGTCAAGGTCACCAATGACATCCTGACCATCTGTGACCAGGGCTCCCTCTGCCTCCTCGTCCTCCTCGACCTATCGGCAGCATTCGATACGGTCGACCACGCTATCCTCCTCCACCGCTTGTCCTCCCACCTCAACCTTCAAGGCCCTGTCCTTGAGTGGTTTAGGTCGTACCTCTCCCACTGTCTTCACTTTGTCTCCACAAATGGTTTTTCCTCCGGCCCCCGCACTGTCTCGTGCGGTGTCCCTCAGGCTCTGTCCTCGGTCCCCTCCTCTTCACCCTCTATATGCTCCCCCTTGGTGACATCATCCGCAGACATGGGGTTAACTTCCACATGTATGCGGATGACACCCAACTCTACCTTTCCTCCTCTACCCTCAACTCCACGACCACCGATGTCCTGACAGCTGCCTGTCCGACATCGAGTCCTGGACGAGAGATAACTTTCTTCAGCTCAACGTGTGCAAAACTGAGGCCCTCCTGATTGGCTCACGTCAGCGCCTCCGCACCTCAGGCGCTGACAGCATCAGCATCCAAGGCTGCACTCTCCACCTCTCAAAGCCGGTCAGGAACCTCGGGGTTCTGTTCGACCCTGAGCTGTCCTTTCTCCCTCATATCCGCGCCACAACTGGCACCGCCTTCCATCACCTCCGGAATGTCGCCAGACTACGGCACTACCTCACCCCTCACGCTGCTGAAACTCTGGTCCACGCCTTTATCACCTCAAGGCTGGACTATGGGAACTCTCTCCTCGCCGGCCTTCCCGGCACCTCCCTCCACAAGCTGCAGGTCATTCAGAACTCTGCAGCTCGTGTACTGTCCCGCACCAGGCTTCGGGACCACATCACTCCCACCCTCGCTCGCCTCCACTGGCTCCCCATCCCCCAGAGGATCGAATTCACGATCCTCATCCTCACCTACAAGGCCATTCACGACCTTGCTCCCTCCTACCTCTCCGACCTCCTATTCCCCTACTTACCTGCCCGTACCCTCCGTTCCTCTGGCTCCGGTCTGCTCCACATCCCCCGCCCCAACCGCCCTACCATCGGTGGCTGGGCCTTCAGCCTCTCAGCCCCTAGGCTCTGGAACTCCATCCCCCAGTGCCTTCGCCGTCTCCTCCCTTTCCTCCTTCAAGGCCGGTCTCTTTGACCGTGCCTTCAGCTCCCCTCTCGAATCTCTAGCCCCTCCTCGCTCCCTCCCTTCCCTCCCCTCACCCTGACCATTTTTCCCCTGCTCGGGTCCTGACCTAACTGTACAGCGCCTTGGGACGTCATCCCGACGTGAAAGGCGCTCAATAAATGGAATCTTGTTGTTGTTGTTGTTGTTGTGGAGTCCTGTAGCTCATTGATTAAAGCACTCGCCTCGCAAGCAAGAGGAACTGGGTTCAATTCCCGGCAGGGCAAAACTTTGGGCAAGTTTCCTTACTCCACACACCTCTGTTAAACTAGCAGTAAGTAGGAATTTGGTTGTTAGTCAATTGGTGGATCACTTTTCCGAGACTAATAATCCTTTCACAGAAAAATAATAATAATAATAAATTGGTCACTTCAATCCATGACTGTTTGTGGGACACTGCTGTGCACAATTGGCTGCTGCGTTTCACCCACAAAACATATAGTCAATTCACTTTACAGTATATTCCTAGAAGCGCTTTGAGATATCTAGAAGACATGATAAGCGCTGTATCAAATACAAGGAAAATTATTATTATGATTTGATATAGTACCTTATCACATTGTCGAAATGTCTTAAAGCACTTCATAGAAGTTTACATACATCCAATGGGTATAATTACACCCATGTTAAAGCACAGAAACATACCTTTCAAACCAACTAGTCTGTGCCTGAGTTTATACTAAGATAAACTGGTAGTTGTTCTGGTAGTTCTCTTTACTGTAAATTGTAGTGACTGTATATTTTGTAATTTCCCCAAAATAGCCATGAAGTGAATAGCCAATGTTTTATCTGGGGAATTGTTGGCCAGGGAGGTCAGACTCCCTTATCTGTTCAGGGAAGAGTGCGTTAGGATTAACAATGGAAGGAAAATTCAGGTGAAGTGATAGAAAAGAGAAACAGCAACCTCCCCCTTTTCTAGAATGAGTCCAACCAAGAATTCGCTCCTTCCAGATCCACGACAGTGCACAGGAACTGTGAACCATGAGAAGCCTGTTCTCATGGTTTAGCTGGTGAATCAGAACATGTTTTTACAGGATTCTGCACACAGTGTTTAACAAATGATTAAATGATCTATAAGGTAGCCTCAGTGTGGAAAAAAAACGCTGCTGAAATGAGTTACTTGCCTGGGGCTTTGGGGGATACAAAGTAGATTTTTAAAGCGCTGGTTTTAATTTTCATTAATAACTCCCGAGACCTATTTGACTTACACATCTGAGCTCTGGAGGAGGGAATGAAATGAAATAAAGTTCATTAATGCTGAGTGACATCACGTTGTGCAACACAAACCTCTGCTCTTCGCTGAGCTGCTGCAGACAGGATTGAGATGGTTCCCTAGAGCAGCTTCAAGCTTATTCCCAGTCTGGTCCTGAGCATATTCCAATATTCATTTCTCATTTTAAGAGCTAATGGATTGGCAGCTTTAACTGAACATCATTGTGAAGTGCAGCTTTGTTTGGCAGTCAGTCAGTTATTTTGGTACAAGTGCAAAGCGCCTTTGGGGAATCGGGTAGAGCAGGGAAGAGCTAATTTTTTCTTCTCTGCGCAAATAAATGGATTTGACCTGTACATTTGTTGTACTATTATTTGCGGGAGGTTTATGGGACAGAGAATTTTCATGTTTCTATGGTTTTTCTGACCGTAACAATAATTATGAATTGTTAAAACTGGGCAATTTTGAGAGTTTAAAAGACGTATTTAAGAAAATTTCTCGTGGTAGGAATAATTTACAGTATAGAAGCTGGTCATTCAACCCATAGGATCTGGGTTTCACATGATATGATAAAATAATAATAATCCTTACAATTGGAATAGCAGCTTTC
Source organism: Callorhinchus milii (assembly GCF_018977255.1). Classification (NCBI taxonomy): domain Eukaryota; kingdom Metazoa; phylum Chordata; class Chondrichthyes; order Chimaeriformes; family Callorhinchidae; genus Callorhinchus; species Callorhinchus milii. The sequence continues at coordinate 22,213,157 of NW_024704743.1, read as the reverse complement.
GGGAGGATGACCCAGAGTGCTTCACAGGATAAAGTGCAGATAGCATTTGTTTTTGTAGGTGATGCAACAGAGGAATTTTCGTACAGCAATGTCACACGAATAGCCATGAAACGAATGATCAATTTTATTTTGGGGGATTGCTGGCCAGAACACCGGGGGAAACTCTCTTCTCTTTCCAAATAGTGTCACGGGACCTTTAACATCCACATGCAGATCAGACCTCTGTTTAAAGTCTCAGCCAAAGGATGGCATCTCCAATAGTGCAGCACAAGTGTGAACCGCAAAAGTGAAGCATTAAAGTACTTTTGAGTTGGCATGACTTGCATGATGTACTTCCAGTAACTGGAAGGACCTCCACTCGGATTCCTGGAATCCAGTTGGAAGACTACATTTGGAAACTCATTGAAAAAGAGTGGGCGGGGAGGGGGGCGGGGGAGGCAATGGGATTACTGTTCACCAACACTAAAAACTACCTGTTATGTTTACATACAAGAAAATCGTCTCCAATATTTGCCATGTGGAAATGTGGCCTTCTACTGAATTATCATTCTGTGGTAATAACTAGAGCTTATGTAAACTGCTGTAAGTACTTAAATGATTAAACTGCAATAAGCTGCCAAAGAATAGAAAATATCACTTCAGTTGGAAAATGGAATCAAGTCTTGCCCCAATCTTCAAAGAGACAGATTTTATATATTATGCTATCAATTACTTATGAAGGGTCAGAGTCACATCCAATACATTCACCTATCCTGCTGTTACAATGAACCTTTTACTTTGTTTCTTAACTATGGCAATTCATGGCCACACTATTCCCTACAATCTTTAATGTTTAATCTCTATTCTATTCACCTCAGTCTCTAACTTGGAATCAATAAAATTTTCAATTGATATTGCACCACATCATATTGAAATGTCTCATCTGAAAGGCTCTTCAAATAAGTTATTTTGAAGTGTATGTGATTGGTTCCACAGCTCAGTCTCTATGCATGAGTTCTATATCAGTCTCACAAACTATGGTGAAATATCTACTGGATAGGATTTGCTTTAACGCCACAAGTTTTATTCCAAATCTGGAAAGTGCTAGTGGGAGTTCAATTAGAAAGACTGGAGTCACTCAGTAATGGTTTCTGACACACACTCTGAGAGTCAGCTGGCCACACTCGCTCAGTCTCACGCAATGTCACCTAGCTGTCTTTTCACCTACCCAAATACTTCATCTCATCTCCCACGCCGCCTCTCTCTCATGCTTCACAACGCCTCTCCAGCTCTGCTGAGTGTCTCTTCCTCCCCTGCCACTGTCACAACAAGCTCCTCTCTGCAGTCGCTCACAGACAGATCCAATTTCTGTCACTGCTACAGTCTGAAGAGAAGACTTCAGTGTGTGTGCATAACTCGACAGTGCCAAAGTCCCTTCAAAAGCTCCTGTCTCCATCAGGTTGTTGAATGAATAGCAATGTATTCTTTCTTTGTAAAACTCTCTGCATTGTTATTCTCAATGCTTATTAATTCATAAGAAAGGTTACAGCACAGAAGGAGGGCATTCGACCCATTATGGCAATGTTGTTGCTGGTTCTCCCACGGGTGTGATGTCACCTCCTCGAGTTATTATCACCCACATGCCCAAGTTATCCCCTCTAATCGTACTCTTTCTACACTTTATTATTATTTTTCCTCAAAGATTTGCTCAATTGTCTTCTATTTATTCAATGGTTCATTTAAAATATTCCTAAGTAAACTAATTCCATCAAAGCCAGTATGTAGATAAAGCAAGAAGAACAACAACTGGCATTCATATAGCATCCTTTATGAGCAGTTCATGCAGAGAATTATTTCATGACTCCAAGAGGTGAATATTTGACCTACTGCAATGAATATCAAAAACTCTGTCCTGCACAGAATGAACTGTAAATAGTCAAGATCAAAGATTGGTTTGGTCAAGAGGATTCTTCATCTTTTTTATTCTCCGCCTTCTAGAATATCTGCCCTCATGTCTTTCCATTACAGCATCAAGCTGTTCCTTAAATAATAATCCTTGCATTTGATACAGCACCTTCTCACGTTGTTGAGTCGTCTCAAAGCACTTCCCAGAATATCCTGTGAAGTGAATTGACTGTATATTTTGTGGGCGAAACGCGGCAGCCAATTGTGCGCAGCAGTGTCCCCCAAAACAGGCGTGGATTGAGTGGCCAAGCAACTGACCTTTTGATTACCTTTCATAACCCTGCACCTTCGATTTGTTGCTCTGGTGCCTCGAGGGCTTGATGAGAGTGCTGTGTATGGCCCAGAACCCATTCCGAATGACCTGCAGCGAAATTACATTTACACACAAGTAATTAAAAGAGAGAACACTTTAGTAGCTCAGCATTGCCCCCAGAGAGCTATGCTGAGTGGTTAGGCAATACAGTTTGTTCCTGTTACTGGCCACAAATATACTTGTTCCACTTTGGATTAATGCACATAAGTCCATGTGCAGGTAAATAGAAAAAGAGACGAGTGCCAGCAAGCTGTGTACCGGCTGTGAAGATGTTGTGACATGAGTGAAATTATCACTCAGTTATTAAACTTATGAAAAAAACTTCCATGTGAGCCCCCATCCCTCTCCACAGCCATCGTGTAGGACCAAAACAAAGAAGAATCATCACTAGTTTGAGAGACAAAACAGAGGGAGCGGGAGAGACTGAGATGGAATAAAAGAAAGAGCGGTGGGGAGGGGACCTGCCATTATGTCACTCACTTGTCACATTTTTGAACAAATTGTCCCAATTGTTCGGGTGTAAAATATAACTACCTTCCTTCAAACACCCACAGTGACAAGCTTCTGTATAAATTCAATCCTGAGTTCGACAGAAAAACTCACATCTTCCTTTATTCCACAGGTCAAGTGACAAGGATTGAGGAGCAATGCTGTCTTTATTTTGCTCTGTAACACCGCAGATCTCAAATGTTATTTGAGCCCAAAGAGAATGAATGGGAAGGAGAATACATTTGCCACACGTTACGATCAATGTAGCAAGCGATGATGAGCGTACACCGCATACTATATTTAGAACACATTTCAATTTTGGTGTAGAAATTAAATAAGAATCTAACAGATGGAGTATCTCTCTTTAGGTTTAATACTATCTATGCGAAATGACACAGTGTTACTCAAGCAACAGGGCACAATTGATTGCAAACGTCATGTAGAAGGATAAGGGCAGAGAGGTAGGTAAAGCATCAAGTGTTTGATTAACTCAGGGTTTTCTATTCCAGATGGAATACATGTATTTCTTCACACAGCCGGAACAGGTTACCAGGGAGAGGGGCTGGGGTTTCACAAACTGCATCATCCTGTGATAAGTAGACAATAGGATTGAGATCAAATGGGCCAAAGGTCATTCTTCATCTGAATCTTTCTCGTAAACCTATTTGCACAGACATAATGTAAGGGTCTAAACTGAGATATATCTTAATGGAAATCTCTAATGAGGAATCTGAATTGCGCATGGAGCACCATATTACATCCCACCCCCACCCATATTAAATAAAGAACTGATTGCAGGGATAGTGATGGATTCAGCCATGAAATTTGCAACTTTTTGTACATGTCTCCGATGTTTCCGATGTGTCCAACGGCACATCATTTTGCCAATGGAAAAGGGCTTCAAACAGTAGAGATATAATGGACCACCATAGATAGGATGACCATACCACCTGATTTGTGGAGTCCTGTAGCTCAGTGGTTAGAGCACTCGCTTTGCAAGTGAGAGACCTAAGTTCAATTCCAGGCAGGTCAGGGCGAAACCTTGGGCAAGTTTCCTTACTCCACACAGAGCCTAATAATAATCCCTCCAAAACCAAAAACAATAATAAATTGGTCATTTTCATCTACGACTGTTTGTGGGACATTGCTGTGTGCAATTGGCTGCCGCGTTCGCCCACAAATATACAGTCAATTCACTTTACAGTGTGTTCTGTGAAGCGCTTTGGGACGTTCTCCCGACGTGAAAAGCGCTATATCAAATGCAAGGATTATTATTATTATTATTATTTCCAAGGACAGTCCCAGATGAGGTATTGTGTCCCTGGGGCAAAATTTGCCCAGACTCGAGTTCAGCAACAAAATGCGCAAGAGCAACTAAATTCTAAAACAGCTACACTCATCAGAGAAATGCAGCATTTAATCCAACAAACTTCTCCAGTAACTGCAGAACATCAGTGATTTTGGTGAGTTCAGGTTTATTTTATATATATGTGTCCCAGCATTTTGTTACAAAAGATGATCACCTTAAAGGTCATCGTACAAACGGCAGAGGAAAGAAAGTTTCTCTAAGCAGGAAACTGACTTGCTATTTGTGAAAAAAATCTCTTTGGAACAACCGAGGAACCTCCTGAGTTCAAAGAAGTATGTTGTGCTGAGCAAGAACTGAACAAACATTATGACCTGTTAAATAAATTTGCAAAATACTACAGATGCTGGAAATCTGAAACAAAAACAGAGATCTTTGGGAACACTCAGCAGGTCAGGCTGAAAGGAAGAAAGGAAAGTGAGTCAAAGTTTCAAATCCAAAGGGTCAAGGATCCGAAATGTTGACCCACTTTCCTTTCTCCATAGATAGTGCCTTTTGAGTGTTTAAGTGATCTCTGTTTTTGTTGTATGGCCTGTTAACCCGTTCAGGAAGCTGAGTTTTGATCAGTATATTTACTTGAGCGAAAAACGTGCTGTTTTATTATTCGAAAGAACAAATGGCCCTGAAAGAACATTTTGTAGAGATAAAACGAAAAGTCACGAAGGCTGGAAATCCTTAAAAAAAACACAGAAAAGCTGCAAACAATCAGATTTTAAGTTATGATTGACACCAAAAACAGATTGGTCAAGAATCGCAGGGTAATTTTTTTTCAATGTTCCCAGAAACTATTGACTCTGGGGAACTGTTGGAGCAGGGGCTGAAACAATGCTGGTATTCTCTTAGGATCAATCTCCTTTGGTTATGGGGAAGTTTCTGTTCTGATAAGATGTGGAAGGTAAGTATCTGTATTGTACAGGGCCTGTTGTCTCTGTGACTTTGATACACATGCATCTATTATAGTTTCATTCCCAGTCACTGTCATTATCGACTTTGACAAGTAGACAGGCACACAGCTGGAAAAACAAATGAGCTTCTTGTACTGTCACATTGCCAAGAAATAACTAGGATAGGGCTATTTTCCTTATCTAGCACGTTACATGCTGGCTCATTACTTTTGAGACTAGTTGAGTTAAACACAAGAATCTTGTGTATGCATGGTTCACAGGTGAATAACAGCAAGGTTCTGCGGGGATCCGTGTGGAACCATACCCTCGTCCAAGGAAAAGAAGAGTCAAACATCTTCAGAAGTGGACGGCAGGAGGGAAAAAAATTGGGATGAAAAAAAAGGGTGTAATGTCAGAAACTACAGCTGAAGATTATCATGTACATATTTATAGCCAGTCAACTAATGATTCCACTTGTCATATATTTGACAAGTGGAATAATTAGCTGACTGGATATTTGAACACAACATATTGAGATATATGTGCACGTTCTTTCTTGGATTAGTCTCAGGAAAGTCCAACATATCAGAATATTTAATTAGACCGAATATGAGAGCCATGTGCTACATTAACATAATTAGTTTTGTTTTGAGATACAGTAATGTGGTAAGAGTATTATTTCCACATACGGCAAACAATTATGAGATGTTGAGGAATTGTTTTGACTAAAGACACTTTCTGTTTCCCAGACATTATTGGGATTCATTCTTTGCAACACAGAAGAATTGAAAAGCAATTGAAGTACAACTTCAGATCCTCATTAATCTTTTATACATAATGGACATTGTAACCTGTTGGATGAAGTTTATCACTTTACCAAAAAAAAATATTTTTTATTAAAAAAATGTTATTGAAAGTTTATCACTTTTACCAAACCTTTAGCCTAGAAAGGAAGAAGCTTAGGGCTGCATTGAAATTCTGCCCTTTTTGCTTTAATTATTTCTCCTTCTCTTACACCCGTTTAAATCTTTCTGCCTTGAGCACAGGAGTCATAAAAATGACCTATTGACCAATAAGATTTATTGTTTTCAAGAAAAATAATTTAATATCTGTATTGTTTGGGAGAGAGAAAGACTATGCATCATTTTTAGCACAATGTAGTTTATAAATCATATAAAGATATGTTTACCATGACCTATGAATTGACACTCAAATGTCATATTGTTTATCTTTTTTAAATGTAATGTATAGTCAGTGGGGGTGACTTCTAACTTACTTTTTATCTAATATTTGTTTTCTTGGCTTGATCAATTGTCGGCTTTTTTTCATTAAAGAGTCATTTAAGAGTGGACCTAATAGACCTAAAAGGCATTTAAAATTATAAAATGGTACAAAAGGGTTAGCATAAGTAGGCTGTCTTGAGACCATAGTCAGTGAACACAAGTATAAGATAGTGACTTGTCAGGAGATCAAAAACCCAGGAGGAACGACTTCACGCAGACGGTAGTGAGATTTTGGAACTCACTGACTGAAGCAGTAGTTGAATCAGATAGTTTAGATGCAGTCAGAGGAAGCTAGACCTTCACTCGAGGGAGACGGGAATAGAAGGGTATAATAATAATAACAAAACACAAAATACTGCAGATGCTGGAAATCTGAAAACAAAAACAGAAGTCGCTGGGAACACTCAGCAGGTCAGGCAGTATCTATGGAGAAAGGAATAGATGCTGCCTGACCTGCTGAGTGTTCCCAGCGACTTCTGTTTTTGTTATAATAATAATAATCCTTGCATTTGATATAGGGTCTTATCTCGTTATTGAGACGTCCCAAAGGCTTCACAGAATATATTGTAAAATGAATTGACTGTATATTTTGTGGGCGAAACGTGGCAGCCAATTGCGACCAGCAGTGTCCCACAAACAGTCATGGATTGAAGTGACCAATTTATTATTATTATTTTTTTGAAGGAATTATTACCCCGGAAAAGTGATCCATCAGTCGACCAACAACCAGGCTCCTAACTTAAAGTATGGGAAGGAGTAAGGAATGAGTGAAGGCTCGTGTAGAGTACAAACACTGGAACGCACCGGTGGACCAGAGTGGCCTTTTTCCATGCTGCACATTATTTGTAAATCTTTGTAAATAACTTCAGGGCGATCATTAAACTTAGACACGACCTAGCTCTTGAATCACTCAAAGGAAAGCTTAGAGAAACTGGGCTGTTTTCACTAAAATGGAGAAGATTGAGAGGAGATATCACAGAGGTGTTCAACATTATGGTGTGTTTTGATAAGCTAAATAGGGAGAAATAATTTTCACTGATCAGTGACTAGAATTAATATATTTTATGAGAGTGTTACAAAGAGAGCAAATGGAGATACTAGGAAAATTTATTTTTACACAAAAGGTTATTTAGGACATAGAATTTCTTAACATAGAGGATGACTGAAGCATAATCAATAATAGCTTTTATAAACGAAACTCAACATACATTTAAAAAGGAAAAATATAAAAGTGTATGGCGAAAACACAGGAGAGTAGGACTAAATAGATACCAATGGGAGGATCCTGTGCTGGAACATTCTATGATTCCATTTTGTTCTATATATCTATCCCTAAAAAAATCAATCAGGATTGTCTGAGTAGATCGTTTTGGGGTACTAAGCTTGAAATTATCCCTGACTGAAGCAGTTATAAATTGATTTTACAAAGTGTTTGGATCACTGTATTCTGAAGTTAGCAGCAAAACCCCAAACCTGAAAGATAATCAGGAAGGAACAAATTAACAGGATTTTTTTTAGAGGACTAATTAAAGACGTCAGCCTGGATCAGTTGGTAAAACTCTCTCCTCTGAGTCAGACGGTTGTGGATTCAAAACCCTACGTTGAGTCTTAGAACTTATAGTCTGAGTTGGAACTGAGTTGGTTTTATGTGCCTATTAATGTGGACAATATAATAATATAATATATAATGTAATAATAATCCTTGTATTTGATATAGCACCTTATCACGTCTTTGAGGCGTCTCTTTACACCCATAAAGTGAATTGACTGTATATTTTGTGGGCAAAACACTGCAGTCAATTGTCCCACAAACAGTTAAGGATTAACTGAGCAAATTACTATTATTATTCTTTTTTGGAGGAATTATTATCCCTGGAAAATCGATCCACCAATCGACTAACAACCGGGTTCCCTTTACAGTTAGGTAAACTGAGGCGTGTGGGTACGGAAACTTGCACAACGTTTCTCCCTGCTGGGAATCAAACCCAGGTCCTCTCGCTTGCGAGGTGAGCGCTGTATATTTATATGCGGGTGTGTGTGTGTATCTGTGTTGTGTGCATATCTGTATAGTGGTGTGTTTTGCTGTGTGTATCTGTGTTGTGTGTGTTCGCATATCTATGTTGTGTTTGTGTGTGTATTGGGAAGAAAATTAATAATTTAACTTGAGTTATATTTTGCCATTTTTCTTTTCTTGGTCCACTTAAAAATACTTTTCAGGAGTCAAATGGACTCTTGTTTAAAACTCCCCTGACCGCAAAAGAGGCCATGCAGAACGAACGGAGCACTTGCGCAATGTCCCACAAACAGTCGTGGATTGGGTCTGTGGAATATTTCTGTGCATAAATCAGTTACCACGTTCGCCTACAAATTCACAGGCACCTACCTCACTTTAGTATAAATCTTGTGAAGTGCTTTGAGATATCTCGATGATGTGAATAAGGCAATAAGGATTGTTGTATTACAAAATAATAATGTTTCCATTTGACTTGAATGCAGACGTAGCTAGCGCAGGATGAAGTGTGGAAATAGCCGCTCAAAATTATTTCATGCAACAACATACACTACGTTCAGCTCACAACCATACACTTGTATTGTGCCAGCCGCACAAAACTCCATACCCCCATCACACCAGTCCTTGTCAGGCTCCACTGGCCCCCAAACTGATCGATTTCAAGATCCTTTCAATCGTTTTTAAATCCCTTCATACCCTCACCCCTCCCTACCTGTCCGATTTGCTTACGCCCCACTCCAACACCTGCTGCCTCTGTTCGGCTGGCTCCGGCCTCCTGTTCGTCCCTCATCCCATCTGCTCCACCATCGGTGGCCGTGCCTTCAGCCACTACACCCCAAAACTCTGGAACTCTCTCCCTCAATCCCACCTAAAGTCCTTCCTTTTGATTGTGATTACAGTCACCTGTCCCCTCCCTCTCCCCCAGCTTGGTGTTAGACTCCACCACTGTCAAACACTCCGGGACCTTACCCCCGCGTGTAGGGCACTATATAAATGCAAGTTGTTGTTGTGCTTTCTCTGCATCTCAGCACACAGCCCAGGAGGGCTCTTGCATGTTTTGCTGCAAAGAAGCAGTTTGCATTCTCATAAAATTCTTGCATTTGATGTGACACCTATAATGGTGAACCATCTCAAGATATATTACTGGCAAATATAGTGAAAAGCTTGTAGGCAAAAGCAGCAGGACTTTCCACACAGCTACGTCCCAATTAACAGCCGTGAAATAAACGACTAATTTATCTGGAGGATTATTGGCAAGGACATCGGGAGCAGCTCCTTTCTCACAGGCTGATGGAACCACAGAAATCATTCAATATACAGCTTCCCCATTCAGCAAGCAGATTAAAGATCACACAAAAGTTGTTATATAATAATAATAATTAATGATATAATTATAATAGACATGCAAAGTCAGTTGACTGAGAGGCAGATACTGTCTGTTTTGGTGAGACCAGACTGTGGTATTCATATTCTTGGTCTTGCGCTTTGGTGAATTAGATCCATAAAAGCAGCAAACAACACATGAAAACTAATTAGAAAAAAAACCGCTTTCTGAATATCAGCTAGCTTATTCTTCACTGTGACTGTGTGTCTCACCATCATATGCAGTGCGTCAATAGGCACTGGACAATTCAATACAGAGTTACATTTATATGGTGCCTTTCACGTCGGGAGGACATCCCAATGCACTTGGCAGTCCTGGCTTGACACCTGAACTGGGGGTGTGAGTAGAGTGGGGGGTGGGGGGAGATATGGGAAAGATGACTAAAGGCGCTGTCGAAGAGGTAAGTCTTGAGATGGACTTTGAAAGAAGCGAGGGAAGGGGCGAGTCAGTGGGATGGAGTTATTGAGCTACTGTATAACTTCCTGACAAAATGTATAACTTTGCAACATTTTTTTAATCATGAAATCCAGAAGTTCATATTTCTGATTGCTTCCACTCATTTTATTTTCAGCGAGGGGTTTTACGTCAGAGTGACATAGGTGATATATTTCTGGTTACCACATGGAAATTCTCTTGGATTTCCTGTAATATTAAAAGACACACAAAACTGACCCGATTATTTCCACTGTAAAGGCTGATGCCCTTTGGTTTTGGTTGCTTCCTTTATACTTAAATTGGATAAGTCTGGACCTGGTCCAGTATAATTTGATACTGAGATCAGTGTGGCCTTTTCATAAGCTCTATCATGTTCTCATTACACAAATGTAATCCTAGTTTGTTGGCCTTACAGGGACCTCTACAGAGAAATAATGAAATATTTTAAATGTAAAGCCAAATCTAACGCCAAAATTGACAGCTAGCCGTAAATCTTTTAAAGGTTTCTTTATTTGGCCACTTTAATCTTAATTCTAATCATAAGGAAGCAACGTCACATAGGAAGCAAAAATAACTTTCACTTAGACGATCTTGAAGTGCTTCACAAGGACTGAGTGGGAGCTCAACCAGGATGGGAGATTGGGTATAGTATGGAGGTGACAAGTGACAGTCAAAGCAGTAGGTTTTAAAAGAGTTTTAAAAACTGAGAGGGAGGTGGAGGGATTTGAGAGGCAGGGGTGACTGAAAGCTCACCCGCCAGGCATGGGGTGGTGGCAAGGGGATGTGCAGCAAGTCTGAGTTAGAATGTACTGAGTGGGCAGCAATGCAGTTGGGGTAAGAGCATGAAAGTTAAAAGAAGCATTTTGATATAGATCCACAGAGCAAGAGAGAGAGCCAGTGGAGTCTGACGAATATGGGCAAAAAATTGTTTTAGGGTGAATTTAGATGAGGGAGGAACTTTGTATTTGAAGAGGCAGGTGTTTGATACACATGGAAACCCATCACCGTGCTAAAGAGCATCCACACCAAACTGAGAATTCCACATATGTGTGCCACCCACACATGGAAATGTCCATGTGTCTGGAATGGAAAGCACACTTTCCTTGAACAGACGCAACCTGCTTACCCTATTCCAGAAATTATTAGGCGCAGGTTGGCATAATAATCCCTCAAGAAAAAAAACCAATAACAATTTGGTCACTCAATCCACGACTGTTTGTGGGACACTGCTGTGCGCAATTGGCTGCCGCGTTTCGCCCACAAATATACAGTCAATTCACTTTACAGTATGTTCTGTGAAGCACTTTGAGACGTCTAGAAGATGTGAAAAGCGCTATATCAAATGCAAGGATTATTATTATTACTACAGAGATAGAGAATAACTGATGCATAAAACTCCATCTTCCTCTGGTCACTAAAAACAGCAATTAATTTACTGTATATTTGTGATAGGAGATTACTACAAGGTTGTGCTTCCAATTTGCTTATAATTTGAGGAATATCAAAACAGATTGAAATCAACCCTACCAGATGTTGCATTTACTGGCCAATACCTTGTGTTATGTAGAAGTTTAATGTGAGATTGTCCTCCCATCCTCCACATTAAAACAGCATATACTGTCATTATTGTAATGGGTGCTTTTCTGACTACATTTAATGGATCTGAGTAGATAATTTCATCCTTGTGGGATAATGGAACACAAATACCTAAGGTAATTGATTCTTGTGCCATCAAGCGAAGAGATGACATCCATTTTTAGATTCAATCTGGCCAACAAGCCAGATGTTAATAATACAAAGTGCCTTATACATGAGCACAGTCAGCAATCAATCATCTGAAAGTGCCAGGATACTAACCATGTGAAAATGCATGATAGACAGTCAGAATCCATCCAAAAAGCCAGGAATCTGGCCAATGAATCTCTCAGAAGATTTGATTCAGCTTGAAATCACAATGTGCTTCTACATTTCAGCTCTCCAAACATTCCACGTGTCTTACAAATTACATATAACAACCTCCAAGCAGTGCTCATTCCTGCAATGCAATAACTTTGTACAACATATTATCAGCATTTGCATAATTTTTTTTGCTTATTTTTTCTCCTCCAGTTTTCTCCCCTCCACTCCTCCTCTGCCATTGAGTCCTTTTTTCCCTTTTACAGATGCCACCCAGCACCTCGCCTTAGTAGCCACTGTTCAGGTGTGATTGATTTGCAAGTGATGCGAACATGGAGGGCATCACAGCCAAGCCCAGTCACGCCCTCCCCTGGTGTCCACCAATACGGGCAACGTCCCGTAGATGTCACTGGAGATAGTGATCAGGTTGCAGAAACCTGCCTGAATTCCCTCTCTAATCCTGGTACACAGGACCAAACAGTCGCCCCCCCACCCACACTTTGCTGCCTCAACTGGAGCATCATACAACTGGCTGGGCACCTGTGCTGGGGGGATAGAAGCTGAAGATGCTGGGGGGAGGGGGTGAAGGATGGCCAAAAGATCCCGCTTCTCAAAAAGAGAAGGGAGTTGCTCCTTCTGTTCTGGCCAACAATCCCCCAATATAATCGGTCATTCACTTCATGGCTGTTTGTGGGAAACTGCTGTGAGCAAATTACCTACCACATTTACCTACACAGTCACTACACTTCACAGTATATCCTGTGAAGCACTTTGAGACTGACTTCTCAACAGTTGCTAAATCAATTACAAGGATTATTGTTATCATTACATAAAGTGTCTTTCACGTCAGGAGGATGTCTCAAAACATTTCACAGGATATAGGAGAAATGGTGCTGATTGTATTTTGTAGGTGAACTACATTTTCTCCACACAACTTTGCTCACAAAGTCATTTGTCACCGTCACTTGCTTGTGCCCTGAACATCAATTCTCTGTGTTGCTCACTCAATATTTTGTGAGTATGACACTCGGTGCCAATTTATACAGCTTTTGTATTAATTCTTTTTTATTTTGGTCAGCCAAGTGTCTGACACATGAGGGAACCCATCACCATGCTTAAGAGTATCCAAACCAAGCTTAGATTTCCTTGCATCCCACCTACATGTGCAAGTCCCAGAAATAGATTGTTGGACTGGAATGCGCACCCTCTCCCTGGAGGGACACATCCCGCTTACCTAATTCCGGAAAGTATTAGGCGCAGGTTAGCAAGAGCCAAGGCTTGGAGACCTCAGAGTGTGCATTGGGGTACTGCTGGAGTCTAACCAGCTAAAACCTCATAGCTTGCCATTGATATTGCTGTCTGGCAAGCTTTCCCGCTGTTTGTCCAGCTAGGAACACACAACCTGTTAGAGCTTTGGCTTGCAGGGTTAACAGGAGCTGAGTGGGATGACTCCTTGCCTCAGTGTCTGGTCAGCCCTTCCAAGTCCTGCCAGTGAGCCAGGCTGGCTATGCTGTCATCAGCAATGCCCTGGAATACTGCTGACCCGCCTGGCTCAGGAGCTGGACAACCGAGACTGCCACAGAGGGCTGGCTGGATTCCAACATTTCATTGCCAGGCATGTCACCTTGGAGCCAGTTCAGCTTCTAGGAGATCCAGCTTACCTCCCCCCCCACCCCCAGGAGAATAGTCACTAGTTGGTCGTTTGACAAATGAAGCGTGAAAGAGTCTGACAGCAAAGTATGTGCTCCATCGTTAAGAGAGGTGTTCTTTAGAAAATTACCATAAAAGCCTCACATCGCATGAAGAATTTAACACTTCCATACTTTATCTTTATAATTTTTGCCTCAAGAAGCAGAACCCTGTGTTGAGCTTGTGACTTATTCCAGCACTTCATCTAGCAAATGTGTGCAAGACTCTAACATGCCTTTTATATATTTAGCTTTGGTCTTATTAATGGAGAGCAGGGTCTGATCCGGTGCCTTTCAGGACAAAGAAAGTTTAGTCCATTTCTGGTGAATAAAATAAATCCTTGTTTCTGATGAATTCAGTTTGTGACTCCTACAGCAACTATTTTGACCTTTCAGACAGTGAGACAAATGGCTCAGCATGCAGACGATACCCTAAGGTATTCAGATGTGTTTGCTTCTGAAATTGGTACATCACAATGACTTCAAATGAAGGAAGGGATATCTGAGGAAGTAGCTGAACAATACAATAAAATTTACATTTACATTTGATATAGCGCCTTTCATGGAATCCTGTAGCTTAGTGGTTAGAACATTCGCCTCGCAAGAGAGAGGAACCCCTGGTGGGGTGAAACTTTGGGCAAGTTTCCTTACTCCACACACAAAAACAAATGGCCTGGCAGATCTTGTCACTGCCATCCCAGCCATGATCACACAGCCTGAGGGCTGATGCCATCCCACTGATGGCTCGCTCCCGGTCTCTGCATACTCTTTTGGCTGCCGCCCCGACCCGAGCCTCCCTCTTCACTCTAAATGTCTCTCCTCCCACCCCCCTCTATCTGCTACTCCCACTCTGTCCTTCTCTCCCACCTTCTCTCCTTGACCCCATCATCACTTCCCTCTGTTCCAGCCTGGGCATCCTCCGCCAGACACTGGCTGTCCCAGGGCAGCAACCCCAAGTGTCCAATCATTCACTCCCTCCACTTAAATCGCCTCCTTAAGGCAAACACAACTTCCCCCTCCCTCATACGTACCCTCCCCAATTCCCCACTCCCACCATTCTCCACGACCATCTCTCCTGTACACCCTAAAATCCTTTCCGGATCACACTCTCCTCCTTCTCCTCCACCAGCAAACCCACCCGCATTTCCCTTCAAAATGTCCGTTCCCTCTCTAACAAAGTCCTCAGCTTCCTCCCCCTCCCCCTCGCTCGGCCCCGGGATCCCCTGTGAAGCGCTCTGAGATGCCGTCCGGCATGGAGGGTCCTATATAAATCCAAATTGTTGTTGTTGTTGTTTACCCAGCAGCAAGTAGAAACTTGGTTTCTAGTTGATTGGTTGATTGCTTTTCCGGGAATAATAATAATAATAATCCTTGCATTTGAATAATAATCCCTTAAAAATAATAATAATGATAAATTGGTCACTCAATCCGTAACTGTTTGTAGGACACTGCTGTGCGCAATTGGCTGCCACATTTCGACCACACAATCAATATACAGTCTTTTCTGTGAAGTGCTTTGAGACGTCTCGAAGACATGATAAAGGCGCTATATCAAATGCAAGGATTATTATTACAGTGGTCTCAAAAGTGCTTAAAACACACAGCAAATAAAAGATTTTTTTTAACACCACCACCCGCCCACCACCCCGATTGTGAAGAAAACACATAATCATTGTCTTCAGCATCACATTTGATATATATACAGCATCAAACATCAACTACTTCTATTGTGCAAATGATAGACAAAACCTTTTCTATAACTATTCAGCTGCAGTGAGAGGTAGCACTCCCCAGCTCTCTTCACTGTATCTTGAAGATCATGAGAAGGGTTTAGATAAGGAAGGACCCACTTGATCTCAGTCTTCCAAAACACCCACCGTACTTTCTGCCATCCCATTTATAGTATAAAGCTGTTTCTTAAATGAGGTGGAGTAATTAAGATTTGAAAGATCCGCCATGATTTAAAAAACTGGTGAAACAGGCTTGATGAGCTAAACAGTCTCTTGTTCCTGTTCTCCTATGTTCTTGTGAGTCCAGTATCCACTCTTCCTGGTAACCTATACCAACCACTAATTGCATTCAATGTAAAGAAATAATTCCTGGTGTCCGTCCTAAAGAGCAATATCATGATAAGATGAGAATTCCACTCACTGCAACAACAACAACAACAAAATTACATTTATAGAGCACCTTTCACGTTGGGGACATCCCAAAGTGCTGAACAGTCAGGTGTCGGGGCCCGAGCATGGGAGAGGGGTGGTGTAGGGGTGAGGGAAGGCAGAGAGGTGGAAGGGCGACCAAAGGCACGATTGAAGAGAAGGGTCTTGAGACCGGCCTTGAAGGAGGCAAGGGAGGAAGCGAGGCGAAGGGACCGTGGGCTGGAGTTCCAGAGTGTGGTGGCAGAGAGGCTGGAAGCCCGGCCACCGATGGTAGGGCGGGTCGGGCGAGAGACATGAAGCAGACCGGAGCCTGATGAGCGGAGGGAGGCAGTCAGCAGGTCAGAGAGGTAGGAGCGGGCAAGGCCATGGATGGCCTTAAAGTTGAGGACGAGTATCTTGACTTGATCCTCTGGGGGATGGGGAGCCAGTGGAGTCGGGCGAGGGTGGGAATGATGGGGTCGCGGAGCCTGGTGCGCAAGAGTACACGAGCTGCAGAGTTTGGGATGATCTGCAGCTTGTGAAGGGAAGAGTTGGGAAGGCCGATGAGGAGGAAGTTCCCGTAATCGAGCCTTGATGTGATGAATGCGTGGGTGAGGGTTTCGGCAGCCTGAGGGGTGAGGCAGTGGCAGAGTCTGGCAATGTTGCGGAGGTGGTGGTAGGCAGTGCCGGTCATGGTGCGGATGTGGGGGAGAAAGGACAGTTTAGGGTCAAACAAGATACCCAGGTTCCTGACTGGCTTAGTGAGGTTGAGTGTGCAGCCGTGGAGGCTGATGCTGCCAGCACCTGAGGTGCAGAGACGCTGGCGCGAGCCAATCAGGAGGGCCTCGGTCTTGCTGACTTTCAGTTGGAGAAAGTTGTCCTTCGTCCAGGACTTGATGTCGGACAGGCAGTCGGTCAGGACGCCAGTAGTCCTGGATTTCAGGGTGGAGGCAGAGAGGTAGAGTTGGGTGTCATCCACATACATGTGGAAATTTATCCCATGTCTGCAGATGACGTCACCAAGGGGGAGCATGTGAGACGGTGCGGGGGCTGGAGGAGAAGCCGTTTGCCGAGACGAAGTGGAGGCGGTGTGAAAGGTAGGACCTGAACCAGTCAAGGACAGAACCTTGAAGGTTGAGGTGGAAGGAGAGGCGATGGAGGAGGATTGAGTGGTCCATGGTATCAATGGCGTCGGAGAGGTCGAGGAGAATGAGGAGGCAGAGGGAGCCCTGGACACACATGGTCAGGATGTCGTTTGTGACCTTGACCAGAGCAGTTTCCGTGCTGTGGGCACAACATCTGGGATTAGATAAAAGGATTTACACACAGCAAAAGAAATGCCATTTGCCAACAAGTTTGTTTGACATATTTTTTTTTTAAAAATTTAATTTGCAATTCCAATAGCAATCACTACAGTTTGCTTTAATTATTCTAAAATTATCATGAGGTAAAAAAAAATAATTCTCAGCCTAATAAATCGGGCGCACGATTATGTGTATTAACCCTATATTTAATCATTTCCCAATAATTTTACCCAAGGGAAAATTCACAGTAAGAAAGGGAAGAAAGAAAAAACAAATTAGGTCTGATTAAAATATTGGACTGCATTGCTTTAAATAACAAGAAGGTATAATTTCCCTTTAATTCTGTCCATTTTTGTCACATATTTTTTTTTCCCGTTATGAATTCCTTCAATTGAATGTTCATTTTTCAATTTTATAATTAATATTCATTCCACATAGCAAAATTCTACTTATATCAAAATGCCAATTACAAACCAACCTCATGAATATGGATCATGAACTTTGCTCAAAGTGATTCAAATTAATTCTGTGAATAAGTAGTTTCATATTTTACATATAAGGCACTGCCAGTGATAGGTACAATCTAATTGCCCTGCAGTTATATCAGTCCGGCTCAGTTGATAGCATTGTTTCTTTGATTCAGAAAACTGAAAATGAAACGCTATGTCAGAACTTTGAACGCATGAGTCTTGGCTGACCCTCCGGTCACAGTGCTGGGGGAGTGCCACATTGTTGGAGGTGCCATCCTTTGGATGAGATGTTAAACTGAGGTCACATCTATCTGTTCAGGTAGACGTTTAAGATCCATGGCACTAGTCAACAAAGAGAAGGAAGTTTTTCCTGATATCCTGGCCAACAATAAAAACAATCATTTACTTCATGTTTGTTTGTGGGTCACTGCTGAGTCAAATTTACCTACAAATACACATCCATAGTAAAATCCTGTGAATTGCACGGACAAGTAGTATAAGGTGTTATATCGAAAGGATTATTATTACAATTATTTCACTTGTAGTTAGAAAGGCAACCATGTTCGCTCGCACACCGAGGTTTTATAGATCTTAATTTGGCTTCAGATTTGACTTTGATGGTTACAGATTCCTTATTCCCTAGTTAGGTTTTTATATTGCAAAGTAACCCATCGAGTATCATTCCAGACTGGTCTCTGTTTGTCCAGCAACGTTGTTTCCCTGTTAAGAAGGTGCAACTGCTGGTTTGCACTATTCTGTCAAAGACATGGAACCCAGATCTGAGTAAAAAATCATTTAATGCCCAATAATCCTTTTAATGTATGTTGCATTGCATCAACACTTTATTTCGTTGGATAACATGAGATGCTGTAATTGGGTATCAAATAATTATAAATAAAGGCATTGATACATCCTTTCAATATACTTTCCACTAATGTGTGTAGTCGTGGTAATTATAGTCTCATGCAATAAATATATGAGGAAACTATTTCCATCCCAGGGATGGAGAAGCACCATTTTAGTTTGTGAAGAAAAATATCCTAAGACTGGATCAACACCAACAAGTGTTGAGTTGTTGTATGTGTATTCATTATAAAACCATTCTAAATATGCTTACGTCAGAGTTTTTTTGTACAAATGGGGGTCTGACATATACAGAAAAACACATCGCCATGCGTGAGAGTATCCAAACTAGATGAGAGTTCCACATATCCATAGAAATTTCTCTGGGTCTGAAATTGAATGTTTAACCTCTCCCTGGAGTGAGACTCTCTGCTTACCAGAGATTCTTAGGCACAGGTTGGTGAGAGCCAAAGCTTGGAGCCCCCAGACTGTGCTTGGCGTACTGCTGTAGTTTAACCAGTTAAAACGCATAGCATGCCATTGAAATCCCTTCCTGGTAAGCTTTCTGCTGCTTGTCCAGCTAAGACCACGCTACACTTTAACACAATCCTGCCCCCAGTCACATGTCTGCCCTCAAAGTCCAGGCTGTTGGCACTTACATTCCCCCTCCCTCCCCCTGGAGAATAGAGAGAGATGGGAGTGATAGCCTCACACTGTTTGACGGAATTACTACTGGAAAGTTAATAAAATATGAATGCTGCTTCTTTAGAGGGTGGATCGCTAATTACTTTTTGTGATCGGTGTATGACAGAGCTCTATATTAATATTACTTCCCAAAGCATACTGTGCCTGAAAATCAAGATGTTGAGACAAAATGAATGTTTGTGCGTGTGTGAGGTGGTTGGAGGGCTGGAAATCATCCAAAATTTTAGTCTGAAGAAACTCATTTGCATTGTGAAATGTTGAATAAATGCATTTTTGACAGTATGTGGAATAAATAGAATTTAGCCCAGCTTTTAGATATTTTCATTTCCTCTTTAAATCTTCATGATGGTAAAACAATGTAAGGTTATCACAGGAAAGGCAGAGGCTGCGTTGATTTTAAGACGAAAGATTATCCTGCAAGATGGTAATTTACAACATTAACTTTTACATATTTAATATACTGATTGCATCTTCATCCACTTTACATAGTCTTTGTGAATTTATGGATGTCAGTGATCCACATTAAGGATGCTAGAGACATTTCAAACGTCAAAAGGTTCAAATTATGCGCATTTTAAAATGACTACGGGAAATTATACTTGAATTACAATTTTTTCAAGGAAACAAACATTGATTGTTTGCTTTATCTGAGCTATTTGGAAAAGCTGAATTTTGCACATTCTCTTAAAACATGTTTCGGGACTATGTCAGTAAAGTGCTATTTCTAATACTGTATTTCCAATCTAAACAGCTTGGATGCAACAGCAACTTGCAATATATAGCATCCCTCACGGAGGTTAGTGTCACAGAGCACTTAAGTGATGATTCCAGCTGAAATGAAAAGTGGAAATATACAGAATCTTAGAGTCTTAAACCTAGGGTGAACTAGAAATTCATGTGAATGATTTTTAGTTTGGAAATCAGACCACCATTTTAACAGTAACAACAGGTTGTATTATAGAGAGAGCCAGTTTGAAATGTGACATTGGCTAGAGTATGAGATTTCATTATGGAACAGGAAATGTGCAAATCATTTGACCTGCAGGTTATTTTAGCAACCAAAATTCAAAGTAAACCATGATTGGGTGCAGTCCATGATCTGGCGTATATCGTGAGTGCAGTTTGTTAGTTACTCAGTGCCCATTGTAATAATAATAATAATCCATGCATTTGATATAGCGCCTTATTACTTCTTTGAGACGTCTCAAAACGCCTCACAGCATATACTGTAAAGTGAATTGACTGTATATTTTGTGGGTGAAACGCGGCAGTCAATTACACACAACAGTGTCCCACAAACAGTTGTAGATTGAGTGTCCAAATTATTATTATTATTTGAACAACTTATTATTACTTTTATTGTACTGTTGGGGTGAGAATAACTTTTAATGTTCAACGGTAAGCTTACAAAGAGAGACCAAAGGGGAAGTTAAAGAAATCTAGTGTTATAATTGAAATGTTGCTCACCAGGTCCAACAACAACAAGATTCCATTTATAGAGCGCCTTTCACGTCAGGAGGACGTCCAAGGCGCTGTACAGTTGGGTCAGGACCCGAGCAGGGGGAAATGGTCAGGGTGAGGGGAGGGAAGGGAGGGAGCGAGGAGTGGTAGAGAGTCGAGAGGGGAGCTGAAGGCACGGTCAAAGAGACCGGCCTTGAAGGAGGAAAGGGAGGAGGCGGCGAAGGCACTGGGGGATGGAGTTCCAGAGCCTCGGGGCTGAGAGGCTGAAGGCCCGGCCACCGATGGTAGGGCGGTTGGGGCGGGGGATGTGGAGCAGACCGGAGCCAGAGGAACGGAGGGTACGGGCAGGTAAGTAGGGGGATAGTAGGTCGGAGAGGTAGGAGGGAGCGAGGCCGTGAATGGCCTTGTAGGTGAGGATGAGGATCTTGAATTCGATCCTCTGGGGGATGGGGAGCCAGTGGAGGCGAGCGAGGGTGGGAGTGGTGTGGTCACGAAGCCTGGTGCGGGACAGTACACGAGCTGCAGAGTTCTGAATGACCTGCAACTTGAGACAGCAGTAAATAAGGTGAATCGGACTATTGATTACATTGCCAATTCAATTGATTTCCGATCAACTGAAAACGAGCTTGATAGGCTATGCACATGAGCCAATAAAAGGCAAATAGAGTTAAATGCTGATAAACATGCAACATGTCAGATCCAAGAAAAGAAAACACAAATTGGATGGGATTAAAGTTCCCAAGGGGGAGGCTGAAAGAGATCTAGGAGTGTTAGTTGACCCGTTACTCATTGCTGACAATGTCAAAACAATGTGAGAAAGCAATAACAAGGCAAACAGTATGCTGGGCTATATTACGAAATCAGTTGGGTGTAGATCCCCAGACATCAGTCTCAGGCTGTACAGTGCTCTGGTCAGACTGGATCTTGAATACAGCATTCAGTTCTGGTCACTGTAACATAAGGGGGATGTCCAGACCCTAGAGACGGTGTAGAACAACAAGGATGAATCCCAGTATTAGAGGAATGATCTATGAGTAACGACTAGACAGGCTAAACTTTAAATGGGATTGAAAAATAAACCCAGATTATTATTTTAGGATGTATCATGACAGCAGAACAGTAGGACATAGAGTTGTAATCAGACATGAAAGGATAATTTTAGGACAGATATGAGGAAGGGTTCCTTTACACAGAGACTGGAACAGGTTGCCAGGAAAGGTGGTAGAGGCCAGGACACTGGACTAATTTGAAAAGCAGCTTGGTGCAGTTAAGGGGATGGTTGAGTGGGTGGTCTGGAGGGATGAGATCAGATGGGCTAAAGGGCCTTCTTCATCCACATCAATCTTGTGATCTTGTGACATATGCATGTACCGTGTATAAGTGAACCATACCCAAAGTATCGCGTATAGTTCTGACTGCTACATTGAATCTCACCAATTTCCAGGATTGACATTTTGAAACACCTTTCTGCTTTTCAAAGTAATATTGGTACGCCATTTAATATGCAACCTGCATCCATAGGTGTGCAAAATACAGTATGTTAATTAATACTTGTGTTAATTAATGCATTATATCTCATTTTAAGCACCTATGTCTCCAGTGGGAAAGATGCAAATTCTTCTGTTTAAGAAATTTGTACATTGTAAAATAGCTTGTGATTCTTGGAAGTAGCCTGATCAGTCTTGGGTCTTCCTCCTTCAAATCTAGTTGAAGATCGAATGAATTCTTATCCATGTCAGCCACTATTACTAACCAGGAAACCTCCAGAGAATATTGATTACAAATAGAGAACTGCTCGCTCAACAAACCAACCGAGCCAGTGAATTTGAAATTGCTGTCTGATGTATTGATTGCAAATCAAAAAGCGTTAACTAAAGCATAGCTGGAGTCTTAATACTCCAGGATCCTATTGATCCTATTACAATCAGTTGATTGCAAGCAAGCCTTGAATTGACACTGACTACAATAGAGAGAAATATGAGATAGAAAGATAAAGTTAACAGTGTGGATCACATGATAAATAGTTAAGCATCCATTATAGGGTGTGGGTGAAGTTCAATGCCTTTCCTTCCCCTCATCCCAAACATTGTATCCGGAGCAGGTGGGGAAAGAGCAAAAAAAAGAGCAGTTTTTCCCCCTAGAATTGAAAAGTATGGAGTAAAAATTGTGACACTCAACGTGATAATTATTAGTAGTTATCACCACCCGAATGATCGAAACCTAAACGACTTCTAAATGTCATTTGAGATAGTGGGTGTTTCAGTGTGCTCCAGGGATATCTACTGTCAGTCTAATTTTTCATACAGAGAGCTGGAGGCACTGGAACACAATTTGTCTTGGTTTCTCAAGCTACTCTGTTTTGTGATGAATCCAGCACCAAAGGTTCAGAAACAGTTTGCCAGTTACTGGGTAAGGAAGACAGAGACAGATAAAGTGCACACTGCAGATTGGAGCAATAATAAATTGGTCATTTCAATGCACTACTGTTTGTGGGACTCTGCTGTGCGCAATTGGCTACCGCGTTTCGCCCACAAAAATACAGTCAATTCACTTTACAGTCTATTCTTTGAGACGTTGAGAAGATGTGAAACGCGCTATATCAAATGCAAGGATTATATTATTATTATTTATTGATTCCGAGCCAGGTCGAAACCTCAGGCAAATTTCCGTACTCCACACGCCTGTTTACCTAGCAGTAAGTAGAAACTCGGTTGTTAGTCGATTGGTGGAACACTGACTGCCGGCTATAATCCCTTTTTAAAAATTGGTCACACAATCCACGACTGTTTGTGAGACACTGCTGTACGCAATTGGGTGCTGCATTTTGCCCACAAAATATACAATTAATTCACTTTATAGTCTTTTCTGTGAACATTTTGAGGCGTTTCAAGGTTGTGAGAAGGTGCTATGTGAAATGCAAGGATGATTATTATTATTATTACTGCTAGGTGATTGTCTGTCACAAATCTGTTCATGAGATGCAGTGGAATCAGATACAAGACAAATAGTATATTTATAAAATACACTTTTTTGCTTGTCAATTTTCTGCAAAAAACATTTCCTTTTGATTCTATTTATTTTGCAAAAGACACTTGTACAGACAATATTGGATGCTTGTTCAAGGCTGTCTGACAGATAACACCAAGTGCAGAAAACACAACATAACTCAGCCTGGTGCTTTAATGCCTTTAATGCTTTAAATATTACCCAATATTATATATTATAATGGATTATAATTTCTTAGGTTTCGTTCAAAAGAGCTGGGTGCACCAGGGTGCACCTTTCAGCACTGCATATCTCTTCTACTGATACAGAAGGATATTCAGCTCAACACGCATACACCGTATGCAATCCGCTCTCTAATGGACTCCAACCAGCCTATCTAATCCTCTGAGGAAAGATTCTGCAAAATATAACAATCATTAGTACAGCAGGGGTCCAACATTTTTTTTTGCGTTAAAACAACCATTATCTTAAAATTTACGATTGGGCAGAGGTTTGAAAAGAAATTTAATTTATACCAAATAAAAAATCGCTAGCCTCAGCTTTTTAAAAAAAGGCGTCCACCACATCCTAGAAAGGAAAAGAATCACTTACCTGGAGGGGTGTGCTGCCACCCAATGTGTTAGATAAGGAACGATTTATCCACTGTTGTCCTTTTTGAAGGAAGATTAAATAATGTGCCCTGTTTGTATGGTAATGGTTCTGTTCAGGACTCTCGTGGATATTGGTATAAGAATATTTGAGCAAGTGTGACTTTGGGGACAATGAGTGGTACTGTATTTACAAATGTAGTTTCAAACAATAATGGTGTACTTCCTGTGGTCGGTTGGCCAATAAAAGAAACGATTCTTGATTTATGGCATAAATCTATGCTATTTTGTTAATTTCTATCATTATCTTGTCGGACAACCAAAACAGGTTGGCCACCGCTGTTGTACACATGGCATTGATCATTTGTCATTTGATATTGTAATATTATCCTACAATGCAAGGTCACTGCACTTTACAGAAAAAAACTTTGGAAGGACTTTGAGATGTTTTGATATGATAAGGCTGTATGATACTGTACTAGAAGTCCATTTAATTCAGCAAACAGTTTTCTTCATGGAACAAGACTTGCATTTGATATACTGTCTTATCACGGCCTCGAGACATCTCACAAGATTTATTGTGAAATGTAGTGACTGGCTATTTTGGAGGCCAATGCACCAGCCAATTTGTGCACAGTAATGTCCCACAAACAGATTCTTGCTTCCCAGCTTTGTATTTTCGCACAGGTGCTAAGGATTGCACTTGCCGATTCCATTATATTACAGGTTTGCTTTTATTTATAGATTTTGTAAGACAGACATATATATTATAATAATGCTTGTGTTTGATACAGTGTCTGCTCTTGTTATCAAAATTGTTCAAAGAGTTTAATGGGTTTTACTGCAAAGTGTAGTGACTGTTCATTTGGAGGCAGACACAGCAGCCAACTTGCGCTCAAAGATGAGCTTAACATCTAGATGTAGGGTTGAACTCACAGCCTCCTGACTTGGAGCCAAGAGAACTAGCTAGTGAGCCAGGCTGACACCTCAGCCTGATATACTAAACATCTAAAAAGATGTTAGATCTAAAACATTTTAAACATTTAAAAGCAAATGAAGAATGCAAATTTAACTCATCACTTGGCAAATTGATTGATTGCCCAGTAATACACAAATGAGACACTATTTTAATAGTTCATGCACACATCTGTAAGCAGAATGTAAGGTTGTTTCACATCAGAGAACATTTACCTGGTATAAAATTTGTGTGGAACCCATTTTTAGGATGGGATTTGGATGCTGGTCTGTCAGGCATGGTTGAATTTGGAATTTATTAACTATTGTGACAGGAAACAGATATTCACATCAATAGATTTTTCTTTGGGCAGAAATGTCAAAAAATGGGATTCTTGCATTAGATGAGCACAAGATAAATATTCACAGTATCTCTCTCCTTTCTCGGTTTGTTCTTCAGAGTGAAATTGCACTCCAATCCGATCAGCTCTACCTGGGTAGCTCCCGGCGCTTTTTAATGTGTGCATTGATCGGAGGAGTTAGTACTTCAAAATCAAGATGGCTTACTTGGAAATCAGCAGAGGAAAAAATTTTGATCAGCAGAGGAAAATAATTTGCAAACCCCTTTGCATAATGCTGCAACTGCAAGGCAGCATTGCAGATTTGGAAATAGGTCAGACGGTGTTCATGGTGTTTCATTGCAAAGACCCATAAACACTCAGTAAGCTCTGCTATTACCTAGTCATATGTTTTTGCTGCTACTTATTTAAGTGCTATTAAGCTCGACCAGAATAACCAGGACACAATGCTACTGTCGATCAGAAAACTCCTTTAAATCCTTTAAAAGGATCGAAATATGATAATGAGGTTTAAAATGCAAATTCCTTGCCAGGAACACGGACATCTAAAAGGTACCTCACACTAGGAAAAACTCCTTGATCCTATATAAAATATGCCTTATTCAAGGAACCCTATGTTCTTCACGTCGACCCAAGAGAACATGCCTCTGAGTTCAGGCTGTCTCAAAACAGAGCTATCGCAGGTCAACATGACTTATGTTCCCTGCACAAGATGTCCTGAGATATATTTTCCTTCACAAGGCCTTCATTTACACTGTGAGTTCCTGTCAACCTCAGGGCATCTTGTAATTACATAGAATATACTGCAATGAAAGAGGCCATTCAACCCATTAACTTCACATAATAATAATAATCCTTGCTTTTGATATCGCGTCTTATCACGTCTTCAAGACGTCTCAAAGCATGTCACAGAATGTAATGTAAAGTGAATTGTGGGCAAAAATATGAGCTTCCACTCCTCCTAAACTGAGTGCTCCAAGACTTTACCCTGATTGAAGGGTGCCATATAAATGCAAGTTGTTCTTGTAGTTGTTGCAGATCCCTCTCATGAGCCCCTTTCAGTACCGCAATAATAATTATTCCTTCAAAAAAAAATTGGTCACTCCATCCACGGCTATTTGTGAGACAATCCTGTGTGCAATTCGCTTCCAGATTTCACCCACAAAAATATACAGTCAATTCACTTTACAGTATATTCTGTGAAGCTCTTTGAGACATCTAGAAGACGTGATAAGGTGCTGTATCAAATGCAAGGATTGTTATTATTATTATTACCTTCTGTGTAAACAAATTACTCCTAAACTCTTTTAGATCCGTCAATGGCTATCTGATATTTACATCCTTGTGTTTTGGACTCACCAACAAGAGCAAACGGCTTATTTATGTTATATTGTTGCCTTATTTCATATGTTTATATATCTCTATCAAAGCCATGTACTATATCTAGATTTGTTTCTTTGACAAACTACCTCACGAAAGGTTCCTTTACAAACTGTGGTCACCAAGGCAAGACGATGGCAAGACATGGGCATGGATTCAGAAATGGCTGAAACGAAGGAAGCAGAAGGTCTTTGTTAGGGGAGCTGGGTCAAAGTGGGGAGAGGTGCTAAGCTTGGTACCCTCTACTGGGATCCCTCCTGTTCCTCCTATATATTAATACCCTGGATTCGCAGACCCAGTGTAAAATAATTACATTTGCAAATAACACCAAGTTGGAGGAAACTGTGGAAACACATGTCCTTCAAACAACAACACAACAAATTATATGTGTATAGCACCTTTCACGTCGGAAGGACATCCCAAAGTACTGGAAAGTCAAGGATTTGCCCCTGAGCTGGGGGTTGGGATCAAGAGGGGTGGAGGGCAGGAATGGTGGAGGTTGGAGGGTGATGGAAAGTGTAGTCGAAGAGGAAGGTTTTAAGAGGGGCCTTGAAGGTGACAAGGAAGGGGACAAGATGAAGGGACTGTAGGATGGATTTCCAAAAGGTGAGGGCAGAAAGACTGAAGGCCTCACCACTGCTGTTGGGAAGGGCAGGGAGGGGGACATGGAGCAGACCAGATTCCGCCGAGCGGAGAGAAGGGACAGAGGTTAGCAGGTCACAGAGGTAGGGAGGCGAGGACAAGGATTTTGAACTCTATCCTCTGGGGGATGGGGAGCCAGTGGAGCCTACAAAGAGAGCTTGATATGGTCTGCACACGGACTGATAACTGGCGAATTAAATTTAATACTCATAAATGCAAGGTACTATATTATAGGATCCAAGAATAGGAAACATCAAGTGCTCCATGGATGGGATTGAAGTTGCCAAGAAGGAAGCTGAAAGAGTTTTAGGGATGTTAGTTGACTCATTGCTCTCCTCATCAAAACAGAATGAGGCAGCAATAAACAAGGCAAATGGAATGACGGGCTACATTACTAAATCAGTTGGGCCAAGAGTCTGTTTTCTCTTTCATACTTTTTATGATCTTATAACATGAAAGAAACTTAATTGGTTATGGATGATTAAATGAGAGCTAAACTGAGGCCCTAAAGAATTAATGTTGACCTACTTTCTTGAAATGTTGTAAGTACTTAATAGCATTTTCTCTCAGCATGTCATTTTTAATGCTGATAGTGGCAGTCAATTTTCTTAAAGAAAAAAATGAGGCAAAATTTGCAAATAGACAGATTTACAAATCGCAACTTAATTAGAATTTTACATCTTCTTAACCTACTGTGGAGCCGTCTTTTTTTTGTTGGTGGGAGGTTGGGATGGTTGGCTGTATGTATTAATCAAACTTGTCCAGCTCAGTCTATCCTAGTCGTCCTTCAGTTTCTATGGACAATTGTGTGTTTATGGTCTGGCTACAAATTGACTTCTTTTTATTAGCAAATGTTTCTTAATGACCAAGTAAGACAAAGGCAAGTGATTGCACAGCGCTCTATGCATTAATCTATATATTAATGCTTTTGTTTAAGTTTACAGTATGTAATGTGCAATATGAACCATTGCTATAGTTTACAGTAAACGTTATCCATTTTTCCTTCCTTGTTAGAAACTAAGTGGCTCCCTGAAAGATCTGCTCCAGAGAATGAAGAGATAACAGTTTCATTGTTGCCTGGGTACTTGTGTCATCTGGAATTACATCAAATGATTTGCTGACATTTCCTCCTGCTACTGATGAGAATTCGTGCCCTTTTTGGATTTGGAAGTCCTAAGGTTTGAGCATTCAAAACGAAGACTGAAGTCTTGTTTTTTTTCTCCCATTGCTACAACATGGTGAGATTCGTGCATCCAGATTAGACTCTGTGCCAGGATTTCTTAGCATCACTGATATAAAGCACCACAGGAGTCAGTTAGTGGCATGGCTTCTACCACTTTGTCAGTCTGACACGGCAATGTTAATCCTTCCCACAGGACAATGACGACTGATCACCTTCTCTTACCCTTGTGTGATCCTACTCAAGGCGTGCTGCTCTCCTGTTGTGAGATGTTGACCATAATCTCAGACATGAAAGAACACTCTTACAGACTGCAGTGCCCTAGGAGGTTTGAATGCCTGAGTTTGGATGTGTGTACAGTTCTCTGCCAATGAGAGACAGGTCAGAAAACCTCTATCAATGTTATAATACACCGCATTTGAAGAACACCCAACCAATGGTATATTTTCCCTTCATAATTTCATTTGATATAATGTTTAGTGTGGGTGCACCGGACAATTTCCTCCACAGGCCTGCAGTGAAAATGAATAATCTGAGTTTTTACTGCTATTTGAACAGAACTCTGGCTGTGATTTAATGTGCGGAGTTGAAGCATTGACTGTTACTGCAAGTGATGACTGGAATTCCGAAATGAATAGAGAATGAATCTCCTAATGCTCAGTGCTGCCGTTAATGTCACAATGACTTGGGCTGTGTGCTCTCCGAAACAAAAAAATATTCTGCACATCTGATAGATTCTATACGCTAATCTAGCCCTAACGTTATACGAGTGACGATTTAACACACAGAAAACATGTAGCACTCTCCATTTCTTTCAATGTGATTCCTCTTTGCTATAGTTTCTTATGCTGTAAGCAAGACAGTACCGTTGAAGTGTAGCCAGAGATCATTGATACCGCATTGTAGGAATGTATTACCATGGAATTGGTGACATGGCTTCTTGGTTGAGATCAGCTCGCTGTTGACAGACCAGGGATCAAATCTGAGGTGCTCTCATCTTAATCTAATATGGCACTGGGGTGGGGTGGGTGAGGTGGGGGTGAACAAGTTGAGGTAGAAATTAATGAAAGCATCATGGGAGAAGGGGCAAGGAGTAAACTCCAGGGATATTATGGGGAAAAGGCATGTAAATGGAATTGAAACAATTGCTCTCTTTAAAAGAGCCAGTGCAGAGTCATAGGGCTAAAATGCCTTCCTCTGTGCTGTAGATTTCTATGGTTCTTAAGTGTAGCTCAGTTATGCAATGGACAGTGATTGTACCAATTGAACATTAGGAGAGTTGCTTTCACTAATTTATATTCAGGATTTCGCAAATCTCTAAAAAGGTTCCTATTTTATTGTTGTCATGTTTTTGATGACAGCCTGATACTTGACTAAGGGAGATCTGTAGCTCAGTGGTTAGAGCACTCGCCTTGCAAGTGAGACACCTGCATTCAATTCCAGACAGGGCGAAACCTTGGGCAAGTTTCCTTACTCCACATGCCTAATAATAATCCCTCCAAAAAACAAAACAGTAATAAAATTAGTCATCTTCAATCCACGACTGTTTGTGGGACACTGCTGTGCGCAATTGGCTGCCGCATTTCGCCCACAAATATATAGTCAATTCACTTTACAACATATTCTGTGAAGCGCTTTGAGACATCTCGAAAACGTGAAAAGCGCTACATCAAATGCAAGGATTATTATTATATTATTACTTCAAAATCTGCAAGGGGCTTTTAACACTCAAAGAGTTAAAGGCAAAAATTACCCAGTGGCATATTGACATTTAGCGCAATTTTATCTAAGACATGATAGGATTCCGAATGAATAGATAGCTATGCTGACAGTGGAACTAATTAGTCAAGTCCTAATCTTATGTAAACTTGTTTCAATCAATAGAAGTAACTAATTGAACAGCTACGGCACTTTTTTGTTTGTTCAAACAAATGTTCATTGATGGAAATCAATATTTCCTACAAGACTGGAAGCCAATTCAGTTCTGACTCCAAATTGACATTGGAGTTTTAGATGAGAGCCTTCACATTGCGGCTTCACAAACGTGACTGCGGCTGTTGCAGGTGTCTAAACAAATTTACCCCCAAAATTGTCTGCTTATTTAATTCCAGAAAGTAATAACAAACCTATCTTGTATTTGATATAGGGCCTTATACATCTTCGAGACGTCTCAAAGCGCTTTACAGAATATATGTAAAGTGAATTGACTTGTATATTTTGTGAGCAAAATGCGGCAGCCAATTACACACAGCAGTGTCCTACAAACAGTCATGGACTGAGTGACCAAATGAATTTTTTTAAATTTTCTTTATTTTGAAAGAATTTTTACCCCAAGAAAACCCATCCACGAATCGACTAACAACTAGGTTCCTACATATTGCTAGGTAAACAGAGGTGTGTGGAGTAAAGAAACTTGCTTAATATTCTGCCCTGCCCAGGAATCGAACGCAGGTCCTCTCGCTTGCAAGACTGATGCTTTAACCACTAAGCTAAAGGACTCCAAGTTGTACCAATTGAACCATTAGGAGAGTTGCTTTCACTAATTTATATTCAGGATAACACTCCATAAAGTATTAGATAATGGTTGGCGAGAACCCAGGCTTGTGGACCCCAGATTGATACTGTTGGAGATTAACCAGCTAAAAAAGCATAGTTTGCCATTGAGAGCACTATCTTTTCACTGCTTGTCAATCTAGGGACAATCTAAACATTAGGGCTTTGGTTTGTAGGGTTAACAGGAGTTGTGGGAAGAATTCCAAATCCAGTCTGCCTCTCCAAACCCCTGCCGACAAACCAGGTTGGCTGGATCAGCAGTTAAATTATCAGTAGTGACTTGAAATAATGCAGACTTACCAGGCTCAAATATAGATGACCAAGACTTCCAGAGATTGACTTAAAAACAGTTCCTGGGGGTAAAAGAGTCACACGAAACACAACAGGAAGGTGCTTATTTCCAAAACACTGATAAAGTGAGGCACATTGAGTCAACTCTAGTACTTGTCCAGCTTTGCCTTCAAGATTGCGTGGATAACTGAGGGGGAAGGAATTATCTCCACAGTTGCTGACCCAGGCGTATCTATATTTACAGCTCCCTGTTATCAACATTGCATGTTCAGAAATCTATTAGTTTGTTTGACTGGTTGCCAAGGTCAAATTACAGATTTTTAAATCCGGATTTTATGGAAAAATGACCTTTCAGTATTTATCAATTCCATTATTAACACAATCATTACCACTGAAAATGACAGATTTAAAATGACAGATGAGTAAATATTCACATCTTACAGCACAGTCTAGGACCTTTGGTGCTGAAGGTGGATTGGGTGGGGCTGGAGCTGAGTCTGAGAACTATTCAGTAAGAAGATTTAGAACATTATTAGAGATCTTTTTACTTTCACATTAAAGCATACGCTGCACACATTACAAGTACTGTAACACCTGATGCCTTGACTATGCTTTTGGTCACCTTCCCCCCAAACCCAGTTTGGGTCACCACCTGTGAGGTACTTTGAGATGTCCTCACAGCATGAAAGACTATATAAATGTAACTTGTTGTTATCGTTGTATTAAGGATTTAACCTTGTACCAATAAAGCAAATTGAAAGCCACTGTTACATGTATCTTACTCAGTAGCTAAAGGGTCAAAGCTCATTGTGTGGGGTATGTAATCACCAAAGTTGAAGACAGAAGGAAAAAGGATGAGATAACTCAAGTTGTGGTTAAGTGACAGCAAATTTAAAATAATGCAGATTTTTGGAGTTGGAGAATAGAAGCATGGAAATGGGAAGATGATGGTGGGTATTCCAGAGTACACATCTGCCAGTTCTATTGATCAAATAGGCTGAAGCCCACCTCTGCCTCTCTTCGGAAATTTCAGCACGGAGAGAGGTCATCAACCTTAAGATAATGCTATCTCCTCCAATTGCCTAACTAATCCAATCTCACTGATGGAGATGACCGTATACAAAATATCAGTTCAAGTAAGAGCCAAGTGATAAATCAAATTCAAGGATTATTTTCTTATAATAATAGTAATCCTTGTTTTTGGTATAGCCGCTTATCACGTCTTCGAGACATCTCAAAGCACTTCAAGAATATACTGTAAAGTGATTTGACTGTATATTTCATGGGCAAAACGTGGTAGTCAATTCCGCACAGCAGTGTCCCACAATCAGTCGTGGATTGAGTGATTAAAATTTAAAAAAATATTTTAAGAGATTATTATCCCCAGAAAAGCGATCTTCCCATCTACTAACAACCGAGTTCCTATTTACTGCCAGGTAAACAGAGGTGTGTGGAGTAAGGAAACTAGCCCAATGTTTCGCCCTGCCCGGGAATCGAACCCAGGTCCTCTCGTTGCGAGGCGAGTTCTGTAACTACTAATCTACAGGACTCCAACTGATAAATTGATTACAATGCAACAGTGAGGAGAAAGTCTGTATATAGCAGCACATCTGAAGGTTAGAAAGTTCTGAGGAACAATGATATAGATAAAATGAAAATAATCAAATTTGTGTCAGAGAGTTTGGAGGTTAGAAGTGAGATCACAACAGACATTTGTATCCTGCGCAGGACTAAGATGTTAAAAGAGCTTCATGAGACTATAATCAAGTCTCAGATGGGTTTAGATTTTATATGACCATCTCTCGTAATAATAATAATAATCTTTGCATTTGATCTAGCAGTTTCCACATCAGGAGGACATCTCAAAGCATTTTGCAGGTTTTACCATGAAGTGGAGTAACTGTGTATTTTGTAGGCGAATGTGCCAGCCAACTTACACACCAGTGTCCCATAAAAGTCATGAAGTAAATGACCATTTTTATCTGGGGAAGATTTGGCCAAGAGAAACTTTGTTCGATTTTCAAATAGCACAGCAGTACCCCAACACATGCTCTGGGGTCCCCCCAGCCTTGGCTCTTGCCCACCAGAGCCTAATACTTTCTGGAATTAGATATGCAGGATACATCCTTCCAGAGAGAGAGTGCTCATTCCATTCCAACAATCTCTCTCTGGAATTTCCATGTGTAGGTGGGAATGCATGAAATTCTCAGAGTTTGGATACTCTTAATGATGGGTTTCCACATGTGTTTGTTGTGGCTGATCAAAACAAAATCATCTCATCCAAAGGATAGCACGTCTGACAATGCAACACTCCCCCCAGCACTGCAATGGAGCGTCAGCTGAGTCAATGCAAGTTCAAATTCCTGACATTGGTGCTTGAATCCACAATCTTCTGACCAGAGCTAACACCTTTCTTACACAACATCTTGCACTTTGTGACAATGCCTGTCACAAAGAATGAAAGCTTCCCAATCTTAAAATACATTAAAATAATGTAATAAAATACAGAGTCAATCCACCTTACAGTATTTCCTGTGAAGTGCTTTGTGACGTCTCAACGACATGATATATCAAATGCAAAGATTATTATTATGATTAAGAATTGGATGGTTTAGCATTCTGGAAGGGCCTTCTTCATCAGAAACTTTCTTATAGCTTTGGGAAAGTTAAGAGCTACTGAAAGGGGAACAAGTTGATCTAAGAAAAAAAAGTGAGCTTCGGAGAGGGATCTTAAGGTTTGACATTTAATTTCAGATCAGAGAATGTTCAATCAGACCAATCTTGCCCTGGAGAAATTACCCACCTCATCTACTTAAAACTATCATTATCACATATACAGGGGTTGTAAAATGTGATGATTCATAAGTGATTTAATGTGATAATTAATGTTGAATCTGTTATGAAACAGTATTTTTCATCTTATAGTGATATACTAGAATAAATGGCAGCTAAATTGCATTCAAAATTGTAAATTATAACACATGTGTGTGTTAGGAGCATTAGGTACTTAAAACTATTCTCTTGATAGCATTAATTGCTAAACTTCGGAAATGCTCACAACCTTAACATCCCACCCCCACACGTGTATTATTTTACAGGTTGTATACTTTTTAATCATTCACCAATTTGCTGTGCATCTAGAAGTCTTAATGATTAAGATGCTAAAACCATGATTTTCACAATGACGGCATATACATATAATAAATCAAATATATCATTGCGAAAGCAATAATACACTGTGTGCACACAGCACAAATTAAGATTGGTCTGAATGACTGATGGATCTAATTTACAGCCGTAATTTTGTTTTATTGTTCAATCAACAATCTATTAGGCAAGACTCTAGCCACTTTGTAATCTATTGTTTCGAATCGTATGCTACATACAGTACACTACTGTATTTATGTTAAAACCTACATGAAAATAATTGACCCTTAATTACTATTAGCTAAAGTTACCTAAACCTAAACTGATGCAATACAATTACTACGACTTGTTTGATATTCACTTACTGAAGTGTGCTCAACATCTCTGAGCTGGGGGAATTATTCAGAGACATACAGGGCTGTGTTACATCTTCTAAAGTACGCTACTTGGATCACCCTCCTCGAAATAAAGCCTTCGGTGTTATGATCGGGTTGATGAGGTAATTGGCTGAAGGGATGATCATTATACATGTCTGAAAGAGCCACCCTCAATCTACGCAGACAGCCCATGAAATGTGGCAGTAATCACTGGTTTCAAACAGTTGATTTTAATACAGATAATTACAGCTCTCTCTAAAGCAGGCACTGCTTTCCACGTGTGAGATGTTACACTCACATGGTTGCATTCACCCAAGTACTCAGCGAGGTTATACATTCAATTTCTTCAATTGGAGTATTTCATCTATCAACATGTGCGTTTCTCTATCTCTGAATACAAAATACAATACAAAATGACATTTGTATAGCGCCTTTCACGTCGGGAGGATGTCCCAAGGTGCTGGATAGTAAGCGATTTGGACCTGAGCTGGGGGAGTTGGGATCAGGGAGGGTGGAGGGCAGAGAGGGTAGGAAGGTGGCCGAAGGCACAGGCGAAGAAGAGGGTCTTGAGATGTGCCTTGAAGGAGACAAGGGAGGGAGCAAGGTGAAGGGAATGTGGGATGGAATTCCAAAGGTTGGGGCAGCGAGACTGAAGGCCCGCCCGCCAATGGTGGGGCGGGTTAGGCAGGGGACATGGAGCAGGCTGGAGGCTGCTGAGTGGAGAGCGTGGACAGGTTGATATGGGGTTAGCAAGTCAGAGGTAGGAAGGATCAAGGCCGTGGAGGGCCTTGAAGGCGATGAGTTAAGTCCCATCAAATGTCTGTGTGTGGAGGGACACTACTGTGTGCAATTGGCTGCCGCGTTTCGCCCACAAAATACACAGCCAATTCACTTTTCTGTATATTCTGTGAAGCTCTTTGAAATGTCTTAATGGTGTGTTAAGGCATTCCATCAAATGCAGGGACTGTTATTAAGAACATAAGAATTAGGAGCAGGAGTAGGCCATTTGGCCCCTCGAGCCAGTCCCGCCATTCGATGAGATCATGGCTGATCTTCAGACCTAACTCTAATTACCTGCCTTATCCCCATATCCCCTAATCCCTGTTTTTTTAAAAAAATCTATCAGTCTCAGCCTTGAAGTTGTTCAAGGACTGAGCATCTACAGCCTTCTGGGGTAGTGAATTCCATAACTTTACTACCCTCTGAATGAAGAAATGTTTCCTTAACTCTGTTCTAAAAGGCTGACCCTTAATTTTAATTATTAATTATTTTATTATTATTTACCTTAATTATTATTTTTATTATTTTAAGCCCACTGTTTGTTAAGGAATACGTCAGCCCCACTCTAATGCACCTTTCGCTCGCTCTTTGCTGACTTTTTTTGTGGACTTGTCCATCAATCAAGAACTGTTTGCATTGAATTTTATAGCAGATGAGCAACCCGCCACCCGCAGGACAAGTACAGACCTGCACAATCCAGATTTCGAACAGTACATCAGTTTTTTTCCATGGGCTGAACACTTTTGTAAAAACAAAGGAAAATGCGGTGGAGTTAAACCGAGTGTAACGGTTTAGAAAAGCAGGTATATTTTAAAATTGTAGAGTATTTCAAATATAATTGCAAGGAAAAGGGAGTTGGTAAATCTAGTAGTTCATTTTAAGATGTAGAATTTCTAGTAAAAGAGGTGGTTGATCAACAATAGTCATTTACATTTCTATAGCACTCTGCATATCGGAAGGACACACATCTGAGAGGAAGCCCAAGTCTTGCAGGCAACGTGATGGGACTCAGGAATGGCATTCCATCTGTCTTGTGAAACATCCATTTAGGGATCTGTGGACTGTACAGATTGCACCAGTCACTTGTGAAGGATAAAAAGCCAATAAATTCCTTCAAGATTGTTTCAGGCTTTACTCCAATCTGAAAACATCTGCAATTGTTGATATTTTCACTAAAACTTTATTTTAAAAAAAACTTCAACTGTACAAAGTTGTCATAAGGTGTATATTGAAAGACTCACCTTTTGTCAGCTCAGTCTTCCAATCTAAGCCTCAAAGTGAACAAAGGATTTATCTTGACAATCTCAAATTGCAAGGATATTCTGTTGGTTGGAGCACTCGACTCACAAACAAGAGGACCCAGGTTCAATTCCCAGGCAGAGCAAAACCTTCGGCAAGTTTCCTTACTCCACACGCCTCATTTACCTAGCAGTAAGTAGGAATCTGGTTGTGAGTCGATTGGCACAGCACTTTCTGGGGGTAATAATCCCTTCCCAAAATAATAATAATGCTGTTTGTGGGACACTGCTGTGCGCAATTGGCTGCCCACAAAATTAATTCAATTCACTTTACTCTGAAGTGCTTTGAGACGTCTCAACGATGTGAAATGTGCTATCATCAAATGCAAGGATTATTATGCTTCCTCTTTCTACTCAATCAGTTTCTTACTCAAAGGAGTATTCATCTTTTGAATAGGCTCCTCCTTACATTTCAGCTGCTGACTAGAAATTTCAAAAGTAAATTTCCCATTGCATCAAATAATTATACATCAATCAGCGGGGCTTTCAAATTCTCTCTCCTATGAGTCAAGCTTGATCACATATTTTTGTTGCAGTCAATAGCGAACCATTACCTACATAATGGTATATTCTTCTAACATCCTATAGAACAATAATTGCCAAAAATGTCTAGTGATAGCACTATAATTGAAATGTAATACTGGATTGCTTTTAAAATGAATCTCGAGTTAACTCGGCAAGGTCAGAGGTATTGCACAAACATCAGGCACAGACAGCTCAGCTCTTGCAAGTGAATGCTTTCCTCGATCCAGATGAGACTAACATTCTTTTCATATCTGTCTGCATGCCTGAAGCGGGCAGTCACCAATATCTCAGCCATGACTCAATAATAATTTACATTTATATAGCATCCACTTTTCACTTCAGAACTGCGTCTCAAAGGGCTTCACACAACTCCCTGGGAACTCCAGCTGAAGAGGAGCAAAGGAGGAAAGAAAGTCTGATGGCTCACCTAAAAAAGGGGGAGCAGAACAGATTGGGGACATGAATCAGGCTTGCGTTTGCTCAGCAGGAGTAGTTGGGGCAGGAGCGATGCACATCTCAGAGGTAGTGAGGGGCAAGGCTACGGATGGGTTTGAATGTGAGAGTTTTTCAAAGAGTAATAACCATTTAAAAATTAAGTAATGATCTCTCAAGAAACAATATTGTCGAGTATTAAAGGCAGTTTATTTCTAAACGTGCATAAAAGACTTGCGATACAAAACTTAATATACCCAATAACATATTTTGAAGGCAAACAGGACAGGAATAGAAAAGAACAGAAATTGAAGCAGTACAATAATTTTGCATTCCTTAAAACTTTACAAGGTTAGTGTATAATTTTGGTACATATTTGGCACATACACTTACTCAATGCAACTTGTAGTTGGGGCAATAATTGTGTGGCACAAATCCTTTTCATTCCTCCAATCATCCTATGATGACATCTCAATGAATTCAAATTCAGTGTGCCTGACATTAATATAATCAAAAATGATCAACTTTAAATTCCTACAGTTGGACATCACAAGGAGTTTCATGCATGGGGAGGACAATATATTATTAAAAAAGGTGATCTAAACTTTTTTTTAGTATATTAAATAGCTCACAAAAAAGCACAATTGGCAGGATTTAGAAAGTCATTTCGTAAAAGGCCCCACAGACTTTAATTGTTGACTATTAAAAATCTTGTGAAAAGACTCTTTGCTCAAGTTAAATGTCATAGCCTGCAAGCATGAAGCAGGTAATAGATAGCAGCACAGTAAGATACATTTCATTTGAAATTATTGCATTGTACACTATGGTACTTCAAAAGCCCCTCCGTTTCAAAATATGGTTTGCAGAAACAAGTGTTATGACACCAGACTAAAGATCATTCATTGTAACACCTATCCCAACATTTTTGGAATTCTTGAATTGATGGCCTGGTAGATTAGTCTCTGTGCTTGAACTCTCAAAAGACTCGGTCCAGAATCCCACTCTGCAATTCTTCAGTTACCCTTTGCAAGCATGTTGCCGGATTTTAACTGAACCAGCAGTTATTTGACAAAAAAGGACATAGGCCAACCCATTCTTGCAAGCAAGCCTGTTTATTGATATAGTGCGGTGGTGGCCAACCTGTGAGCCTCAGGGCTGTCGAGAAGCACTTGCACCCCCATCCAAACATCTGTATGAGTTTAGCTAAGTCTGTGTTCAATTGGTAGTACATTTTCGGTTTTATCTTGATTGATGGCAAAAAATCAAGAATTATTCAATCAAGAAAATGTTGGCCGACCAAAAAGGTTGGCCACCACTGATAGGTAATAATAATAATAATCCTTGCATTTGATATAGCGCTTTTCACGTCGGGAGGACGTCCCAAAGCGCTTCACAGAACACACTGTAAAGTGAATTGACTGTATATTTGTGGGCGAACGCGGCAGCCAATTGCGCACAGCAATGTCCCACAAACAGTCGTGGATTGAAAATGACCAATTTATTATTGTTTTTGGGTTTTGGAGGGATTATTATTAGGCTCTGTGTGGAGTAAGGAAACTTGCCCAAGGTTTCGCCCTCTGCCTGGAATTGCACTCAGGTCTCTCGCTTGCAAAGCGAGTGCTCTAACCACTGAGCTACAGGACTCAGATTATTGTGACCATGGATCCAAATATCCTTCCTTCCTCTCTGAAGCACAACAATGATAAACTACAGTACATGGGAATGGTTTATAATTTGAACCCTTTCTACCTGCAGATTTATTACTTAATTTCAAGAATAAACAGACAACCCTGACTGATCTGTGGCATCTTCTAACTTGTGAAAGAATTCTTGTAACTCAAAATGCCTAGTGCAATACCCTTTTTCTGCAAATAATCAATATACATTAGTGTGAACAAAGGCTTCCAAAAAGGATTTTCTGCTTCATCATAAATAGGCTTTCTGCATATAAAATAATTTTTCAGCCACAGTTGAACATCGGGCTTTTCAAGCACACTGCCTGAAATTTATAACGCGCAGCAAGCATTTGCACTTGTTCAATGCTCATAATATTTTATTTAGATCCATATGAGGAGAACCCACATGACAATTAAACAAAGCTAATATTGCCACTCAATCTCCTTAAATGACCTGGGGTCTATAGCAGGCATCTGGTTGCCAGGTACGAAGATCAACTAGGACCCGATTCAGCTTCTGCATCCAGAGGTTGCGTTCCTCTTTAGTGTCTGCAGACAACCAGTTTCTGGAGTGGTTGGAAAAAAAAAGGAACAATGATGTTAACGGAGTAGCAGAATAATTAAACTGCGCAACAATGTTTAGTTGTCAGATCTTAAAAACTTCAGCTTCATATTTCTTTGCTATCCTTCAATCAGACTCTTCCACACATCTCTTAAGGTATTTTTATACATTTCATCCACAAAATATATATTTACAGTATATTCCGTTAAGTGCTTTGGGACATCTTGAAGACATGATAAGGCGCTGTATAGAATGCAAGGATTATTATTATAAAATTATATTATTATATATTATAAATTATATATATTATTATAAATTATATATATTATTATTATTTATATTATAAATATATATATTATAAAAAATATTATTATATAGAATATATATTCTATATATTATAGAACTGGGATAGATCACAAGGCAAATGCATTACATTTCACATTGCTATTTAAATTATAATGCTAGAGTATAGACTAAAATTTCAAAGCACTTATAAACCTTAACATGCAGTGATTTCTAACAATTCCTTAATAAGAACTTCTGGTAATCAAAATATATCATGCACCCAATGCAATGTATATTATGTTGGATTGACAGTTCTCCCAGTTGATGCAACATATTTCCAATTTCCATACGAAGGGATCCAGTTAGAAATTGCTGCATATCAGAGCCCAATGTATTTTTAAATGCAATTCCATCAATCGCATTCAATTTGAACTCTGTGATCAGAACCAAATCTAATCTGATCACGAGACACATGAAAATAATTTCTCTTACTTGGTGACACAAAGTGTGTTCTTGCACTCGCTGACGAGCGTCTCTCGATCATCCTCTCGTTGAGGTCTTACTGTGATCAGTTCAAAGGTGTTCGGTCGAGCACAGAATTCCCGGTTAGCCGGGTCTATTTTTCTGCTGGTACAATTAGCCAGGTTTATTCTGCCAAGTGGGCGCTGCAAGTACAGTAAAATGCCAAAGTTGATTAAACATGTCTAGATGAAATATTTGAGCAGGGTCAGTGAAACCATGTAAATTTAAAGGTTATTTTCCATATATAATGAAGAGTGGGTAAAAACTTTATCCTGAATTTATTAAACAGGAAACCTGAGACTGACTTGATTTACACACATGCAGGTCAAGTTGAGAGCAAGCCTCAAGTGATATAATTTCACACATGCAAGTGGTAGCATTTCACTAGCCACACACTTCACTCAGGTTGTATTTTATTAAATAAGGTGGATTTTTTTGTCCTTTTTCTATAAATTCAGTGCAACAATTTTTTAGTAATTTTCTCTCCACCGAATTATGCCTCTCTGCTTTTGGTCTGGTCTCTTGTTGGGTGTAGTTCCATGGGCACTGGCTGCCATAAGTCAACCCACCTAAGTGGCCATTGCTCATGTGTGAGCCTTGGCAGCGAGTGTCAGGCTACTTGATTGCAGAGGGAGTCACAGCCAAACAGGATCTCTAACCATCCAATTGATACTGACAGACACACACACGCGACCAGTAGAGGGTTCTAAAGAAGGACCAGAAATTCTAGCTGTTTTTCCGCTACCTTACTCTGGGAAGACAGGGCCAATTTAACCCTTAATGCATCTCCACCTGAAACCAACAAAGTCTGCAACAGCCATGATTCAAAGTTCTTGTTGCGCAAGCTGCGGTTCTGCACCATCGGGCTGCCTGTGTGGAGGATATTTAACCCTATGTGCCTTGGGATGCCCCTTTGATGTGAGAGTCGCTATGTAAAATGTAAATTGTATTGTAATTTGGTGTCGCAACTAATCCATATGATTTTAGCTGCTATGTGCTGTGAGCCACTATTTAGCTGAAGTTTAGTGCCTTCAGCCACTATGCCCCGAGGCTCTGGAATTCCCTTCCTCATTCCCTTCACCTCTCTCCCTCTCTTCCTATTTTCAAGTCCCTGCTGAAGACCTTTCTCTTCGACATAGGCAAATTATTCACTCAGCTGCAGAATAATATAGTCAATTTACTTTATAGTATATTCTGTGAAGCACTTTGAAACATCTCGAAGATGCAATAAGGCACTATATCAAATGCAAGGATTATTATTAATATTCTTTTTGTATTGATTTTACCTGTAGCAAGGAATACCAGCTTCTATTCCCTCCATAGCACCTCCCTACCCCTCAGCTATTGTTTGCTTCCATGACTTGAAGCATTGGAAAGAGCTGGTCTATCTCAGAGCAGTTCAATTGAAGTTAAATAAGCGCAGCTATCTTGAACTCTCCTGCAATCGAATCTCAATGTATCGGATCCATTTCTGTAGAGATGCCAGCATTATGGTTTTGCTGGGCTAGGCAGCAGTAGATTGGCTTTCAGTCCAGGTCAAAGCACTTGCTCAGTTAAATAGTTAAAGGACAATGCCGTACAAATGTGACCCATGGTTTCAGAAATTATACTACCAGCTAACAGGTAATTTCTGCATTGCATTCTCTAACAGTGTATGGTGCTCAACTCCTTGTTAATGTCTCCATACAAGTGACTAGAGGTAAAGGGTAATGACACACTTAGCAGAAAATTTTACAGGCAGACGAAGGGGCTTTTTACCCCTCTAACAGC
This sequence comes from Callorhinchus milii, assembly GCF_018977255.1. NCBI lineage: Eukaryota > Metazoa > Chordata > Chondrichthyes > Chimaeriformes > Callorhinchidae > Callorhinchus > Callorhinchus milii. The sequence continues at coordinate 22,170,217 of NW_024704743.1, read as the reverse complement.
CAACTTTGACCTTCAAGCAGTTTAGTAATAGATTCAGGCCTCGATTAGTAATGGGTTGCTGGAATTGCTATTAGTTCTCACTGGGCAAATTTATCTGTACTGCCGTGCCTCCCACTAAAATGCACAGTGGTTAATTGCACATAATCTAACATCTTAATTTCCTACTCTCAGTTTAATTTGTAAATGTAATTCCCTGTATTCATTCCTTTAATATTTTAGTCTTGCTATTTAACTATATATTTCGATTCAGATTAATTTCCTGATCTCAGCTGCATCAATAATGGAAAATTACCATCATCAGCGAATGTGTATCAGCACTTGGACAAGTCTAATGGTCTGGATGAAGGGTAGAGGACAGAATATTCAGGTTTAAGATGATACTAAGCTAGGAGGCATAGCAAGTTGTGAGAGTGGGAGCAGGAAGTTGCAAAGAACGTACAGTGAATTGGATAGGTATTCTATAAAGGAGACATTTGCAAGAGGTCATGGAAAAGATAAGTAAATGGTACTGAATGGATTGCCAACAAGCCTTCTTCTGTGGCTATATTTATTTGAGCAAGGCTGTTTAAAGAAGTTCTCCCAGGAACACAGAACAGATCCAAGTGCTATCAGTAAGCACTTAGTGAAGCAACTTTCCATTTAGGCATGTAATATTTATTCTTCCAGTAGTTGTTCTAATCTACACTATCATTGTTTTAGTTGGGAACCTAGGTACACAGAATTAGGATACAGTGCCATAGCTCTACTCGTCCTCCCACCTCACAGTGCCAGTCATTCTCTGTCTTTTTATTAAACTCTCTGTATCAGATCTCTGAATGCAAACTGAAACCTTCTCCATTGGTTAAATCAAACATATGTTAAAGAATACAAGCATGTGCCTGTTAAAGATTCTCGGCATCTATCATTGTGATATTGTGATCTCAAACCATTTTTTGCAAGGAATGTTTCTGTGCAGACATTTGGAAATACATCTCCTGACAAAAGTCCCTAAAGGGTGGAATTTCTGAGGTATGAGGATTTTCTTGATTCAAGTTTTCCTCTGATTACAGTTGGAGTACAACTATCAAAAATAGCCACCCTGTACATCTGAATTTCATTAACAGCTCTTCAGTTAAACCTCTACTTTCTGTCCTTATAGTCAATAGCTTCACTACAAACCTTGCATTTTTCATCATCTGGATAGGTCCAGTATGAGATGCAGGCTCCTGATAGGACACACCAACGTCTATGCCAAGCTCCAAAACCACTGACATCATGGAACATAGTCTGCAAGAAGAGAAAGCACCTTCAGTCTAGCAGAAATGAGGCTCAGTCATTTCACCCTTTAAAACACACAAATACACGGCAGACATGTAAAGCACCAAGATATGGCACACCATGAAAGAACGAGTTTTGCTTATTCATAAGAACAGCAGTGGACATTTAGCCTTTTTTTAAAAAACAGACATCAGTCTTCTGCATTTTAAAATAAAAATGTCCCACTAACATATGCAAATCTTCATCAGTTCAGCTGATGAAGTCAGTGATGATGAACAGTCAGTAGCATTCTTGCCTCTGGGTCAGAAGGTCCAAGGACCATGTACCGTGTTGGGTCTTGGAGCTCATGATCCAGGCTGACAGCAGGCTGCAATATTATCGCAATACTGTATTGTCAGAGATACTACCCTTTTGTTTTGTAGGGTCATCTTCACTCCACATTGAGTTACTCTCTATATCCAATGCCCAGAGGCCCAGTATTATAACCATGGCATATACTAGTCCACTAGATGGTGCTATTAAACAAATCATGGTCTTGGAACATTAGACAAATGGAAAGAAACAAAGTGAAATCCTGAAAAGTTAAGATTCATATGGTCGATAGACAGATAAGTACATTATGAAATCCATCGTAAGTACTGGACAATTACAAATCTTTTCAAATCATCCATTTTAACAAGGGAAATAGGCAGTTTCCTTTTTAATAAAAAATGAAACCTTGGCTACAACAAGAAGCCAGTAAGACAGCTTACCAGGAATCCATGTTCTTCCACAGAGGAACCAACCTGACACTGTAGCTTCACGTAAATGTGACCTTGAATAGGACACAAGAATGGAACCTGAAATCACCCAAAAACATTAAATTGGCATCAGTTCAACAATAAGCATTTTAAAACGCCATTCAAGTCCAACTCAGTTATTTTTGTTTTGTAGAACATGGCTTTAAACTACAAGTTAATAATAGTAACTGTAAATATTCAGTGAAATCTGAATATTTACAACCCTACCTTTTGGGGAATATTTCATGTCTTGAATAACTTGTTACTAATTGCTACAAAATGCTTACAGGGTCAAAATGTACTACGTATTCAGACAGAGAAGACTTCGTAACAACCAGCACAAAACCTCTATTCATTCTAATGGATGCTAAGCAGCACACATGGATGCTCACAAGTGGGAGGATGGAGCTGGTTACAGAAAATAAACAACTCATTTAGAAATCCAGCTGTAGCAGAATCGTCTGATCATGTGAGACAGCACAGCTGTGCCATCAGCTTTACTGAAAGATAGATTTTGGAGTTTGAAGGGTTATTTTTATGGATCAGCACTGCACGTATCAATGTACTACAGCAATATGTTCACCAGATCCTAAAGTCCACAAGCTATAGAAATTTTGCTGATATTTATAACTCTTCATAAAAAAAACAGATAAGCCTTTATGATCCTGTTCTGAAACTCCATTTGACACCAAGTGGGCACTCAGTACTAAAACTAAATGGGGAGAAACGTTGGGCAAGTTTTCTTCCTCCACACCGCCTCTGTTCGCCAAGCAGTAAATAGGAACTCGCTTTTTATTATTTTTATGCAATCCCTTCAAAAAAATAATATGGTCACTCAATCCACAACTGTTTGTGGGACACTGCTGTGCTCAATTGGGTGCTGCGTTTTGCCCACAAAATATACAGTCAAATCACTTTGCAGTATATTCTGTGAAGCGCTTTGAGACGTCTCGAAGACATAAGGTGCTATATCAAATGCAAGGATTATTATTATTAAGTGTTTTGATTGAATTAAGCAAGAAAATAAAACACAAATGAAGCAATTAACTTTCAAATCAAATTAATGCCTATATGAAAGCAAGCCACAAGCAACCCCATTTCCTGCCATTATATCGGTGAGGAAACCATGTCACCACACAAGCTAGTATTATTCAGACACAAAGCCTTTGCTGAATCACCTGCAAGAATCTGTCCAATGGACATGGAATTAAAAGTACTAATGCAGCAATAGACGAGAAAAAGTTCTCAATAGTGGTTAACCATGGAAACCTAACAAGTACTGAGGCAGAAAATGATATATTTCAGGATAAGAGCAATAGTGTTCAAGTATTCTCTCAAAAAACATCTGCCCCCTCCAATATTTACACTACTTTTTAAAAAAAACAGCAACTAGTTGTCTGACCAGAGCTGTTTGTTTCACACTGTCGGAATCTTGCCACCAGAAACAGTTAAGTGATAGCATCTAAGCCACTATATGGTTAAACTTTTAAACAAGTTGTATGAACTGAGCATGTTCTTTGTCGGAAAGGTACTTAACATTATATATACACGAATAAGATCTTTGAGGGTTTAATTTGTTGCATTCTTTTTCAATGAATTTCAGATATTAAAACACAGCATATGCTGAAACACTTTCTTCTGTCAACCACATTCAGCAGCAACATGCAATGCAACACAAAAAAGCAGTAAAAGCTGCAAAATCACTGAAAACGAGACAGCTGTGGCACAGCAGATAGATGGACAAGAACTGTGTTAACAAGGCAAGCAAGGCACCCAGTAACTGCTTGTCCAGACCTTCAAATTTTATCTAGAAGGTAAGAGATACCAGGGTCATTTAAAGCAAAAGCTTCTGCATGCTGTTTGCATGGTTACTGTGAATATTAGAATAGTGAAATAAAACAAGGCATCAGCAAGCCACTTCTCCAGTTCTGGCACATTCAAAAAGAATATGTTAAAGCAAATAGTTGAATATGGAAATGTAGAGAATTAGAGCAACATCCTGAGAACAATGAAGTTCTTAACTTCTTACATTAAAATGCTTAAAATAGTTAATTTACATTCAGTTTTGATGAAGGGTTACATCTGAAACATAAACTTGATCACCTGCTGTGCATTTGAGGGATCTTGATTTTATTTAAGATTTCCTATATTCATTTAATCTCAAACTAATGTACTTTGTACATCTCTTTTCATATGAATCTACATTATTTATAAGCTCTGTTACATACTTACAGCAACCGTTTCAAAAAACGGTTTAATTCAAGATCAACTTTCCAATCCTTGGTATCACATTCCAGAAATTATGGCTCATAGCCACTAGTTTAAGTTACTCTGCTCTCCAAACTAACCCTTGTCAACTACCAAGTGTTTTGAGGATGATTGCTGAAGAGATAGATGAAATTAAACAGTGAAGACTTCATATCTCAGTAATGTGCTGGGTGGTCCCATCCAATGAATGTTGCTATAATTAGCAATAACAGCAACTCATATTGTAGAATCCCTGTGGGTAGCAAGCAGCTGCAGTCACTTTCATTTCAATTTTTTTAAAAAAAAAATATGATTCGCTCCCAAATAAATGGTTGAACATTATACATCAGGAGTATTTAAAGCATGAAAGTCTCAAGAGAAAGTTAGTCAGTTCATAGTCTCCAGTTTTCTAACCTTATCCAGTTGGAATTTTGTATTTCCTACAGAAGAAAGCACAATCTTGTAGGATCCGACCATGACAAAATTACTTGAGCGTACTGCATTTGGGCCTCCAGGACTTGACAGAGCTATTGAGGAAAACAAAATATCCATAAACATTGACCAAACTGACTTCTCCTTCATGGAATTACCATAGAATAACTAGCACAATATACCCATTTGTTACATCTTAAGTTCCAGACCAAAAGAAACCCTAATGTCAGTAAAATGACCAGCTCCAGATGCTGGAGGTTTCTACAAGGAAATGCAATGAACATTGGCCTTCCCAAGCCTCAATCATTTATGATGAGATTTCTGTAGAATGTATTGGTGAACATCAACAACCTGTATCAGGTGTCAGCCTGGATCAGTTGGTAGTCCTCTCTACTCCGAGTCAGAAAATTGTGGGTTGAAGCCCCATGTTGGAACTTGGAGGTAATAGTGCAACACTCGAGTGCAATTCTGTGGGGAATACTGCATTGCCAGTAATGCTGTCCTTGGGATGAGACATTAAATCGAGGATCTGTCTGCCTGTTCAGGTGGACGTTAAGATCCCATGGCACTATTTGTAAAGAGAAGGGTTTTCTCCCAGCATCCTGGGCAACAATCCCCCAGATAAAATTGGTCACTCACTTCAGGACTGTTTGTGGGACATTATTGTGTGCAAATTGACTGTCATTCACCTACAAATACAGTCATTATATGTTTGGGACATTTCAATGACAATGAAATAAGACATGTAAGGCTTGTGATTATCGCAATGTACTTGTAAAGTCCACATTTCAGATGAGCTATGCAAGTACATAATTTATCCTGTTGCAGAAGAGGTTGATTACCTCCAAATTACTTGTCTTTATAGGGCTGAATTAGCATGGAAAAGATACATCTAACAAAGCTAGGCCAGTAATCCAAAGCATTTTTATGGTTGAATAGCCAGTGGGGATTATCAATGAGACCTGGAGGTGCAGACATGTAAACATATAATCAACCATTTGATCAAGTTCCTAATGTGTCTCTTGCTGTGAAGTTACATTCAAGCTAACTATACTATACGCCGCACATCTGTTCTTTCCTCCTCATTAGGCTAAAAATTGCTCAACCAAAGATTTATTGGAAAAACTTGGTCATGGATACAAATAAATTTACTGATAATATTGGTTGCAGTTGCAAATAGCAGACAAACAGCAGGCAGAATATCAAGTTTTTTTGTAATTGGGCTGAGAAATTGCTTCATTTGAAGAAGAAAATTACTTTATAGAACAGTTTTAAAGTTGCAAATGAGGTTTAATCCTGTCGGTAATTATTCTAAATTATTTTTAAATTTCGGTTGGCTGATTACAGTAAATACAGTATGCAGGGGTCCTTAAATCTCTTATTAATAATATCAAATCTTTCATCTCGCACTTATAATAGGAAGCATTTCAGTGATTTGGGCTGGATAGACTTAGTTTGTCACAAGAGAAATTTACATTGTCCCAAAGTATCTCAATTTATAGCAAAAAAACTTTCAACTTACCTGGAGTATGAATATTGCTTTTCTGTTGATAAAAAAAAATCACAAAATTAGTTATTTTGTTACAATGATCTCTAAACATATCTACAGTAGAATTTGTTAATTCTCAATCCATTAAACAGAACTGTGCAAAAAGATTTTTAAATCACTTTAACATATTTTCTCCTCTTCTATTGGTTTCCCAGAAAAAGAACAATCCAATGTCTTAATTCAGGCTTGTGCTGCTGCTGAGGTTTATTGAAATACACCAAGCTTAGACTAGGACTCACTTGAATTCCCTCCTTGTGGGAAAATCTTCAGCCCTTCCTTCTTTGAACCAACACAGAAGAGATGTAAAACTAAAACTTGCCTTTTGGGAACAATATCCACCCCTACTTTTGGATACCATTACTCCAAAACATATGGAGAATAAACAAGTGGTGCTAAATATCTTGTATTTCAAAGGACTCTTGTATTCCCCTCACAATTTGAACAGAAAAAAATAAATGTTTAAGTGAAAATGTGTAATCCAATCTGGCTTGGATGGGTTACTGCCTGCCACATACCCAGCTGACCAAAAAAGTGATTAGATACAAGGAAATCTGCTCACTCCACTCTACTGAGAAAGTTCAGTTGTGGATTGCCATGCACTAGAACCACCCAAACCTTGGACCACCAACACATTTTCAGCCGCCCAGCATAAAATGAACCCTCTTCCAGCCAAACATATCTTCAAATTGGAATGGACCAACAATAAATATGTAACTTGCTCATTTTAATTTAAGTGTGGTGAAACACCATGCAAAATTGATAGATTAAACTTACTGTGATTGAAGTAAGTAGTCTCTTTGGAGTTATAGCCTGAAGATAAAGTGGAAAGAATGTTTTGGTTATTGAAGTGGGTCAGTAGTTCTACATTAATGCATTCCCAATAGCTGCATGTAACAGCTAGTTCAAAGGGTTGCCTTCTTGAGCTTTTAGGTCCAATCTCTAGTCACAGATTGGAACTAAATATACACTTCCAGTTTTGTGATTTTCCACATATTAACTTTGATTTATCTGCCACCAATGAACAGTTAACAAACCTAATGGTGATGGTGAAAAGAGAGCAATCACAAGCCTGACTAGTAGAGGTTTCCTGCCCCTATATATCAGAAACAATACAGTTTTAGTCACACTGACCAATACAGTGCATCCTTTATCTCAAGAAAATGTGAACAGGAAAACAAAATGAGATCACATGCATATACATAAAATTAAAAATATATTTGATAGCGCTTTTCACGTCTTCGATACGTCTCAAAGCCCTTCACAGAATATACTGTAAAGTGAATTGACTGTATATTTGTGGGCGAAACGCGGCAGCCAATTGCACACAGCAGTATCCAGTTGAGTATTGTTTTTTTTCTTGAGGAATTATTATCAGGCGTGTGAAGTAAGGAAACTTGGCCAAGGTTTCGCCCTGCTGGAAATCAAACCCAGGTCTCTCGCTTGCGAGGCGAGTGCTCTAACCACTGAGCTACAGGACTCCACTGTTACACTTAATCCAAGTGATTTTTCATGTGCAAAGCCTGGATACAGAGCATTATAGTTCAACTAGATTATGTAATGGTCAACCATACAAAACTTTGTTGTGAAGTTAAAGGACACCAAAGATACATAGGAACTCGGATGATTTTTCTCAACCTTAGTCTGTTGGCCAATTCTAGCATCCCACTGAGATCCAATTTTTTTTCACATATATTAAAACCACAACTCAATCCCAATGCTATGAGACAAAGGATGATCCAAGTCCGTGTAAAGTCACATTTTTATCAGAATTTGAAGAGGCAATGAATTGTAAGTCAGACTAATGGCAGCCATGTTTTTGCCCTCCTGTTGATACAATCTCACGCTACAAACACGACTGTTAAATTAATAGGTGTGCAAACCCTACCAAAATATAGAACCACTTTACAAAAAAAAATCTATCAATGTTGGTGTAAGAAAAAGAGCCCATCACCATCATGCTGTGTGAATTGACATTCATCCATCACTTTGGACAATAATAAACAAACCCACTGGAGTGCACATCTAGAAATAAAAACACCTCTGACTATTGGCCCACTCACAGTGTAAGACAGATAATATCAGAGTTTGATTGCTGAAAAGCATCCACAAAGGTTTTACTAAAAAAAAATGAATCATACCAAAGAGAAAATCAATTCCTGAAAGTAATGATATATTCCCAGATGAAGTGCAGAGGCTTTGCACATAAACTATAGAAATAAAAATCATTTTCAAGTGTTGGCAGATTTCAAAAACGCAAACTCTATAGCAAGTGTGATATCAGAGGCTATAATCACTCTTCAAAAAACAGTTTACAAACAAATCTTCCAATGAAGACTAAAAATATTTTACAGATAGAATCTATCAGGGTTTTTTTTTAAAAAAAGTGTTGAAACTTATAAAATTGGGCATGAACTCCACAAATTTACATTTTAAATCCTCAGATTTCAGGATGCAAGATATTCATGTCAAATCCTTTAGCCATTTTGAGGGGATTGTGTGGTTAGGGGAGGTGTACAATTAAGTTATACCTCACTACATTATCATAGTTCAGGAAAAACATTTGCATTGCTCAACTGATTCCCCTCACAGCATTTACTTCAGATTTAATCAAATCTCATGATTGTGCTGCACTCATATTTTACATGCTCCCACCTCCCTATCCACCTACATCAGCATAATGAAGAAATGAGTCTTGAATGATTAGTCCTGTACAAATTTCCAAATTCTTATGTTCAGAACAAATTTCCACCAAAAACGTGGCTTTACCTTAGATTTATTAGTTTTTTTCTTCTTGTCAGTAGAACTCATCTCCTGTCTCTGTGCCTAAAACAGAAACATTTTACACAAATACAGATACATTCAACTCGCAACATTCTCTAATAAAATATACTAACTCCTGGCAAGCCAGATTTTAAAGCTAACTGCTAATCCTTACATTTAACATCAATAAAATAAGTAGAACAAAATATTTCCTAGCATTTCAAAAGAATTTTAAATACTGTACAGTAATCCTGATATTTATTTGTGTACATACCAGACTGTAAACTTCAATTTCAATTTCAAAATCATTTGAGACATCTTGCCTAAAATTGAAAATGCACATTTTAGATACTTTGCCATTTGTGAAGAGACAATTTCACATGAAGATTTTAACAAACAATGAGAAAAGGGCAGTGATAAAAACTGTAATATATGAGAACAATAAACTCTATTAGAACTCTCAATTATATTAACCAGTTTGAATAGCGAACACAACAATTGAAACTGGAAACATCCCCCACATAGTGCAGAAGTAAATCCAATCCATTCTGACACCTTCAAATTGATATTTGCTTCTGTGCCATATAAAAGGCATTTCCTCTGAAGTTATGAATTATTTTGTCCCCCTCAACTGTGTGATATGTTAAAGATTACCCTGAGAAATGTTAATACAAAATGCCCAAGGTGAAATTGCAGATGAAAATCAACGACATTTACAAATTGTTCCAGTAACTTTTCACAAAGCTATCGAAATGCTTTGAAATGCAATGATGTCAACATATTTTGATATTTGATGATTGACTTGGTCATTCTGTGTAGGTAAGTACATCGCATAAGTATATATAACTGAAGAAATAGGGAAAATTTAAAGTCAGAATTACTTCAATGATTCTGCTTCTAATATACATTTTTAAAATATTAGTGAAACACAGTAATAGTTGCTAATGATCAATGCAGTGACAGTTCACCTTTTTATTTCCTAAAACAATGGTAAGAATAAGGATCATGTTTTAAAAAGGCATGAAACCCAAACCATATACTCTGGGACCTCAGTAGTTTGCATCCATTTTACTCTTTCTTGGAGTGAACAGTTAATGGAACCCAAGCCTTTAATTGCATTCTATTATGTATGACTTCAGGGTCAACTGCATTTCTCACTTCAGATATTTTGTTTAAAAAAGCTAATTAAAAAAATTAAAAAGTGGACAGTTCCAATCATTTTTGTTCAGAACTATGTACTGTTCTAAGGACTGTGCAAGTAATGAAGTCTGAATTGTGTCCGACAAAATGATTCGTAACCATAGTGAATCCTGGAACATGCCTCGGTCGGCCCTCTGGAGCTCTACTTGAAATCTAATTTCCACGAGGTCGGTATCCAAGCGAATTTCCTCAGGGTGAGCCACATCACATCCCTCATTTACAAGCTGCAAATCTCTTTGAGACTCCCACACACTCAAATAAGTTATATAATTTATTGCAGGCTTCAAGCCTATCAATTAAAAAAAATTCAGCTATTCAGACTGTTACTATGTTACTTACAGTGTAAACTTAGTAGGGAAAGTAATAGCATCGCCACTAACTGCATTTTGAGTAGAAGCCAATGGTGTGGCCACCATATTTAGAGCTCCAGCTCTAATCAGCACAAAAAAATAAAAACTTGCTGAATCTGAAAAAGATGAAAAGGCAAAGTTATAAATTAAGTCAGGAATTTAAGTACAGGACAACATGAATTCATATAGCATGTTTCACACAGAACAGCTTGGAAGCACTCTGAAAGCAGAAGTCCTGGATTTAAAAATGGTTATAATGTATTAATTTTCCAATTAGTGTTTAATGCACAAAACAATGATAAATAGCTAGACAAACAACAGACTACCCACCCCCTGATGAATTTAAAAATTGTTTTAGCTTTTTTGTGCATAGTTGCCTTGAATGTTGTTTGATCTATTGTAATAAAATTATCATGAAACCAGAACAATGTTTCACAATATTGCACCTACTCTTCTGCAATTACAGATGTTATAATCAGATCTAAAGTCTTACTATCTGCAAGTATTGCACTTTGAACAAAACCAGCTCAAAGATGCTGAATCCCAAGTTTTATGTTTGAAATTATTTATTGTACCAACAAACAGCCAACTTTGAAAATGCTCATTTTATCACTTGTCTAAAGTACTGATTTTAATAACTGGCCAATGTTGAACTAGCCCTGGTCATGGCTGGTTAATGATAGACACTGCAATTGGATGGGTGGGGTGGAGGGGAGAAAGAAAACAAAGAAGAGTAAGAGGGGATTAAAAAGGGAAAAATCCTCAAGGAATTATATATCCATATTTTCTGAAGAAAGCTTTATTTTGCATTTGAGACGTTGAGCAGCTCTTATAGTCAGTTTCCTAGTGTTCCAAATGTAGCTCCAAGCCATATTCCAAATATCAGTTTCCATTTTAAAACATGCTTACCTGTTTTGTGAGCTGTTGAACAGATGAAGTCTGCCTTTAAAGGAAGACGGATTTCAGACAGAGAAATTGAGCCTCGTGATGGAGCAAAGTCACCAACTGCTTTAGCAGCAGATTCAGCTTTCTTTTGGGCAGACGCTCCCTCAGTCTTCAGTTTGTTTAGCTCAGCAAGAAGTACCATTCGTCTCTCACCTATGTGCCAAAATCAAACAAAAAGCTTGAGGTCCTCTGAGAAATTATTTATGCACAATGTTAACTGCACTGACGCATACTTTTCTATTGCCTTTTGAAGGCAGGAGAATCGCGCCGCATTTCATTCAGGAAATTAAGGGATGCCTAGCAACTGAGACCCAAATTTTGATTTGAATTTAATTTAGTTTATCCCAAGGGAATATGCACAATTTGGTTTATCGAAAGGGCAAGCAGACAGCAAGGTTGACTAAGTAATGTGTAACTGTGCATGGTCTGAATGAATAATTCAATCCTCGTTTGGTTATAATGCAAAGAAGAACAGTCATCATTTATTTGTATGCACGTGTGTGCACAAAATATTTTATATAGCTCTACGATCGAATGCTCTGAAATGTTTAAAGGTTTTATGCTTTGTTTCCCTGGCTTGTCTAACAGATGTATTTCCAAAACATCAGCAAAGACTGTTGAATTTTCAAGCAGCCCAAAACCCTAATAAAAATCATCGCAACTGGTTTTACAACTGTTTCCACTTACCTTATGAAACAAGTTTATTCCATGATAATGGAGTTTAAAATGTACAGTACTCTACATTTATATAGCACCTTTCAAGTCAGGAGTACATCTCAAAGCACTTAAATATGAGATTGAATTCTACCATGTATTTAATGTTTACAACTCATCTTGGGAAAACATTCCATTGATGAATGGAATTTATAGTTCTACAAATAGGGTAGAAGATATTTAAAAGAAACTGGAATCAATTCCTTAAAATTGTACTCTGTTCGTGTTTAGAAAGCAGGCTAGGAAACAAAATGAGGTATAGGGTGATTGTTGGGATCCAGAAAATTCACATCCATGTCATAAGTGAGGGCACAAAACAGGCACTGCAAGTCAGCACTTGCAGATGCAAGACATCAGCAGTGACATCAGTGAGGAACACTGTGCATGCAGAGAAAGCGTCTGGTTACTATTGCAATTCATAAACTAACTTACCAGCAGCAATAGGTTAGGTTGTGCATTTTCACAATGCATAACTTAACCCTCTCATGCAATATTTTCATGCTTTGATGTCATAAAATGTTGGGTTCATTACCCACCTGCCTTTTAGCGAGGCAGTGCTATAAGTGAAGAGCTTTATAACCGGAGTTCCCCGTACCAAACGATGGTCAAAGAATAAAGGTAAATTACATTTTTAAATAGAACTTAATCTTATGAATTATGTACATCGTTAGTGGAGCAAATGTACATTATTGCATTGGAATAATAATCCCAGCATTTGATATAGCTCCTTTTACGTTGGGAGGATTTCTCAGAGCACATCACAAGATTTACTGTAAATTATAGCAACTGTGTATTCTGTAATCAAATGCAGCAGCCAAGTTGTACACAACAATGTCACACAAACAGCCATAGGCTGAATGACCAATTTTATTTGGGGGATTGTTGACACCAGGAGAAATTTCCTTCTCCTTTCAAATGGTTTGAGAGAAAGGAATTTCTCTGTGTTTAAGCACTCCAGGATGCCACCTCGCATGAAGTTGTTGTGCCCTGGGATCTTTAATATCCACCTGAACAAGCAAGTGGGACCTTGGTTTAACATCTCATCAGATAATAGAATGCACTCCAGCAATGCATTGGCATCTAGACAATAATAATAAATGAGATTGACAGTTAACAAGCAAAATTAGAATTATTAAAACTAGTGTTTCAATATTGCTCACATTTCCTGCCAAGGTGAAAGTGGATAATAATGAAGGATATCCCACTACCTTACTTTAATTGGTGCTAGTTTAGTGCTTTTTTTAAAAATGTTCAGCAGATTAAACTAACAAATACTGATGGATTGGGCACAATTGGCTTCAATCCAGGTTTCAAAGAACAGCACCTATGAACGCAACTTAAATATATTATCACAGTATATATATCGCTGTACAACACTTTCCCTTTTCCTTGTAACAAAACAGCTTGCACGTTCAGAGATTAAATGTCAGTTGGCTATTCTTACTGGCAATAAGTAGCAGCCTCTCAGCTTCAGCTTCTTGCTGAGATCCTTTCCCATGATCCTCATCTGTGCAGCAGTTTAAAGCCTGGCTGGCCTGGTGAATAACACTCTGCTGGATATTTATGTCATTGCTCAGATTCTTGGGATGACAGAAAATACAAACAAACAATTAACGATGTCATGGACTGTTCAAAGGTCACAATGCGAGGCTTACAGTTAAGAAATCTAGCACCCCAACAAGTTAAAGCCAAGCAAGCGGTACCACCCGTTTTAACATGGAAGTGGCATCAGGAATCTGACAGTGTTTCTTTAGAAATACCATGTTTTAGCATTCGGTAGCAATTAATCTGCATTAAAGTTACCTTCATCCTCTGTTTTATATTAACTGAACTTGGAGTTGCTGCCCGCCTTTCCTCAAGTCTTTGAGTAACATCCTCTTTGCGGACAATGATTTGTTTCACTGGGGGACGCTCGGTGGGTTTAATTCTTTGGGACCTGTAGGCATCAATGCTGTGCACAAGGAACAAAGTTAAGTATTTTACCAAACATATGCACCCACAAATCTAAAATAGAACTCCTGACTGAACATTGCCAGTGTAGCTCAATCCAGATGAAGTGCTTTCCACATAAGTTAACTTTGAATTGCTATTTGTAGGTATCAGTCCTTTATTTTTATTTCCTTTGCACCGCCAAGAAAATAAATAAAGCTAAAATGCCAAGCCCAACTAATGTTGCAGCGAGGTGCAAAAGCCACCAGTAGACCAGTAGTAAAATCCACAACCTTCTGCTTCAGAGAATAATAATAATCCTTGCATTTGATACGGCGTCTTATCACGTCTTCGAGACGTCTCAAAGCACTTCACAGAATATACTGTAAAGTGAAGTGACTGTATAGTTTTTGGTGGGACGAAAACATTGGCAGCCAATTGTAGCAACAGCAGTATCCCACAAACAGTTGTGGATTGAAATGACCAATTTTTTTTTTTTAAAAAACTCCCAGAAGGGCAACCAGGCCAATTGACTAACAACCGGGTATTTACTGCTGGGTAAACAGGCGTGTGGAGTAAGGAAACTTGCCCGCATTTTGTCCTGCCGGGAATCGAACCCAGGTCTCTCGCTTGCGAGGCGAATGCTCTAACCACTGAGCTACAGGACTTCACAAATTTTGGGACTATGTTACCAACTGAGCCAGGCTAATGCCTAAACGCAAGCAAACAATGTAAAATAAACCGAACGCTCGATAATAAGGCATTAATATAGATTGGAATAATTTTCTACAAAGAACAGGTACTTTTTGACCTCACATGATTTTCTCTTTGGTCAACCAGTCGGACTGACACATGTGGAAACTCATCACCGTGCTTAAGAGTATCCAAACCAAATAGAGTTCCATGCATCACACCTACACATGGAATTTCCTGGATTTGGAGTGGGGAATGCACACTCTCTTTCCAGAGGGACACTTCCTGCTTACCTAATTCTAGAGAGTATTAGGCGCAGGTTCGCAAGAGCCAAGGTTTGTGGACCCCAGAATGTGCAGTGGGGAACTGCTTGAATTTAACCAACTAAAATTGCAGATCTTGCCATTGAAAGTACCACTGATTGCCCAGTTAGGACTACCCCAAGCTTTAGGGCTTTGGCTTACAGGGCTAACGGGCTGTGTTGGATGATAGAATCATGGAATGATTCTGCTCCCAAACAATAGAAAAGCAACAAGAGACAAAACATCAGCAACTGAAACTGATAAATAGAACTACAAAAGGAGTATTCTTAAAATTACCTATGCTATTAACAATTCACATAAATACAATCAAGAGTATTCTGCAATTATACCTGTACAAAAGGTTCTGGTCATCGGTTGAAGACCCCATACTGTCCGTAGACTCTGCTCTGGTTAGTCGTGTTCGCTGGAACTTGCTTCTCTTTGCGTTGTCTGGAGTGTTATTGTTCTGTTTAGCTGGGCTGTTTAGAGCAGTTTTGGAGACCAGCTTTTGTATGCAAAAAAAACAAACTATGAATAGCATTTGATCCCCATTTTTAAAGTCCATAAAGAAGTTAGTACTCCTTGTACTTTGTTTCAACTGATGCAACTTACTAAAACGAACTATATCAAAATACATCTACTGTAGTTCAATAAGAAGTTGTTAATTTATTATTTAGCACATCAACTGCTGCCAGGATAGATCTACTTTGAAAACACACTGTACCTTGGTTAAATTATACAGGCTTTTGAAATATTATGCTGAGCAAAAAAAACAAGGGGATTCTGCCAAACTTGGTCTCACCTCTGGACTCGCAACAGCTAATGGAGCAAGCAGCGACATCGAGGATATGTTCAGTTCACTCTCTCTCTCCTCATCGTCATCCACATCTTCATCCTCTTCCATAACGCCCTCAAACAGTTCATTAATAACAGCCGAACTGTTAAGCTCATCGTCAACACTCATCTCAACTTCACTGACCTTTCCAACTTTATCTGCCAGAAACACAAAATGAAAATCATGTGTGAAATGTTTAATACATTCCCTGGTTTGATATGCTGATAAGCTGAAACTCATCAGGTTTAAGGAATCTGTAGTTCAATTTGCTTAGAAATCAAAAGCAGTTTCAGCTAAACTTGCACATTACCAGCACAAAATATTTGCAAGTTTAATGTACTAATGGACTAACCCAGTCATTAAGGCATTCACAGGTGGAAGAATACAATTACCCAGTAACATGTCTACCCAACCAAATCCCATCGACGAGTCAAAAGGCTGGTTAATCAACAATACCCTGATCTACTACAGAGCTGTTCAGCCCAGGTATTGGATCACAAAAAAGACCACAAGTTCAATATCATGAATCTGGCTTGTTGGGACGGGTATACTCTACGTCATCAAGTAGTGACGTTTTCAAAGAGACAAGCTCATTATGAAAGCAATTCTGCCTCCAAAGTATTGAATGACAGATTAGTATAATTTTTCTGCAAACCACTCCACAAGTCCAGATTTTCAGGAAATATTTCCATTGCACGCCTAAAAACTTCAAATCTTAAATGAGAACAATTTGAACATGTGCTCAGACATCCTAAGCTTAACCTCCACTGAACTTTGCTTCAAATGAGTCGTTAACTGCGATATCCCCAGGAGTGGAAATTCTGACAATGTGACTGAATGTCATATTTTGCACCAATGATTTAAAACTTTGAAATGAAGCATTAAGTTCTGGACTGGTTCCCACTAACAGCATATTACCAAATATAAGATGGTGCAGCTGAGTTTATACAAATCGACATGTCTTGTACTCTAAGTTGAAGGTGACAGTTTTTATTCATAACATTAACTTGACGAAGAGGTGAGTAAATATTTAAAGTATAACTGCCACATATCCAAAGTTAAAGAATGACTGCTCACCAGGATTTCTTTCATCATCACTCTTCTCATCATCTGAGGTACTCTCTATAACATTCAGTTGTTCAGACACAAACATAACCTTTCTGAGAGGACTTGATTTGGCAGGACTGGACGGAACCTTCTCCTTACATTCGATGGCAGGAGCTAGTGGATTTAAATAAAATAATTAATGTCACAGACTCATACAAAGGCACCAAAGTTGCAATACCTGCAAAACAAAACAATACCAAAAAATGAATCCCTTAATTATTTAATATGAGACTTGGATTTGGACTTGGTCCCTAACATAGTAGAACACAGTTAAAAGGTGCTCTCTTACCAGACATTCATTTATAAAGCAAATGAGTGTCCTGTGAACTCATCCTCCATCACAATAGCTATGAGCATTCCTCTCCTACAAAGGAAGCAATCTACCTCTTATAATATAATCCTTGCATTTTGATTCAGCGCTTTTCACATCTTCTAGACATTTCAAAGCGCTTCACAGAATATACTGTAAAGTGAATTAACTGTATATTTGTGGGTGAAACGTGGCAGCCAATTGCGCACTGGAGTGTCCCACAAACAGTCGTCAATTGAAGTGACAATTTATTATTGTTTCTTTTCTTGAGGGATTATTATCAGGCGTGGAGTAAGGAAACTTGCCCAAGGTTTCACCCTGCTGGGAATCAAACTCAGGTCGCTTGCCACTGATCTACAGGACTCCACAGGACTCCCCTTGGCACCATGGTTGAGCCTGGGAATTGCAGTCTTCACTCAAAATTTGCAATGGCAATTTCCAACAGCATCTCCAGCCTCAGAAACGTAATGATACAGCCAGCTGTCATTACCGATAACATTTTTAATCAAAATATTTTAAAAACTCAATTTTCTAAACTTAAAGAAAGGGGATGATATTTTAGTGATTGCAAACATTTCACTTTTTCTTAAGTTTGTAAAATATGCCTTGCGCAACAAGTGTGCAACAGAGCTTATACAATCATTAATGCCAAATATTTTCACTTTTCTTATCATAAGTGTTTCCAAGGGACTAACACATTTCTATAACAAAGTCTTTGTACCTGCAGATTCTGTGCTAGTTACTTTCACAGAGGAAGATTCACCCTCATGTACAGATATAAATTTTGGCTGTGGTTCTGAAGGAGCCTTGCAGGGTGGTTGAAGGGCTGCGGTGATATTCATTTGAGACTCCTGAGATTTTGCACTGGTTTGCTCAGAGGTCCCAAGGGGAGACACATCAGTCTCCTACAATAAAATGGAAAAGGGCAAATATTATCAATTTGATCATAAATGTCAAACTCGATACAAGAAATGAACATGCAATTGTGGAATATCCAGTTTATTCCACTCATGAGGATAACACAACTTTTTGATCAGACAAAAAAAGGGAGTTTTCTGTATCAACAGAAAAACTAGAACATTCCATCAATCTTGATATTCTCTTCATACAACGTGGGAGGAACTTTAGTAGATCTTAACCATTGTAACAGAGGGCATGAAGTGCAGATAGTTTCTGAGACCCAAATGTTCAACGTATTCAATCATCAGTCTTAAGAACATAAGAATTGCTCGGCGAAAGAAGACCAAAATCCATTCAGTTCCCCTTCCACCATCCCGGCAGTCGCAGGCACACGTCATGGCCCAGAAGTGTCATTGCTGTAGCAGTTTTAGCATTTAAAAGAAGGTTCTAAATTTCTGAAAGGACATCACTGCTGAATAAAAGCAAAAACTGCTACAGGTTTACTTGCATTCAACAGAAAATACATCTAACATTTTTTATGGGGGTGCTGGGAAAGTAGTAATTAAAGCAACTGCAGCAATAATAGTGATTTTCCCCGTCCCAGTCAACTACATTACTTAGCGGACATAAGGATTCGAACCCATGACCTTTTGTCTGTATTCCTCCTAGTAGTACTTATACTCGATTGGGCATCAAGGGAAATGCTGTTCACTAAAATCCCGACTCTTTTAGCACCAGTAGCAAAATCATTAGTCTTTCTTATCACCATAGAATTTCTGAATGACAAATTAGTCAGTGGTTTACATGAAATATACATATCAAAAGCATTTCATACCTTGGGCTGCTTGGTAAATGAGCTTTCTCCTTTTTTTTCCGTAGCACCGACGTTGCCTCCCTGAAAACGATTGCGAATATTGGCCAGCTCTTTCTCACGCTCCTGAAATAATTGCAAAAGCAAGACTATAAAATAGGACACAACATAACTGGCTTGAGGCTGATTTCCTGGACTATCGCTATTCTGATAAAGTAATTTCCACATAAAATCCTGGAATAGCCTCAACTTTCATCATCTACATGTCACAAAATCCCTGAAGCAATCTTGTTCGGATTTTGCCAGTGTGTTTCCTTTGATTCCAACTTCCAACAACCTTCCTGGCTGACAACGCTAGCTAACTGAACCAGTGGACCTATGTCACTCAATTCCTCAGCCTTGCCTCATTCTTGCCCATCTTCAGGTCTCGCCTGAAGATCTTCGACTGTGCCTACGGTATATAAATGCAATTTGTTGCTGAGTCTGAGCTCAGCCCTCTCCACAGCCAAAAAATGTTCCATGCTTTTGTCCCCATAAGGCTAGATTTGCCTGATGTTCTCCTTTGCTCCTCCTACATACACTCCAACTCATCCGAAGTTCTGCACCCATATTATCTCACCTTCAGGGTTCTCTGCGAAGGATTATTACTATGTGGGCTAAACTATTACTTTTTCCAGAGATGCAACTCCTACATGATATGACTTTCTGCAAGTATTAAGATTAGCAAACCCAATTTCTGCATCTTCAGACGTGGCATGTTTCAAACAACATGGTAGCACGGCTCATGAGCTAGGCCAATAGAAAAGTCTGGCCACACCTTTCCCGAATTTCCTGCCATAATGACCTATGTCCACTACAAACCGCGCTCTCTCTGTGACTGTGTGCGTGTCTGTGATCAGGGCTCCCTCTGCCTCCTTGTCTTCCTCGAACTCTCTGCCGCCTTCGACACTGTCGACCACTCCATCCTCATACACCGCCTCTCCTCTTTACTTAATCTTCGCAGACCTGCCGCCTGGTTCGATTCCTATTTCTCTCACCATCTCCACTTTGTTGCCTCTAACGGTCCCTCCTCCAGCCCCCGCACTGTCATGTCTGGCATCCCCCAGGACTCTGTCCTTGGCCCTCTCCTCTTTAATATCTACATACTCCCCCTTGGTGACATCACCCACAGACATGGGGTCAACTTCCAAATGTATGCGGATGACAACCAACTATCTTTCTGCCTCCACCCTCAACTCCAGGACCACTGCTGTCCTGACAGACTGTCTGTCGCACATCAAGTCTTGGATGAGGGCAAATTTTCTACAGTTGAATGTGAACAAGACTGAGGCCCTCCTGATTGGCTCGCGCCAGTGCCTCTGCACCTCAGGCTCTGGCAGCATTAACCTCCATGGTTGCACACTTCAACTCACCGCCAGTCAGGAGCCAAGGTGTCTTTTCTTCCCCCACATCCAAGCCATGACCCGCTCTGCCTTCCCTCACCTCCGTAACATCGCCCGACTCTGCCACTACCTCACCCCTCAGGCCGCTGAAACTCTTGTTCATGCCTTCATCACTTGCAGGCTCGACTACGCAAACACCCTGCTTGTCGGCCTTCCCAACCTCCCTCCACAGGCTGCAGATAATCAGGTACTCTGCAGCCCATGTCCTCTCCTGCACCAAACTCCGTGCCCCCATCTCCCCCATTCTCGCCCGACTTCATTGGCTCCCTATCCTTCAAAGGATCCAGTTCAAGATCCTGGTCCTCACCTACAAAGCCCTCCATGGCCTCGCCCCAGCCTAATAATAATAATAATACTTGCATTTGATATAGCGCTTTTCACGTCTTCTAGATGTCTCAAAGCGCTTCACAAAATATACTGTAAAGTGAATTGACTGTATATTTGTGGGCGAACCCTACCTCTGTGACTTCCTAACCCCTACCAACCCGCCGCTCCCACCGCTCAGCTGGCTCCAGCCTGCTCCACGTCCCCCGTCCCACCATTGGTGGGAGAGCCTTCAGCCACTCTGCCCCCAACCTCTGGAATTTCATCCCCCAATCACTCAGTCTTGGCCCCTCCTTAGCCTCCTTCAAGTCCCGCCTCAAAAGCCTCCTCTTCAACCATGCCAGTGGCCACCTCCCTTCCCCTCCCTTCTCCCCCCGACCCCAACTCGGGTCTGAAATGCTGTACACTGTCCAGTGCCTTGGGACGTCCTCCCGATTTGAAAGGCGCTATACAAATGTAATCTTGTTGTTGTTAGTGTGCGTGTCTCTCTCTCTCTGGATCTCTGAGTCTGTCTCTCTCTCTCTGGGTCTGTGTTCAGTGCCGGCACTGAGAGGCAGGAGGTGGTGAGCTCCTGTAGCTTCGCGGTGTCCCCCACCACCTCCACCCAAAAAAAGGCCACTCAATTTTTGTTCAAGAAGCAATTAATAATTTGTTTTGCAACAATCTAATGTGTTATTTCCTTATGTTTAGTTTTTAATCAATAAAGTGAAAAAATGTAGCAATAAAATGTACCTCAATAGCACCAATCAACAATCACATTTTCCCCCACAAAATCTAACAAAACCCTCAGCACTGCTAGCAACAAGCTCTGCAATTTTTCTCAAAAATGTCCGTACTTTTCTATTAGCCCAGCTCATGAGTTCCTTTTTCAACCACCTAGCACAGGTGAAGAAGCTTCCTACAAAAACCAATGGGTTGCATAAGGCTCTCATACTCAACTGGTATTTATATAACAGCCTGGAAGAAACCAAGACAGTTCTGCTCCACTCACTTGCGCTGGAGAGATTAAAATAAAAACACGAGTGGTCTACAAATGTAGATCAGACCCCTCACCAGTAAAATGCAAAGTCAGACCTGTTTAAGCTGCTGCGTGAGGCTTGCTGTGGTGGAGAGCTCCTGCTGTTTAAAAAGCCTCTCCTGGATGGCTTTTGTGTTTGGAGTAACAGGAGATTTCAGCCCAGGAGTTGGTGCTTTGGGGTTTGATGCACTCCGCTCCTGGCAGCGTTCACTAAACCTTTCCAGGAAAGACTTCACCCCTGTTCCACCTACAACACATTGGGAGATTTGCAAGGACAATTACGATTACGGTAGGGTATGCCATTAATTCAAATAGTAAAATAATAATCCTTGCACTTGATCCTTGCCTTTCACGTCAGGAGACATTCTCAAAGCGCTTCACAGGAATGTACTGTAGAGTGTAATGCCTGTGATAATTTACGCACAGCAACATGCCACAAACAACTATCAAGTGATTGATCCAAGTTGATTTGGGGGATTGTTGATCATGACACTGGGAGAAACTCCCTTCTCTTTTGAACAGTGCCAACAAACCCCTAAATATAAATTGGTCACTCACACCATGGATTTTTGCGGGACATTGTAGTGTGCAATTGGCTCCAAAAATACAGTCAATCCACATCTCAATTACATGATAAGGCGCTATACGAAATGCAAGGATTATTAATATTATATGAACAAGAGAGATAACATTACTAGTACCAGCTTTCAGTTAGTTTTTCCTGTAACCAAATAAAAA
Organism: Callorhinchus milii; assembly: GCF_018977255.1. Taxonomy (NCBI): domain Eukaryota; kingdom Metazoa; phylum Chordata; class Chondrichthyes; order Chimaeriformes; family Callorhinchidae; genus Callorhinchus; species Callorhinchus milii. Next base: position 22,147,575 of record NW_024704743.1, on the reverse strand, counting down.
GAACCAGCCCTTCATGGTTAAAAGGGCACTGAGCTTTCTACAGGACTAGGAGTTATTCAGCTATGAGACCAGTAGATATTATTAAAAGTGTTGTGGTGCCAATTCAAACATGACAATGTATTAGTAACCACGTGCTATTCCAGGAAACTGACCAGAACAATGTGGCCTGGAACAGCTTATCTGCCTTCTTGACAGCAGGTTGTGTCGGGAAGTAAAAGAGGAAGTCTCCCTCAAAAATCAGAAGCCATTAAGTTAAGAGTCAATATAGAGTAGAAACAAGATCAATATAGAAAACAGTAACAATTATCCGTCAAACTATTCGATACAATTGTCTGGCCTAAAGACATGAACAACAATTCCTCTTTCTGACTTTGCACAATGGTTTGTCCAAAACTGGCCTGAGCTTTCTATGGCCTGGACTTTGGGTGGAGTCTGTTGTTTCAGCAGCACTGCACGGGACACGAGATAAATTTTTAAAAATTGCTGCATTGAGTACAATTCTTAGCAATGTGATAATCAGCTTTCACTCCATTACTCTATTCACCCACATTATGGCAAAATTTGCAAAACTGTACCTGGGGTTAGATTGCCTCTGGACTGAAGCAGAGCAGTGGTCCCTCTGGTTGCCTGATCTCTAGGCTGGGTTTGGTGCTCGACAAACTCTCCTTTAGAAGGCAGTAGATTACGCTGTTCAGTTTTCTTTGGACTAGGGTTTACCTGATCCAGTTTAAGTGTCCCTTTAGGTGCCAGTAGCTTGGGCAACTCAGTTTTCTTCAGACCTGAGTTGGCCTGAGCTGACTGAAGTGGCCCTTTAGTTTCCAATGGCTTGGGCTCCTCAATTTTCTTCAGATTCAAGGTGGCCAGATTTGGGTTAAGTGGCCCTTTAGTTTCCAATGGCTTGGGCTCCTCAATTTTCTTCAGATTCAAGGTGGCCAGATTTGGGTTAAGTGGCCCTTTAGTTGCCAGGGTCCTCGGCTCCTCAATTTTCTTTAGATTCGAGCTGACCTGATCGGAGTTAATTGGCCCTTTAGTTGCCAGTGGTTTGGGCTCCTCAGTTTTCTTCGGACTAGGTGGAATCACTTTGGTTGATTGAACGGTCTAATAATAGGGAAGTAAAGAACATTTAGCAAAGGGAATTACATCTAATACTATGTTTAAACATCGGAAAACGAAGCGGACATCCCAAAGAAATCTTAGAAATTTTTTACTTTAGAAGACTAAGATCAAGGTATTGGTTATTTAATTGAAGAAAGAAATTTCCAGAATTAAAGAAAGTTATGTTTTCCTATGTTTCTGTTCCTTCATTTTGATTTGCTTCTTTTTCAAGGAATTCCGCACACACCCTCTTCCAGCTGAAAGGGCAGCTTCGATTCCTACACAAGCACAACTGTCTGTTGATTCTTCCACTCTCTCTTTCCGAAAAGACAAGCACATTTGAAACACGGAGCACCTAGGAGAATAACTGGTAGAAATCTGCAAGCCTCGTCCTTTTCTTACTGTCAGAAATCAGCAATAGAAAGTAATTTTGAACTAGGACATTTGCAAACATTGTATCACATATCCTTTTTTAATCCAAGTATCTGCCTGCAATTTATGGTTGTGGAAATGGCACACATAATAAAACAAAGGGTGCTTTAAATCAACAAACAATAGAACCGCAGATCTCATTTGGTTATCAAACAAATGATCTAACTATTTGAGGGTTCAATTTTGCTCCACTGATTTAATAGAACTCTTTTTTGCAAAATATTCACTTTGAAAAATAGGTAAAGATTCGCAGATTCTTGCTTTAGAAGTTACTTTTCAGAAACAGAACTGCAATCTTTCTCCTACCTGCAAGACAACGGGGGCTGGCTTATGGACGACTGTTTCCACAGGCCTTGGATCTTGCCGTTTAACACTGCTGCTGTTGACAGTAGCCGGGGCTCTGCCTGAAACTGGTAAACAAGCAGTACCAGGCTGTCCTTGCGGCTTGTTTTGCTTCGCAGTTGGGCGGCTCAAGTCATCCTCCCAGGATGAAATTGTTGCTGCAAGATTGTTCAAGCGTGCTCTCCTTCCAGCTGGAGTACCAGGCTGGACACTGGTCGGTGTCTGGTGAGGTGGTGGTGGAGATGCTTGCCTGCACAATTTTACTGGTGATGCTACATCTAAGTCAAATGCGTTACCTATTTGTGATGTAAAGACAAGCCATGATCAATTGAATCCCCTTGGCAATTCAAGTGCACTTCACAATGTGTCCAACAGCAGATGGTTTAAATAAGCATTTTCTTAAGAGTAGTTTGCCTAACAAGCGGTGCCTACAATTGGGGTTAGCAAACAGGTGATCAATTCTTTTACTGCAGTTTATATTTCCATATAATGCATTTCCCAGATTAAATACAGTGCCGACAAACTAGTGGTTATACAGTATTATGAAAAGGAAGAATGAAGATTTCTAATCTAAAACATTCCCAGCCAATTAAATTGTATTCTCTTCAACCTCATAGGAAATTCTTGCAATTTAATGTAATTTCCACAACTGCTCAGATCGTCATTTCAGACCAGCTTTATAGTGAAAGTCTCTTTATAATTACTTTCTTCTTTAACCTTCACGGTGCCATTCAACATTGCAAATTCATCTGAATTTTCAAACATCAGTTAACAACATGGGACTGAAAAATACATTTCATTAAAAAAAAATTCCACTGTACCTTAACTGGACTATGACTACAATTCTAAAGTTCTAAAAGTTGCTGCGCAGCTTCTGTTTGACCTGGATACGTCACTCTGGGGACCAGATCAAACTCAGTGTGAAAAATGCCCCAGACAGTAAGATGTCTGAAGGGTCTCACAATATTCATTTGATAGCAGCCCAGGAAAAATGACTCAAGCATTACATGAAACAAGTGCTGAAAGTACATTGATAGGGTATTTTACAGGAGGAGGCAAGAGGGGATAAAAGCTGACATTCTCGCCAGGCTATTACTGTACCAGTATTACTAGGCCAATCAGCCAGCTCAACAGCTATGCTTTTTATAAAGGAATTGAGGAAAGTTCGAGGAAAGTATGCACAAGGATCCATGGCCTTCATCGGACAAAAAAAAAAACAATACCCGCAAGCACGTTTTGTGAACATTTTGCAACGGTGCTGAGAATACATCAGCAGTGGCCTGGAATACCACTCATGGACGACCATGACTGCCATAGTGGGTTGGTTCAATTCCAGTTCAGTTCCGAGGAGACTTGCTTACCTCCCCCACCCCAGGAAGATAGAGCTATGATTAAAGAAAAATGTGTGTCTAAAAAAGTTTTACTTAAAAAAAATTATTCTTTGGAGGAAACAACAAAATTGTCACATTATGGTGACAAAAGGCACTTCCTATGGGTTTGCTACTAGCAGCAAATTAAAGTACAGAGGCCTCTAGTGGGAAAAGATGTGCATTTCTGGAGTTACTCAATATTACTTTTTTTTGTATTTTGTCTAATGTCTTTGTATTTTTCCCCATTTTGGAGGCCTTCATTGTGCTTCCTAATGCATCAAAATATATCTACCTGTTAAACACGCACCATTTTGTGGGGAGAGTGCAAAAGAATGCAGTTCTATAGCATTAATACCAACCAAGTCTTTTGTTAGTGCTGCATAAAAACAGTAAGTTTCATTAAAAAAGGACAATGCGCTCATCACAGTACAGAAGGTTTTCTTTGGTATTTCAAAGTGATATGATCTAAAATCTCCTTTGCAAAAAGAAAAATTACAAGCAATGTCATGATAACATGATGCATGAGCATTGTAATGATTTTAATACAATTTAGTCTCTTCCTCTCCTGAAGACCCTGACGTAGACCAGAGTACAGCTCCTCAGGGCCCAGCAGTACCATATCCAACAACTTATACTAGGTGTTGGCAGGCAATGTTGAAACAAATGGAACCAAGTCCAGTATCATCTTCACCAAATGCACATTTTTTTCAGTAGAGGCATTATTGATAAGGATTATAAACAGTAGGAGACTCAACATGGAGCCTGTGAGCTCAACTAGAGCCAGCCCCTCCCCTAAACATTACTTTTGCCTTCAATTTGAATCGTTAGCTCCAGTATATAAAAGGTCACAGTGAAATCTACAAATTCACTCTGCTGTATGCGATTAGTTCTTACCATCACCGTCCCAGTTCTGCCGCTGCGCAGCCAATTGCTGCATTCGATTCTTTACAGAGGCGGCTGTCGATTTAGGGTTCACATCTTGCACTTCCTGCTCCTGGACTAATTCGGCAGGTTGGCTTGCAGGAGGTACTACAACAGTAGTAGCCATAGGAGTTTCTGGCTCCTTGTTTTCCACACCAGAAACTGCCGTTTCAACTTTGTCTGAACAGCGTCTTTTGGATGGAGAAGGCTTGGTAGAATCTTTCACTGAATAAACCAAAATAGTATTTGTTAGTACATATGCATGATGTGCAGAGAATACTTGATATTTAGACAAAAGTTATACCACAAGTGATTCTACACTAATATAAAATGCAAGGAATGTAAATTGCAATTTGGTAAACAAACATTTAAATGCTCAAGTTCTGGCGAAGGCAGTAAGCAGTTGTCTTACACATTACAATCAATTGGCCACAGTGCCTGGGATAAAAGAGAAAAAAAAGTCAGGATTCCTGCCTCATTACCATTCAAGAAACCTTCTTTTACATCTGTGCAAGAACAGAATCGTAGGTTTTCAGTGGCCATTTAAGACGGGCATCAAGACACAAATTTATAGCCCCGGCAAGAGTTCGCACTTTCAAAAGAAAAATTGCAAAAACACAAGAACAAAACACGCTATTCAGTCACGCAAGAGTTCAACGGACAAATCACTAACTAGAAAGCCATCCTTGTTCAGGACTACAATAGTTTGGCTGTTTGACTACAACACAGTTTGACTCAAGCTCCCAAATTTCAAGATTAAATGATGCATACACATCTTGGAACAGAAATATTACTCTCATAGGATGCTGAATTTTGCACTTTCTATATAAAATTATATTTCTGGCATAAACAATAATAATACTTGCATTTGATATATAGCACCTTATCACATCTTCGAGACATCTCAAAGCACCTCACAGAATATACTGTAACATTAATTGACTGTATATTCTGTGGGTGAAACACGGCAGCCAGTTGCAGACAGCAGTGGATTAAACAAACAGTCGTGGATTAAAGTGACCAATTTATTATTATTATTTTTAATATTTCTTCTACTGAATAACTCTTACCTTCCTCAGCAGCTTCTGAAGGTTGGTTATTTGCTTCACACAAAGGTTCCCTGATCCTTTTTGCAATTTGTCGTCCAGCTGCCGTTGGTCTTTCAGACATCTTTTTCTGGAGATTTTCTCGTCGAGCTCGCGTTCGTTCAAGTAGTTTCTAGAGTAGCAACAATTCAATATACGACATTACATAATAAGTGGAAATCACGTCAATCATTAAGAACCATTTAATTATTTGATATTTCAATAAGTCCCTAATTTCACCGAATTTTTTTTGCTCAATTCCCCTCGAATCCTGTTAAGAAAAAACTCCCTTCTGTATTGCCATGGGATCTTTAAAGTTCACCTCACGGGGAGATGGAACCTTGTTTTTTTAAAAATTTATTTTAGCAATGCTTTAAATGAAACAGTTTAGGGGATGAGATGTGGGATTTAATGCTTGCTTTGCCCAAAGTTCTTAGTACTTTAGTAAGTCCAGTAGTTTCTTCAACCTCTGAAATGACTGCCTATTTATCTGTAAACAGAGCTTTAAATAACGATTGCTGGACTCTTGCCAAAAAGACTCTTCCTTCAATTTAGGTAGAAGTGCTCAGAGGATAAGAAACTTCAAATGGCTTTAGTTGAGGGTATCAAATCACAGCTCTTCACAGGATATATTTACATACCTATAAGTACAATACTAAACATTGAGTTAACCTTGACAATACCTAGATGTGACTATTACAAAGGTCAGAACCGAACACAGCATGCTAAGAACTACATTGGCAGGTAAGATAGAATGACTCAGTAACCAATTGAAACATACCGGAAATTAATTTATAAGATACAACTCATGCATTTTAACATGGCAATAATTTAAAATGGGTTAACGGTAACTTTTATAAAATAGCTAACAGCGCTCTTAACTGACCCAGTTAACGCTTACTGATACAATACATTGTTAACAGTGCTTCAGGCAGGGTTAGTTACCATGTATGATCACATCATTGTGGGTGGGGGAAAACATAAATCCACATACCTACACTGTAATGCAGTCACTGATGCAATTGTTTTAATGATTAAGAACTATGCAAGGAAAGTGCATTGTTAGTTACCACGAGCAAGTGAATAGAAATATATCAGGTCACTTTAAAAAAAAGCATATAAGAGAGAATTATTTTATTATTTACTGTAAATTGAAGCAAAATGCTTGACAAATCTTTGCCAGACATTACCTAAAATGACCTAATGAATAACTTTGTATTTTTTTATATAAAATAACACTTGTTCTTGGGTCGGTTGATTTTTCCTGCATTCATAACCACTTGAATAGCAATACATTTGCCTTGATCTTCCTTTCCTCCCTCCTCAATGATCCCTATTGAGCCTATGGAGGGAGGGCCTCCCCAACTCCTCCCTCCACAGGCTGCCGATCATCCAGATCTCTGCAGCCCGTGTCCTTTCCTGCACTCTGCTCCGCGACCCTATCACCCCCATCCTCGCCCGACTCCACTGGCTTCCCATCACACAGAAGATTCAGTTCAAGATCCTGGTCCCCACTTCAAAGCCCTCCACGGTCTTACCTCTCTGACCTCCTAACCCCCTACCACCCTGTTCGCTCCCTCCGCTCAGCGGGCTCCGGCCTGCTTCATGTCTCCCACTTTCTCGCCCCACTATAGGCGGGCGGGCCTTCCGCCACTCTGTACCCACCCTGTGGAACTCCATCCCGCAGACCCTTCGTCTCGCCCCCTCCCTCGCCACCTTCAAGACCCACCTCAAGACCCGTTGTCTGTCCAGTGCCTTGGGTCATCCTCCAGACGTGAAAGGCGCTATACAAATGTAATTTTGTTGTTGTATTGCCTTTGTGAAGCCCTAAGATATTCATTCTATAATCAAAGCACCATATAAAGTAAAACAGTTAGCATCTCATGGCCAAGCAGTTATTGCGGACTAGGAAGGTTCAAAAAAGCAGTTATATAAATTCCAGTACCGTACAGTACTGAATTTGGAGTTTTGAACTCACTCTGCTGTAAATCTATCAACAGCGCTTCATTCATCCAGGCAACTGAATATTTTAGGAGTTGAATCATTGTGGTTAACGAAAGATTTGGATTTCAATCACTTGGCTTCATTACTCCAATGATCTACATTTCATTTTGCCACATCGCACTTTCTTCTGATTTAAGAGGACAATTATGTTTTAAACAGCATTGGAATGTGTTGAAGCATTTGCCAGTTCTGCCAACCAAACCCTCTGACCAAATGTTTATTGAAACAGATCGTTCATTCCTCAAGAATGTAGGTTTGACACGTGACTCAAAATTCAAATTTTACTGGACTAACTGGTCTCCTGTACAAGTGATTTGAAAACACCGGACAAGATTTTAAGTTTTATTTATCACAGCCTATCTCAGCCCTTTTTAAGGACCTTGGACAGGAAAACTATTTGTCTTCAAGTATAATGCAAAGCAACTCATGCATTACAAGTTGAGCTTTCAGATTTGAAGCAGAAAATGTTTTTTGAAGTATTGTCCTATATTAATTAAGCTCGAGGTCAAAAACAATTAGAGGGGAAAAAGAATAACAGAAACTTAATTGCGAGCTTTGAAAAAGGTGAATCTCATTATTGCAACCGTGTGATTAGCAATACTCATTCAGTACAATTGATTGGATTTTTCACTCATTCTGCCCCCACTTTCTGAAAATCCACCTCATTCTCTTCCTCGCCACCTTAACATCCACCTAAAGATCTTTCTTTTCAACTGTAACTTTGGTCACCTCTCAACCCCCACACCCCACCTTCACCACCTTCCTCTGCTTGCCCCAGCTATGGCGCTGTGAAATCTTTAAGATGCCCTAACGACATGAAAGGCTCTGCTTTTAAATGTAAAACTGTTGTTGTGGTTAAATTAAAAGATTTTAGAGCCGTTATTCTAAAAGTAATTAGATGAGGCTAGCAATACATTAAATATAAAGTATAAATTCTTATATTATTATTCTCTCTCCCCATGGAACCTTAGTTTAGAAAAGCAAGCACCTTCTTCTCCCCAACCAGTATATAGTGCTTTGGCACATCCAGTATTAACCAGTGGTAATAATAATAATCCTTATTATTATTAATAATTAAATAATAATAATCCTTGTATTTATCATGTCTTCAAGACGTCTCAAAACGCTTCACAGAATATATTGTAAAGTGAATTGACTGTATATTTTGTGGGCAAAATTATCGGTTGGGAAATTATTATTAACTTCCATGCTAATCAAGGCTTTTGCAGGAATCCAACCCCATCACTTGACGACTTCCAAAAATGGATTTATCGCTAGTGAAAAATTACCAGCTATTTGCATTATAGTGTATCTTTTCTTCACATCTGTTCACAAGGGGCCACCAGGAAGCTGCAAACCAGTCAACAGTACAAGTTAAGCTGTTTTAAGGAAATGGCGATGGGTGGGACTGAAACAAAATAACTAGTGTACTATACCTTTCTTTACATAAACCAGACAGGGGTAATAACTAACTTTTAACACACATTTTCAAACAAATTCATGCAACTGTACTTGTAATAATTAGCAATGAAATACTATAAACCTAGATTGAGTACAGCCTTCAGTTTTCTATCTTTTTAAATTTGTCATTATTTTGGTGTTGACACTGCACATCATCTAGTATTAAATTCTACGAATACTACCTTCTTCCACGTCACCATTTTTGATCGTGTTCAACAATCAATGTCCCTATTGAAACAGTTTACTCTAGAAAAACATATGGAGGATAGGTTATAATTTGATATGGGACAAAACAGCAAAATAAACTTTATTTTTAAAAGACCTTGACAATGCTTTTGGTGATAGAAGGTTTGCCGACTGTGATAACATGCATTTAGAATCATCTGCTATCATACAGGGGGTCAGACTCCGTCTCTGTCAAGCCCTCTGGAACACTACCCTGTGTGAAGGGTGCTACATAAATACAAGTTGTTGTTGTTCACATTCACTTCCTTTAATCTTACCCAATCAAATCTGACTCCCTAATGCAATAACCTACAACCCCCACCTCGCTTTATAATAATAATCCTTTCATTTGATATAGCATCTTTCACAACAGGAGGCAGTCACAAAGCGCTTCTCAGGATTTATTGTAAAGTGTAGTAAAGCTATATTTTTGCATGCGAACATGGTAGTCAATGTGCACATAACAATGTTCCTCAAACAGCCATGGGTGTATAGTCAAATTTATCTGGGGGGTTGTTATCTATGACACCAGGGGAAACTCCCTTCTCTTTTTGAATAGTGCCATAGGATCTTTAAAGCCAACCTGACCAGGCAGACTGGACTTTGGTTTAACATCTCACCCGAAGCTGGCACCTCAGCAATGCCGCACTCCGCAGGCAAAACATTGGAGTGTCAACCAAGACTATTTAAGTTCAAAGTCTCACCCTGGGGCTTGAACCCACAACTTTTTGAATGAGAGGCTATCAACTGAGCTCGACTGATAAGTTATGATCTGAGCATATGAACTCAACTAATGATTTGACATTGTTGCATGATAGTTGGGGTTGCACCACAAGTGGGTTTATTAAATTGGCCAGGTTACAAATCTCACTCCAAAATACCACATAGCTTAGCAAATGTGTTTCACGACCAAAATTGTATGCAGTATGCCAAATACAGCCTGCCCAAAGCATGAAGGGCCCTGAATTTAAGCAGAATAACCTCACAAGACCACTGTTCCTTGCTAATTCACAGATGTTCCTTTCTTGGAAGATGGTATACTAAATCCACTGTTCCACTGACCAGCTTTCAAAAGGTGTGCGAAAGTCACGAGAGCTGCTGCATATCATTTTTGACATACCTGCTGGCGATTTCATGACATGCGTGTTCATTTAAATCATCAAGCTGCTATTAGTCTGACCGTAGCATCTGATTTACCGTAGGAAACCCCCTTGCTTTTTTTTTTGAAACAAATATCAGAATCAATATCAATGGCGGAACGCAATGCAAACTTTCCACGCAGATCCTATACTTGATATTATGCAGTCGTGCTAACGGTATTGTGCAATACCTTCGAGACGGTCCAACAAAACCATTAAGAACAGCGGTCGAGAAGTGACAACAACGACAACAAGATTGCATTTATAGAGCGCCTTTCCTCACGTCGGGAGGGACGTCCCAAGGCGCTGGACAGTTGGGTCGGGACCCGATCGGAGGGGGTGGGGGGGGGGGAATGGTCAGGGGGAGGGGGGGTGGAGAGAGGAGGGGGAGGGGAGGGAGAGAGGAGGGGGTAGAGAGTCGAGAGGGGAGCTGAAGGCTCGGTCAAAGAGAAGACCCCTCCAGTAGCAGCAATGCCTGGGGGGAAGGGGGTGAATACAACATGGACAGAGGCGGCCCCGGGGGGGGGGGGGAGGCGCAGGGCTGGAGGGGGAGGCGGCCCCGGGGGGGGGGAGGCGGCCCCGGGGGGGGGGAGGCGGCCCCGGGGGGGGGGGGGGAGGGAGGCGGCCCCGGGGGGAGGGAGGCGGCCCCGGGGGGGGGGGGGGAGGGAGGCGGCCCCGGGGGGGAGGGAGGCGGCCACGGGGGGGGGTTGCGCGGGGCGGCGCAGCTCATCCCTCCCGAGCCAGAATTTGTGAGTTTTCGGGACGGGACCGGGGTCGGGGCTGAGGGGAGAGGAAGAAAATAATACGAGTTCTTTTTTTGTATATATATATATATATATATAAAACATATATATATATGTACATATATCTATAGCTAATGTGAAGAAGGTATTCCTGAGTGAAAGGGGGTAAGTCGGACTCCCACACTTATCCAACGGGCAACACCCGGGACAAAGAAACAGGACCCGCCCGGGGGGGGGGGGGGGGTCCTCCCCTGATCCTACTAAAAGATCATCGGCCTCCGGACGGACCCAGTCATCGCCACCCACCCATCCATCTCCCTCCCTCCCGGGACGGAGGCCCCCCCTTCCCCTGGTGCCTCACCCCCCTGACCCCGGCTCCTTCACCTGCACCGCCACCCCCTCCGCCACAGAGAAGCCGCTTCCCCCCCCCCACCCTTCCCCCGTGTCGGGCAAGAAGAGGCCTGGAGCGGCCCGGGGACGCAGTTTCAGAGCAGAGAGGAGCAACACAGGAGCAGGGGAGCGGCGGGGAGGGTGGTGCTGGTACCTGGGTGTAGGGATCCATGGCGACCTTCCTCCTCGCTCCTGTCTCTCTCTCTCGCGCGCCCGTAAGCTCAGCTCTGGTTCAAATATTTGAATCTCAGCGCCGTTTAACGCCAAGTCGTCTGTGTTCGCAAAGCACCATGGGCCGCGGGGGGGGCGGGGTTACACCATATAAGGAAGAGGATGGTCGGTGGCCCACCTCCGGCACTGTCGCCAATCACAAACACGGGATCCGCTGACTGACAAGGCGGACTGTGCAATCGGCGACGTCGCTCTTTACAGAGACCCCGCCTTGTCCAGTCCCCCGCCCCAGACAGACGGACGGGCGGGTTTCACGCCCGATTGGGCGGGTTTGGTTGCACTGTGTGCCTGGGGGCTTCAGGCGGGTGCTTCATTTTTTTTTTTAAAAATTGTTTTTATTTAAACCTGCAAAACGCTTGCGGGTTTTTGTTTTCCCTTGAAGACCTTGCACGGTACTACTACTACTACTCATAATAATAATCCTCGCATTTGATATAGCGCCTTTCACGTCGGGAGGACGTCCCGAATCGCTTCACAGAACACACGGTCGAGTGAATTGACTGTATATTTGTGGGCGAACGCGGCGGCCAATTGCGCACAACAATGTCCCACAAACAGTCGTAGATTGAAAAATGACCAATTTATTATTGTTTTGGGTTTTGGAGGGATTATTATTAGGCTCTGTGTGGAGTAAGGAAACTTGCCCAAGGTTTCGCCCTCTGCCTGGAATTGAACTCAGGTCTCTCACTTGCAAAGCGAGTGCTCTAACCACTGAGCTATAGGACTCCACAATTTAAAGCGACCGCTCTCCTATCCAAAGAAGACAAAGCGTAATATTTAGGGCTGGTGTTTGGTGGACTTTGGGCTACAAACGTGTTTTAATCTCTGGCCGCCCTGATGTTGGGGAGCCTTACTCTGGAAATGTGGTGCCTTAGATAGTCCAAACCCTGAACGCGTCTCTTGAATACAATACAAACTTACGTTTATATAGCGCCTTTCATGTCGGGAGGACGTCCACGTAGTCCACGGCGGTTAAATCTGAAATCTGCTGACACAGCTCCAAGACGGTGCTCCCAATCGAGAGAAGCCATTGGCAGAGTGACCATGTTTTTGGCAGGCGATTTGCCAGCCGGCAGCACCGCCACGCTCTACTTCTTTAAATAAAAATGTCAGAGAGTGGGTGAGGTCAGCTAACCTGCGGAGACATGGCACTGGCTGGAAGTCAGATTCTGCAACCTGACTTGCAGCAACGGCGTTGAGAATAGTGTTGTGGGGGAGCGGAGACGGACATCTGTGGACATTGACATTTGGGTTCATTACACATCAATGCAGTTTACATTTATATCACTCCCTTCACGTCAGGAGGGCGTCTCAAAGCGCTCGACACTGCTGCCTGAGCACACAAGCTGGGGGTGGGTAGGCAAAAGTTGACCGAAAGTGCGGTCAAACCTAATTTTAGATCTGCAGCTCAGCAAATTCAAGAGTTTAATACTTATCTATTTGGCAAGTCATTCAATTGAGGCAGAAGAGATGCAGTGGTGTGGGTAGGCTTTTTAGTTTCTAGCTCATTACAGAGTACTAGGCATTAGTTGGCCAGAGCCAAGGAGTGTGCATTGAGGTACTGCTGGAGATACCAGCTAAAACTGCACAGCTTGCCATTGGGAGCTATCTGGCAAGCTTTCCCAGTGCTTGTCCGGCTAGAACCACCCTATCTATTAGGACTAAGGTTTGCAGGGTTAATAAGAGTTGAGTGAGAAGAGTCTCTGCCCCCTGTGATTGGTCTGCCCTTCCAAGATCTGCCGATGAACCAGGCTAACTGGAGCACCACTGATGCCCTGGAAGTAGAGAAGGATATAGTCAGGGCCTGAAGAGAAAAAAGTGAATAGTCTGGATGGTAGTGTTCCTGGAAATTTGGAGATGGAGGGCTCAGGACGCTGCTGCAAGATGGGGAGTGTGTTTCCAGGCCGATGACTGTAGTCAGGGTGGCAATGGTGTGGTGCGATCCTGATCAGTGTTGAAAAACTAGGGAGTTGGGACCGAAAGGATGAAAATGAGAGCCGTGGTCCCAAGATGGGAGAAAGAACAGGATCTTCAGCTCGAGCTGTTGTGGGCGAAGATAATCCCACGGTGAGTTGGATGGAAGGCGGTTGATTTGAAAATGATGCTGGGAAGTCTAGCGTGACATCACGGTCATCTTCTGGAACACTTGGTAATTACTGCGAAGATAGTATCCAGTCTTTGGATGTCTCAAAATCAAGAGTTTGATTGATGACTGAATTCAAAGCAGGATGATTAAAATGCAATGTAAATACGCATCTGCTGCTTGGCAGCACTTTCCGTGAGGGACAATTCCCATCACAGTCGGTAGAAAATTAGCCAACGGACTTCTGTCTACAGATTTGATGTAATCTCTTGTAAACTGCTGCCAAGCGCTGGGTATGTCTGGTAAGATATGATCCAAATTGCACCACAGATATGTATCTAACTGATATTGCTTTGTAGTTTGAGCAGATGCGCTCGTAATGCTTGCTGAGTAAAATCTTTCAAAGCTTAAGGTAAAATCATCCAGAAAGGCATTTTTGATGTTTTTTTTAAAAAAATTCAAGAAACCAATCAACACAAAGGTAAACCTCCAAATACACCCAGTGTTGCAACAGTGAGCAGTAGATTTTATTTAATTTTTAAATTGCAGTGAAATTTGCTTTGTTTTTAGTGGGTTGCTGAATGCAGCCCCCTAAGTGATTAATGACTTATCAGTGAGATTTCACAGTGAGCTGTTCATCTTTGTCACCGCTGCTTTCAATTATATATCACGGCATATTTGAACACATACATCTCAAGAACATTATGATGCTGAGTCCAGCTACAGGTCAGGGACACACAATGATAATAATCCTTGCATTTGTTATAGAACCTTTCAAGTTGAAAGGACATCTCAATGCAATGCACATGATTTACTGTGAAGTGGAGTAACTGTGTATAGCACTGGGACGCTATCCCGTGTGAAGGGCGCTATATAAATACAAGTTGTTGTTTTAGGCGAATGCCCAGTTGCACATGGCAATGTCCCACAAGCAGCCAAGAAATGACATTTTATTTACAGTGAAACTCTGATAAGTTCCCCTGGGATAAGTCATCAACCCCACATAACGAGTCATTCACTCAATATCCCAGCTATTCGAGAAACTGTACTTTGGATAAATAATCAACTCCGATATGTAGTCTTTTGAGCTATTTCCCTTGGTGTGACGAGTTATCAAAGTTTCACTGTATTTTTAAAAAGAAATTTGAGGGATTGTTGGCCAGGACAACTCGCTTCTCTTTTTGAGTAGTGTCATGGGATCTTTAACATCCACCTGAATAGGCCGATGAGACCTCATTTATCGTGTTATCCAAAGGATAACCAACAATGCACCCGCCCACCACCCACCCACCCACTCACCCACCCACCCAACACTGCCAATGGTTTATAGACTATGTGAGTTTTTGAATCCAAAACCTTCGGACTCAAAGGTAAGAATGCTATCAATTGAGCCAGGCTGAACCTTTTCCTCTGTTAATTTGGAACATACATACTAACATTCTCCTTAAATCTAATTATTTTATTGGATAATACATTATCAATATTAAAAAAAAATGTGGGTAACTATGCACTTTTCAACAGGTCGGATGTTAGTGCTGGGAAATGCAACACTCTCCCATTTTAGGCATCCAGTGTCAGATTTTTCTGAAAGAGTCAAACTGACATTTCTATGCTAACTAAAGGGGAAGCTACCTCACACGGAAGGCACTCACTCTATTTATAATCGTGTTCTCCTTGAAGCTCTTCCCTTTATCACATTTTAGCCGATCAACATTGCTCTGTTGTGTCCCTGAGGAGGGTCAGAACTGTTTGAAAAGTTGCCGCCACTTTCCAGGGACTGTAGTGGTTACTGGTGTTTCGAAGAGCTCAAGGCAATAACTGACATTCATCTCCAGTTTGTGAAAACACGATTGCGCAGTAAGTAGATTTTCAGCACTTTCCAAAGACATTTGTTTCTACTGGCAGTAATCAGTCCAGAGGTCAGTCAGCAAATTTAACAAATTGTTGAGGAACGTTGCTTCATACCTTGTGCGCCACTAGACAGTGCCTTTACCGATTTGAAGACCAAGTTCTAAAAAAATCCCCCCAAAAATCCTTGGTTTCAGTATAGCACCTTTCATGTCGGGAGAACATCCCAAAGCATTTCGCAGGTTACATTGTAAAGTGGAGTGACTGTTTTGTGGGCAAACACAGCAAATAATTTGGCACAGCAATATCCCAGAAACATATACAGTCAATTCACTTTGCAATATATTCTATGAAGCACTTTGAGACATCTCAATGACGTGATAAGCTGCTATATTAAATGCAAGGATTATTATTAAACAGCCACAGAGTGATTGACCAATTTTTAGTTTGGGGGATTATTGGTCACGACACTGTGAGAAATTCTCTTCTCTTTTCGAATAGGGTCTTTAATGTCCTCTTGGCCAGGTGGACAGGGCCTCATCTGAAGGACGGCATCTCCAACAATGCAACACGCCAGTACTGCATTGGAGTGTCATCTTAGACGTGTTCTGATGTGGGGCTTGAACACACAATCTTCTGACTCCGAGACAAGAGCGCTACCAAACTGAGGCAGACTGACTGTCTCAGAATGGGGAACTCCTTTATAATTATTTCCTTGCATTAGCAAACAGCATATGTTAGATTTTGCCATCTAATTTTAATTTCCTAAATAGACAGAAACCTAAGCTGCTCCAAATCCCTATAAATCCTGCTCTTTAACTGCCTATTAGAAAGCTCCCAAGAGTAGCCCAGGTGCTCTGAGATGCTTTAGCTCTGATGAAATATGTCAAGCAACAGACAACAACAACAACAACAACAAGATTCCATTTATAGAGCGCCTTTCACATCGGGAGGACGTCCCAAGGCGCTGGACAGTTGGGTCAGGACCCGAGCGGGGGGTAAATGGTCAGGGTGAGGGGAGGGAAGGGAAGGAGCGAGGAGGGGGGAAATGGTCAGGGTGAGGGGAGGGAAGGGAGGGAGCGAGGAGGGAGTAGAGAGTCGAGAGGGGAGCTGAAGGCACGGTCAAAGAGAAAGGTCTTGAGACCGGCCTTGAAGGAGGAAAGGGAGGAAGCGGCGAAGGCACTGGGGGATAGAGTTCCAGAGCCTCGGGGCTGAGAGGCTGAAGGCCCGGCCACCGATGGTAGGGCGGTTGGGGCGGGGGATGTGGAGCAGACCGGAGCCAGAGGAACGGAGGGTACGGGCAGGTAGGTAGGGGGATAGTAGGTTGGAGAGGTAGGAGGGAGCAAGGCCGTGAATGGCCTTGTAGGTGAGGATGAGGATCTTGAATTCGATCCTCTGGGGGATGGGGAGCCAGTGGAGACATGAACTGCCCCACCTCATCCCATGGATCTTCCATTTAAGAGCTCATTGCAATAGGAGGAGTTCATATTCCTATCGCTTGTCGCACGTGCCATATCGCAAGACCCAGGTTTCACGCATTCATTATGCTGAACAGTTTCATTAAAAAATAACTTGAAAGTGAAATTAGGTAGTGAAAGTTTAAGATTATCACTGGAAAAATTAAAGGGCAGAGGAAACCTTTCAATGGAAAGGGTAATCATAATATGAAATCCTTTCCTATCGTGACTGAACTGAATTTAAGCCTTTGAAAAGGGAGAATACAAAGAGCTTGTGGTAAAGAGCAGGGAACTGGGATATGTTAGCTTCAGAGGTTCAGCTAGGAACAGCATCAATTAAATGGGTTAACATAGTGAATCAGTGAATTTGTGGAAGAAACATTAAAGCACACGATTGTGCTATACCTTCCTTTGACACACAGAAGCTTTGTCAAATTCCTGACCTCATTCACAACAGAGATTGGCTGTTTTCAATAGTTCAAATCTGACGGTTTGTAGAGAAAAATGCCGACAAGGAAAACATTTCCCTTCATGCAGGCTCAGTGGGAGCAGCTAATATTCACCTTATCTACACGATATGGAGATAAAAAATGCAATGTTCTCTAACAGACAATTCCATTACGTAATAATGCTTTCCCCCTCCTCAACAATCATAATAATGATCCTTGCATTTAATTGCTTTTAAAGTTTTCAAAGTGCTTCACTTTGCTGTCAAGTGTAGGATGCTATCATACAGAAATAGCCAAAACATCTTCCACAACTGCACAGGCTGTCTTAAAAAGTCAAATTGAATGCCTGTAATTAGGCAGCAGCAACAATACATCAAAGTCTGGAGATACTGTATTTTAAAGTCTGAGATCCATTGAATAAAGGTTACTGATATACTTTTAACTTGAAATAGGCACTAATATGTAAAGGATGTATATTGATGGAACTAAGAAATCTTGTATTATCCTGATAAGGGATTTAAATGTGTAGAGCTCGTGAATAATTATATACCTAGTGGTATGACTCAGGGTTGGTTTAGAAGGAGATAGAAAATGTAAATGGAGAAACAGAAAACCAATCCAATTCATTGTCTCAACTGCTATAATTTTACAGCCTCCCAATCTTGCCCCATTTTTTTCCCTGCCACTCCTAAATGTGGTGACTTTCTGGGATGCATTTCTATGGGTGGTATCCATCATCTAGTAACTTGCCTAAGTGATCATTCTTCATGTACGATCCTTAACAGTGAGTGTCTGCAGCATTTGACCAAGGGAGCAAAATAGATCATTTTGGTTCTTTTCCCACCCAATATCCATGCGCACTTTCAGCAGTGTTAATAATGCGACAGGAGGTGATAAGAGTATAGTGTTTACTTTATAAAACAAACAGTAAAGCTCACTATCTATAATTAACTTTGACATAAAACAATACAATAATAATGACACAGATATAGGAAACAAACACGTGTCCAGACACTGTTCCTTTCTCCAGACCAAAGGAGTAGTACTGACGATACAGGTACAACAACACATATCCAGGTACTGTTTCATACTCCAGACTAAACAGTAGACCTGGGATCACAACTTGACATACACTGGAGAGATCAGCCCCTGGAAATACCCCTGAGAGACAACTGACTCTTGTAATACCAACACTAATCAGGGACTGGTGATCGGTAAACCCTTGGACCCAACAGTCATACCCACCAATATTCATTCAACAATGGGAACAGCAAATCACAAAGAGTGGCTCCGGTAAACTCAACAGACACAACGAACTGTTAGCCCAGACCTAACTCATACTGCCTAACCTGACTCCTGGGTTTCCCTGGACAACTACTACTACTGTTATTACTTCTCTGCTTAGCAAACAGAACCCAAACCACATTACCCACTATTCCCCCTCTTTCACTTTTAATGGTCACTTTCTTATTGGAGGTAAATTCCCTCACCCTGTAGATACAGTAGAATTGATATCGATTCCATTTGGGAAGTGTGCTGACCTTCTACGCAACTCTATTTCCAAGTTACATCTTTCTTTTACTTGTTTCTAACTCCACCTATACCCTTATCACAGAGATAGCCCCACCCTTTGCATCTGCTTTTCACAGACAGCGATATAGACAACTTCTGGGCAGCCTTCCACAGCCTGCGTGTTCCTCAGCCTTGAGGCAGGTGTCTGAGGCTGCAGCACTTTTCTTTCTGTGGTCCAATGTTCTTACATCTATGTTCAAGGTCCCGATTGGTCATTATCTCAGAGAAGTGAACATCTTTCCAGGAAAATATGAAATGTAATCAGAATCTGACCTCAGCCCATCCAGCAAAGCTACTTTTAACTATTTAACTATCAAATCTTCTGGAACATTCGGTTACTGTTTGAAATATACCAATGTATCCCGAGGTGATAGTCAATATATTTCAACAGCACAGGTCATGGGATATAAATCGGAAACAAATATCCTGACTTATTTTTGCTCAGGAATATGGAAGCCATTTGTAGCACTCAATTTTGTTGTGGATGACGCAACTTAATGGTAGGTACTCTACAAGCGGGACAATTATCCACTGAGACAACGAAGTGCCCATCTCTGCAATAGGCTATTCATGACAGAAGGTTGTAGGTCTTTGCTGAGTGAGCTGATTTCAGCCATGGCGGTTATTGAGGTGCCACAATTGACCTCAACACCATTGTGTCAGGGAGCAGGAAATCAATCAGTATTCCTGCTACTGATCACTCTCCAAAGTCTTAAAATTATCATGGAGCAACATATCCTATATTAAACGCCAGTTTAAACAATTAGAATTGCACATGCCAGCACATAAATTATTAAATAAGGTCTGTATAGAGACAGAGAAATTCAGCAGACTGGAGCCAGAGGAAAGAAATTCCTCAAAACGTGCCAAAGGTCAGTAGGTTACTCAGCAACAGAGATTAGAATAAGAAGACAGAATGGTAAAGGAAGGTGATAATGTTCCAGCCTCATACTAAGTGCATGACCTATAACCTAAAGTATGTTTGATGGTTACAAAGGGATGAGAAATATGTAGAGACTTAAGTCAAAGAGCTCAGGACCAGGAGTTTCTAGAGATTGAAACAGTAAATTGTCACTCCATCTTACATTGGGAGCTAACAAGCTTTCTATAGGATTTGGAACAAAAAGGGAATAAGATTAAAATAATAAGAAACAGATTGTTGTATTTG
Organism: Callorhinchus milii; assembly: GCF_018977255.1. Taxonomy (NCBI): domain Eukaryota; kingdom Metazoa; phylum Chordata; class Chondrichthyes; order Chimaeriformes; family Callorhinchidae; genus Callorhinchus; species Callorhinchus milii. The sequence goes on along the minus strand of NW_024704743.1, from coordinate 22,127,560 downwards.
TTTAAAGTACAAACTTCGGGTTGAAAGCTAGGTTGACTAATGTACTTTTCCAAAATTCTCCTTGGTCTCAAAACTTATTATGTTTGCACCCGTAGTATTTACTTCAAAGTGTAATGTTTCATTTTTCAATAATAGGTGAATCACCTGTCTGCATTTCATGTTTTGAGAGTCATATTTTATTTCCTTTGGCAGTTAATCAGATTTTACCAGGTGACATAAATATCACTTTACACAGGTGGGGCTCTGGCCTAAAATTATCATGGTCTTGGCTTTTGGACCATTGTCTTAAAAGTTATAAAATTGCACAGAATTTTGTAAAGTTCTTTAATTCAATATGAAAAGCTTTGTTTTCTACAATACTCCAAAACACCATTAAGCAAAACAAAATTAAAACTGAATATAAGAATTGTTTTTTTGTTTCCACTTGTCTCCTATGCCTGTCTGTTGTTTAAAATATGTTGAGCAGAAGAACCCATTAGTCAAGTTAGACCTAGTTGTAGGGACTTGCATTCATTAGTGAGGATTGAAGATAAGAGGCCACCCAGTACACTGAGGGAGAGCGAGCCATATCGTGGGTGTACACATAAGGGTGATAGAACCGTCTCAAGAGATATTTATTGGAAAGGAATGCATGCACTTTCCCTGGAGGAAAACATCCTGCTTACCTAATTCCGGAAAGCAATGGGGACGGGTTGACAAGAGCCAAGACTTGGGGGCCCCAGAGCGTGTGTAGGGGTAACTGCTGGAGTCTAACCAGCTAAAACCACACAGCTTGCCATTGAAGCACTGCCTGGCAAACGTTCCCGCTGCTTGTCCAGCTAGGACGATCCTACCCATTATGGCTTTGGTTCAGAGGGTTAACAGGAACTGAGCGCGAGGATTCCCTGCCCCCAGTGACTGGTCTGCCCTTCCAGGTCCGGCCGATGTGCCATCATCAGCCGTGCCCTGGAATACTGCAAACCCGCCCGGCGCAGGAACCGGACTGCAGGGACCGCCACACAGCGTTCTGACATCCCGTCGCCAAACACGTCACGTTAAGCTTTACGGAGACCCCGCTTCACCTCCATCCCAAGGAGGATAACTCTAGATTATTATTATCATTATTTGCACGTTCACGTTAAAATTTTAAAGATGTAATAAAGCGGGAAAATTGCATTTTGATTTGATCGGATTGGATTTGTAATAAAGGCACCTGACTGGCACTTTGTGTTGCAGTCGCTGTGGCGCAAACCTGACACCAAACAGCAGCCTTGAGCTCTCTCCTGCTCCACTGCAGACAGACAGTCAGACAGACAGACAGTCAGTCAATCAGACAGTCAGTCAGTCAGACAGTCAGTCAATCAGACAGACAGTCAGTCAGTCAATCAGACAGACAGACAGTCAGTCAGTCAGTCAATCAGACAGACAGACAGACAGTCAGTCAGACAGACAGTCAATCAGACAGTCAGTCAGTCAGTCAGACAGTCAGTCAATCAGACAGACAGTCAGTCAGTCAATCAGACAGACAGACAGTCAGTCAGTCAGTCAATCAGACAGTCAGTCAGTCAGACAGTCAGTCAATCAGACAGACAGAGGATCTGTCAGACAGTCAGTCAGACAGACAGTCAATCAGACAGTCAGTCAGTCAGTCAGACAGTCAGTCAATCAGACAGACAGTCAGTCAGTCAGTCAGTCAATCAGACAGACAGTCAGTCAGACAGTCAGTCAATCAGACAGACAGACAGTCAGTCAGTCAGTCAATCAGACAGACAGACAGACAGTCAGTCAGTCAGACAGTCAGACAGACAGTCAATCAGACAGACAGTCAGTCAGTCAGTCAGTCAATCAGACAGACAGTCAGTCAGTCAATCAGACAGACAGACAGTCAGTCAGTCAGTCAATCAGACAGTCAGTCAGTCAGACAGTCAGACAGACAGAGGATCTGTCAGACAGACAGTCAGACAGACAGAGGATCTTGCGCAGTGCGTTGCTGGGCGACGACGTCACAACGCCTCCAAGTGACGACGCCACAAAGGGTCGTTGCCGTGGGAACGGCGGCTCAGAGCGGAACGTGAGCACGACAGAGACGGACGGAGGGAGAGAGAGAGAGAGGGAGAGGGAGAGGGGAGGGGGCGCCTCGCGGCCAATGGAGCAGCTACAGTTTGCGGCAGTGCTGTCTGCGCCACTGAGAGCTGAGAGCTGAGCCGAGCCTCGAGGCCGCCCTCCCGCATTGCACCCGCACGATGCGCTGCAAGTTTCAGTTGTAAAATACAGCCTCGTGCGGAATATATATATATATATATATATTTATAGATAGATATAGATGACATATGATTATTTATTATAGATGCATAGGATTTCCAAAGAGTGCACCGGTGCCTCCACGCTGTCCCGGGCGAGTCAGAGAGGCGCTGTCGTTATCGCTGTCTGAACGAAAACCGTCTGTGCCCTCCGGACTGCGGGGGAGGGGGAGGGGTGGGTGGGGGGCCGAGGAGGGGGCGGGAGGGGGACCGACCTGGCGGACTGGACCGTGTGCAGTGCCGGAGTTTGCTGGGGATGCTGGAGTCAATTCGAGTGACCGGTACGTGCTTTTCTTCGCCACACGTCGTCTGCAGAAACCGCACCTCTCGGTGTGTTGTGAAAGGTCCTTCTCGTCGTCGTCCCCCGTCCCCCCCACAAGATGTCACTGGGGGGGGGGGGGTCGAGGCGAGTTGTGGCTTATCTGCTCCCATTCAATCTCGAGAGCACTGGGGGTTCACCCCCTCCCCCCCCCCCCCGACGCACTGCAGCTGCAGTCGTGTGTGTGTGTGTGTGTGTGTTTTTTGTGTGTGTGTGTGGTAAAAAAATTTTTTTGCATTAAATCTCTTTCTCGTGGCTCGAACATAACGTGTTTATTCAAGTAGGAGATGTTTAGTAATATTTTCAGGGATGTGCAATAGGACACCCCCCCCCCCTCCTCCCCCCCTCCCCCCCCCCTCCCCTCCCCCCGAACTTGGACTCATTTCGTAATGCATATACCTTTTTTTTAAAAAAAAACTCCCCAAATCAGAGCAATGTTATTGACTGGTTGATGCTGAATGATTGATTCAACCAGGAGACTGGGTTTGAGGAGTGCACTTGTTGTGATAATAATAATAATAATAATAATAATAATAATAATAATCCAGAATATTCTGGAGTTTTGATTTGATTTACATTTGAATGATCGGAGGGTATCTTAATTGCAGAGCCTTCCCTACCCCTGGAGTTTTGGTGAAATGAAGTCCATGGTGGGCTGTTGGTTTGTTGTACGTGGTCTGTGAGAGCAATGGGCTTACGTGGAGTCCTGTAGCTCGGTGGTTAGAGCGCTCGCTCTGCAAGCGAGAGACCTGAGTTCAATTCCAGGCAGAGGGCGAAACCTTGGGCAAGTTTCCTTACTCCACACAGAGCCTAATAATAATAATCCCTCCAAAAAAGCAAAAACAATAATAAATTGGTCGTTTTCGATCCACGACTGTTTGTGGGACATCGCTGTGCGCCATTGGCTGCCGCGTTCGCCCACAAATATACAGTCAATTCACTTTACAGTGTGTTCTGTGAAGCGCTTTGGGACGTCCTCCCGACGTGAAAAGCGCTATATCAAATGCGAGGATTAGTATTATTATTATTAATGGACTGAATGACACTTTCTCATTCCGTGCATTGTGATTCATACGATTCTTGCCAATTTGTGCAATCCTGCTGACTGAATTGCATTTAAGTTTTTTTTAAAAAAACTAATGTCATTTTAAAGGGAAATTACCTACATAGAAAGAAGTGTTTGACAAACTAGTCCTCATTTGCTTACATTCAACCTGTTGTATCCTCGTGGATCATATCGGATTGCATCATCATATCAGTTGTGCGTGATATTATTTTGGTGAACATAATGGCTGGTTCTTGGCTCTCAAGATGGGAAATTCTCTGATTTGCTGCTCTTTTTGTGTACCACTTCGACCGAGGCCTAAAATTCCACCTAGTCTTAGCCTCCTGCGGGGAAGGAAGTAAGCCGAGTCTCCTTGAAGTTGAGCTGCCTGCAAGGCTGTAATCAAGGCAATCCTCTGTGGTGGTCTGAGTCGTCCAGTTCATGAGCCAGACAGGTCTGCAAATCTCTAGGGCGCTGCTGGTGACAGACCAACCAGCCTGGCTTGTCAGTAGGATTCGGAGGGGCAAACTAGTCACTGGGAGCAGGGAGTATTCACACTCAACCTGTTAACCCTGCAAGTCAAAGACCAAAACACACAGTCAATTCACTTTACAGTATATCCTGTGAAGCACTTTGAGATATCTCAAAGACGTGATAAGGCGCTATATCCAATGCAAGGCTTATTATTATTAAATGTGGGTCGTGGCTCAACAAGTAGTGGGATGTTTGCCACACAGTGTTTCAGTGGCAAGCTAGCTGGTACCCCAACACGCTCACTGGTTTCCCTAAACATTGGTTCTTGCCAACCTGTTCATATTCTCTGAATTTAGGTATACATGGTGCATCTCTCCAGGGAGAGCACCCGTTTTATTATGGGCACAGGGAAATTTCCATGTATAACAACAACAACAGAATTATATTTGCATAGCGCCTTTCACGTCGGGAGGACGTCCCAAGGCCGCTGGACAGTCAGCTGAGGGTCGGGATTGGGGAGGGTGGAGGACGGGGGGAAGGAGGGTGATCAAAGGCACGGTTGAAGAGGAGGGTCTTGAGATGGGTCTTGAAGATGGCAAGGGAGGGATTGAGGTAGAGGGACTGCGGGATGGAATTCCAGAGGGTGGGGGCAGAGTAGCTGAAGGCTCGCCAGCCAATGGTGGGGCAGGTGCGGTGGGGGACATGAAGCTGGCCAGAACCCGCTGAGCGGAGGGAGCGGACAGATTGGTAGGGGGTCAGGTGGTCGTAAGGGAAAGCAAGGCTATCGAGGGCTTTGAAAGCGAAGACCAGGATCTTGAACTGTTTCCTCTATGTGATGTGAAGCTAATGGAGTTGGATGAGGATGGGAGTGATGGAGCCTGGTGCAGGAGAGGACATGGGATGCTGAGTTCTGGATGATCTGCAGCCGATGGAGGGAGGAGTTGGGAGCTGCCGACAAGCAGGGTGTTTGCATGGTCAAGCCTAATGTTATGAATGCGTGTATGAGGGTTTCAGTGCCCTGTGGTGTGAGACTGGCAGAGCCGAGCGATGTTGCAGATGTGGAGGAAGGCAGAGCGGGTCATAGCATGGATGTGGGGTAGAAAGGATAGTTGAGGGTCAAACAAGACGCCATGTATAAGTGGCATGCATACGTGGAACTCTGTATGGTTGGATACTCTTAGTGATGCGTTTCTGCATGCGTTCGACACCTGGATGACCATTTTGCTTTGAAGTATAAGATCTGTGGAAAAATCTTAAATTCAAGTCTTAATATTGGAAGCTGATTTTTTTTAAGAACTACAAAAGACTTCCAAATAAAACTAAACGTATGAATTTTTGCAACTCTGCATAATCCAAAACTTTGAAAATAAAATAGTCTTGCAGGCCAAAACTGGATGGAATTTGAGCCTATGAAGTTGAGATTCTTTATGAGTAAACACTTGGGTATGGTCCTGGGAGGCCATCTGATAGCCTGGAAATAAATTTTGTATCTTTCTAATCATGATTGTGTAAAACAAGAATACTGAAGGGACAGTTGAACCTCACTACAGTTGCCTTTCCCAAACTCATTGCACTCTGTGGAATGTACTTTTATGATTAAACTCCTGGATCCTGATTTATTTTCTGGAGCTTAAATGGTTAAGGTGCCTATAAAGAGAGGTAAGTAGGCAGTCATGCGTGCTACAAGTCAACCAACAGACTGATATAATGGACTAGACTCTACACTGATGTAGAAACATTCGCTACATTTTGGCTTGTTTCTACTACACCTTTGTTTTTGTGATGTTTTATATGTAAACAGTGAATTGTGAAAGTAAAAGGCAGAATGAATGAATCAGATTCTGTGAGGCGAGTGATTGTTTTGAGAAGTGCAATGATCTGCAATATCAATAACTATTTGTGAATGTTATTGTGACCAAAATGGATAAAAAGTGAAATTGTGTGATTAGAAACTGTCTGTGTGGTGACCTACTTAATGTCTGTATTTTAATAACTTCAGAGACTTCTTGGAAATTGAATGTCAATTAGGGATAAAATTCACGTGGGGTAAGAACTTCAACATATCTGTTTCAGACCATCTCAATTGTGTGCAATGTTTTACTTACTGTATAAGCAATCAACTCCATTCAGTAGTGTATTCTGTATCAACAAATCACCTGTGTTTGATGAGGTACATGGATTGCAATCTTGTTTTGGCTTCCAATATATTTTAGAGGGTAGTTTATAGTTTCCAGAGATGATTTATCTGGAACCAAACTTGTTCCATTCATTAAGTATGTCCATATCTGCCAGAGAGGATAGAAGAATCACTGAGGATTCAATTCATTGAAAAGAGGTGCAAAATATGGTTACTCTTGTTTGGTCTTTAATGTTTTGTAAAATATATCAAAGAGCTGTTAAAATGGAAGAATTAGAATTACAACAACAATTCACAAAAATTTGTACTGATATAGTGCCTTCCAGCAGAGTGCTTAACTGACGGAGACTGATGACTATTAAAGATTGTTTGTCAGGAAAAAAAATTAAAATGAAAGTTTTGACTTGCAAATAACAAAACCATTTAGAAACACTGACATCTGGAGCTTCTATGTAATTTATTGTTTCCAAATCAGATTTAAATCCTGGAACTGATATTTTAAAAGTCAACATAGATGTTCACATTCCTTCATTGTTATATTAATTAGGAGTGATTGTTCACTCCTGCTTTGAAAATGAGAAAACAATTGCTGCTATTAACATTGGGAACATGCTTTTCATAGAAAACAGTATAAGCTGCAGCAACTCCTTTTATGTTGTCACAGAGGACTTGTGATCTCCTTACACAACATAAGGCCTTGTATTGTATTTGCATCTCCATTCTTTTCTCCAGTCATCTGTTAATCTGTGTCTTGGAAACCAGGAGGGTTAGCAAAAGAATCGGGAGAATGAAAGAAATGTCTTAATTTGGAGTGTTGTTAAGGTAGTGTATTCATTTGCCACAAGTGGTTATTGAGGCTGGATCAATTGAATTATTTAAAAGGAAACTGGATAAGCAGCCAAACAGTAAATGGAATGAGCCAGAAAGCAGGATTAATAATAAAAGGTGAAAGAAAATCCGGTACTAGTGGCAGATACATCGGTTAAATTGGCTTCTCTGCTGAAAATTTATTTTTTAAACTTTTGGAGTACTATTGTTTACATTTTAGAGCTTCATTTAATTTCTACATGAGCGTTCGCCAAATGTTTTTGTACTTTTTTTGTTGCTGGTTTTCTATTTTTATTGGAACAGAATTGAAGGACTTGATATGAAGATGTTGGTTACCAGCATTACTGTGATTCATTGCCATTGGTCAATCCAGCAGCCAGCTTTATAAGTTTTAAAGAACTTATTCTCTTTCCACTGCCTGAAACCCTTGTGCTTGTATCGATCGCTTACATTTTACAACCAGCTGTTGGCTGCTTCAAGACTGTTGATGAGATTCAGTAGGAATGCCTGCAATCCGTTTTGTAAAAAGGAATAATAATAATAATAATCCTTGCATTTGATATAGCGCTTTTCACGTCGGAAGGACGTCCCAAAGCGCTTCACAGAACACACTGTAAAGTGAATTGACTGTAAATTTGTGGGCGAACGCGGCAGCCAATTGCGCACAGCAATGTCCCACAAACAGTCGTAGATTGAAAATGCCCAATTTATTATTGTTTTTGGAGGGATTATTATTAGGCGTGTGGAGTAAGGAAACTTGCCCAAGGTTTCGCCCTGCCTGGAATTGAACTCAGGTCTCTCACTTGCAAAGCAAGTGCTCTAACCACTAAGCTACAGGACTCCAGGGGGAATGAAGACAGGATGGTGTCACTTGATGCTTCTCATTGTTTTAAGCAAAGTCTCGGAGCCCAATTTGTATAACAACAACAATTTGCACTTATATAGAGCCCTCCCTGCAGGGAGCATCTCAGAGCACTTAACAGTGGTGGAGCCTGACTCCGATCCAGGGGGAGGTGTCCGAAAGCACGGTCGAAGAGGAAGGTTTACAGGCAGGACTTGAAAAGGGGGAGAAAGGGGGCAAGGCGGAGGGATTGAGGGAGAGTGTTCCAGAGTTTTGGGAGCATAGTGGCTGAAAACGTGACCTCCGATGGTGGGGCGGAGGGTGCGAGGGATGAGCAGGAGGCCAGTGCCAGTCGAGTGGAGGCACCGAGTGGTGGATTGGGGAGTGAGGAGGTCAGAAAGGTAGGGAGGTGCCCAGGGAGTGAATGGATTTCATTCCCGGGGCTCGAACCGGACGCCTAGATTGCACAATGGTTCGGTGAATCTGAGGGAGAGATCAGGAAGGTTGAGGAGTTTAGATCTGCAGGAGTGAAGAAGTTGATGGGATCCAAATAGTATGGACTCCATCTTGTCCACATTCAGCTGCAAGAAGTTTGCACTCATCCAGGCCCTGATGTCAGGCAGACAAGCTGAAAAACATCGGCGGACCTGGAGTTGGTACTGGAGGAGGCAAAGTAGATTTGTGTGGAAGTTTACCCCGTGTCTGCGGATGACATTGCCCAGAGGGAGCATGTAGACAAGGAAAAGAGGGCCAAGGATGGAACCCTCGGGTATCCTGCAGGTGACCGAGCAGGGGTGTTAGGAGAAACCATTTGCCGAAGTGAAACGGAGGCATTTGGTTAAGTAGGACTCGAACCATGCGAGTGCGGTCCCACTAAGGTGAATGAGGGAGGAGAGGCAGTGGAGGAATATGATGTGGTAGACTGTGTTGAACACGCCAGAGAGATCCAGGAGGACGAGGAGGCAGAGGGAGCCCCGGTCACAGATAGGGAGGATGTTGCTTGTGACTTTGACAAGCTGTCTCCGTTCTGTGGGCAGGATGAAAACCAGATAATCTCCTCACTTCCCAATCCACCACCCGGCGCCTCCAATCGTCTCTCGCACCCTCCGCCCCACCATTGGAGGTCGTGCTTTCAGCCACGACACACCAAATCTCTGAAACACTCTCCCTCAATCCCCCATCTTGCCCCTTTTATAAATCCAGCCTGAAAACCTTCCTCTTCGACCATGCTTACAGCCACCTCTACTGCCCCCCCCCCCCACGGCTCAGAGTCAGGCTTATTTTTTCAAAATAATAATAATCCTCGCATTTGACATAGTGCTTTATCATGTCTTCGAGACGTCTCAAAGTGCTTTGCGAATATACTGTAAAGTGAATTGACTGCAATATTTTGTGGGCGAAACGTGGCAGCCAATTGCGCACAGCAATGTTCTACAAACAGTCATGGATTGAGTAACCAAATCATCATTTATTTATTTATTTATGGAGGAATCGACTAACAACTGGATTCCTACTTACTGCTAGGTAAACAGACACGTGTGTGGGGTAAGAAAATTTGGCATAAGGTTTCACCCTGCCAGGGAATCAAACGCGGGTCCTCTCGCTTGCGAGGCGATTGCACTGCTGTGTAAGAAGCAAAGTGGGCACTTTCTTTCACAACCTATGTGCACCACTCACATCACGAGCTGGTCTCTGTTAATTCAGCGCAATGGCTCAGTGGCAAGAGAGGAGAGCAGAGATGAAAGAGGGAAGCTTTGTCGCCGTTTGAGGAGAGTTTGTGCAGTCAGGTGCTTCTTGAGAGGGGGGGGGGGGAAAGCACCCGGCTCCGAGGGCACTCACTGCGCAAGGGACGCTGCCTCCTGTTGGGCCTCTTTATATTGGGTGTTCCATGTTTTGGGGTCTTGGTTGTCATGCATCTTTGCCACAAACTCCAGCACTTTCATCTTGGAGGTCTCTCTGAAAGCTCGGGCGCCCCAGCGGAATTCATACTCCACCGGATCCGTGTGAGCCACTCGGCAGTACTCCAGGTACCGCTGCCGGACGAACTCCTCCGTGACCAGTTTCTTCACGTCGCCGAAATCGTCGTGCCTCTCCGCGGGGTCGACCCGCAGCCTCTTCAGCGCGTGCCAAAGCAGGGAGTCCTTCACCGCGTTGCCCTTCATGAAGATGATGGAGAGGATCACCAGCAGCAGGCCCGTCTTCGGGGTGGCGGGGCCCCAGTTCATGCGGTCGCCCTCCCGCCTCGGCAGCCGGTTCACCAGAATGTAGGCGTGGTTCTTCGTGTCGATCTCCACCAGCTCCATCCCGAAAACCTGCCGGAAGGTCCGGGCGGTCCGCCGGATGATCTCCGAGTAGATGGACCTGTACTCCTTCAGCACGTTCTTCGTGATGTCCTTGCGCTTGACCGGCACTTTCCGCTGCTCCATGATCAGCACGTACTGGACCACCTCGCTCACCTTCCGGTCGACCACGGCGGCCGGGGTCAGTTTGGACAGGTGGCGCTGAACCTGCGAGGCGGTCGGAGTCTGGGAGCGGCTGCTGCTGCTGCTGCTGCTGCCGCCGGCGGCCGCGGCCACGGCCACGTCCTCCTCCTCCTCCTCGTCGTCGTCGTCCTCCGGGTCCAGCTCTTCAGCCTGCAGGCTCGGCCGGCCGGCGTGACGGAGCGAGGCGCTCGCCCGCGGCATCGTCAGCGGGGGGGAGGAAAAGCGAAGCCTGGCTCCGCTAGGCCCTGCCGCGCAGCCGCAGTGCTGGCTCGCCAGCAGCGCCGCCGGCGGTTGGATGCGCGCGCAGGTTCCGCCCGCGCGGCGCGGCGCGGCTGGGGGGGGGGGGGGGCGGGGCTGACGTCCTGACGTACTTCAGGTCCTTTTGGTCGCAGCCACAGAACGGGCACTACAGGCTCGAGAGGGGCTGAATAATAATAATCATAATAATCATAATAATAATCATAATAATAACCATAATAATAACCATAATAATCATAATCACAATAATCATAATAATAATCATAATAATGATCATAATAATAATCATAATAATAATCATAACAATCATAATAATCACAATAATAATCATAATCATCATAATAATAATAATAATAATATTAATCTTTGCATTTGATATAGCGCTTTTCACGTCGGGAGGACGTCCTGAAGCGCTTCACAGAACACACTGTAAAGTGAATTGACTGTATATTTGTGGGCGAACGCGGCGGCCAATTGCGCACAGCAATGTCCCACAAACAGTCGTGGATTGAAAATGACCAATTTATTATTGTTTTTGGTTTTGGAGGGATTATTATTAGTCTCTGTGTGGAGTAAGGAAACTTGCCCAAGGTTTCGCCCTCTGCCTGGAATTGAACTCGGGTCTCTCGCTTGCAAAGCGAGTGCTCTAACCACTGAGCTACAGGACTCCAGAATGGCCCTACATATTGTTCCTAATGCTACTCCTAATACCTCTCTGTGCGCATCTTTCTTTTAAACTATTACTTAATAATAATAGTAAGATTCATTTGGTCATTTCAATCCACGCCTGTTTGTGTGGGGTGGGGTGGGGTGGTGGGTGGGGGGAAACGCAATTGGCTGCCGCGTTTCGCCCACAAAATACACGGTCCAATCCACTTTGCAGTCTATTCTGGGAAGCGCTTTGGGACGTCTCGAAGACGCGATGAGGCGCTATATCAAATGCAAGGATCATTGTTATCGATTCCCGTCTCTTCAGCGTTCTGTATGAAAAATATTTTGTGACCTCAGTTATGACCATCTTAGTTCTGAATTTAAGCATTTCCCCCCCATGTACCTGACCCCTCTACCAAAGGGTATAGTAGTTCACTATATAACCTTTCAAATTCTTTATTGTTTTAAATGCCTCAATCAAATTTGAGTTAGTATGCCTGACAGACTTTTAATTCACAATTCCGAGGAGCATTCGGGTTTGTCTAAATCGTATTTATATGCTACAGTAAATCTTTTGTCAGACACATCTGTCACCAAACCCTGGTTAGCTTTGGTTTACCTCCATCTGTATTATCTTCATTCAAATAAACACATTTTCTCTTTCAACGTTATATTCAGTGTTCTACGGGAACCTGAGAAACCCAGTGTCGTAATTGGAAATAGTTACACTGTTTTATTGAATTTACCCCCTTGTTTAGAAGCAGAGCACAAGGCATGCGATTCGGGAGGGGGATAAATTCAAAACGAATCTGCGGTAACACTATTTGTGTTCAATGTATGGAACAGGCTCCCTAGGGAGACGGTGGAGGCAGAAAGTGTTAATTCTTTCAACAGCAAATTAGATTTATTTTAGGAAATAATATCGTGGGATACAGTATATAGTTTGGGACGTGACACGTGCATGTGACTGCCAGGATGGTGGAAGGCGAACTGGATGGACCTTGTTTTTCTTTCGTGTAGCAATTCTTATGTTCTTATGTTGGGGATTTGACCTATCCCAAAATGGACAACATTGGAATGGAAATAGTGCCTCTCCAATCCAATTTGTATGATGATCTTGCTGTTTGGAAGGTGGTTGTGTGCTCAGGATTGAGATGAAAATATCCATGTAAATTAATTGTACCTTTCCATTTTTGTTTTCCATGCAGAAAAGCTTCGCTGGCCAGAGGTAGAGCTCACCAAGAAGTCCATACTGCTGAATCCTACTGGAAAAGAATATACAAGCCAAACTGGGTTCCAAGAAGTTTCAGTCAGTATTCTCAAAGAAATCTTCAATGGAACCAATGGCTACAATGTTTTATTGCACTCAAAAGGAGAGAAAAAACACTTGTCCTCCAGCCTTCATAAGAAGCATAGGAAATCCAGCAAGCCATCAGCTGTCTTGCGGAGTAAAGAACGCCGAGCCCCCAGCGCCCCTCTTCCATTGGTGGGCAAGGAGTGGTACCTTGGTAACCGGTGCACTCCCCTGATTGTGGGAAGTCTAGTTTCCAGCACTATGAAATTCCCTTGCAGCATATCTGTAATAGGAAGTGGCATTGGGCTGTCCCAGAGACCTAAAAGCAAGATAAAAAGGCTGTATTTTACAAGTCTGCAGAAGTCCAAGCCCACGGTCGGCCACGTTCAAGTGAGGGACAGCGAAGGCTCTGTTCGTCGGCAGTGCATACTGAGTGCCATCAAACCTTCAAACGTGGAAAAGGAACGGATCAAATTTTTTAAGTCTGACTTCACCTACAATCCTCAGTTTGAGTATGCTAATCCTGTTTCACCCCACGTGTTGGCAAGGCACAGTAATGCTTCCGATACATTTCTTATTCAGGTACAGCAATGTTTGATTGAATGGGTTTTAAAAAAATGTTGTAGTTATTGATTTGTATGAAATTGCTGTTAAAGCAAAATTTATTTTATTGAGTTCTGAAATGCAGAATTCTATTTAATGACTGTAAATTTTAATTTAAACATATGGGTGGAAAAATCTGACAATTTATTACAGATTTGATAAACATTTATTCCCAGCAATTACCTGTGTTGGCGATCCTCCTCTTCCTCTCCGCTCCCCCACCCGCCCCCCAAAAAAAAATCCTTGCCAGGAGGACCCAGTCATGAATAGATGACAAAATACAATGCTTCTTAAGTGACAAAGAAATGTAGTGCAAGAGAAAAATACGTTCAACAGGTAACTTTTTTTTAAAAAAGCATGGGGTTAAATCTGGATTTGGAGTTGTTATCCTTGAAAAAGTCATCAAATGATGATGTAGTGAACAGTGCTTCTAAAATGGCTCACTCTCAGTGAGGCTGATGTAGCCCCAAATTAACTATCAACTATTAAAGTATAGTTGGATTTGCACTGAAGAGAATCTAAATAATGTATAAAGAATAAAGTATACTTTAATAGTTGTACTTAAATTTATGTTAAGATCTTTTAAGTTATGAAAAATAATTTGTTGTAGTTGTTGTATTCTGTGATGTAGCATTATACTGTGACTTCCTGAGTGGACTGGAGTAGGACAGATGTTTTATGCGATGTCCTGGCCAACAATGTCACTCACTCCATGTCTGTTTGTGGGGCATTGCTATGAGCAACTGGCTGCTTGCTGCATTTCGCCCACAAAATTCACAATCAATCCACTTTGCAGGATATCCTGTGAAGCATTTTGAGATGTCTCAATGACATGATTGTAGTAATAATCCTTGCATTTGATATAGCACTTTTCAGGTCTTCTGGACATCTCAAAGCGCTTCACAGAATATAGTGTAAAGTTAATTGACTGTATATTTGCGGGCAAAAATACAGGCGCTATATCAAATGCAAGGATTATTATTAATAAAGTGGATCTAACCATTACAAAAAGTAAAATATTGGATGCTTCAGGATCACACAGTGTGGATAACAGTCCAAATGGTGCTTAATTCGATGTTCACTGAAAAGTCTTGCTTACCCTTCCACCTGGTGTGACCTGGGACTTGCGCCAATTACTTGTTATAATTAACAAGCTATAAGTAACTAAGATGCCAATTTGCATTATATCTCTTGGCAAGACTGACATAATGATGGTAAGTATCTGTTTTCTGTTAACAGGAACAAGAAAAGGAGAAGTATTTTTGAATGGTCTTGGTTGTTCATTTTCTTAAACGCATCTCTCTCTCTCTCTCTCTCTCTCTTTTCCTCTCCGCCTTAATCACGGTGAAGCTTTTTCAGCAGAGGTCAGTAAAAATCAGTAGTGCAAGCAAATCAAAATACGAATGGGAAAGTACCAGAAAAAAACCCAAAGAGAGCAAACATAGTTTGTTAGCATGTTCAAGACCTTATAAGTCACTCAACCATCACACTACAATTGACACTATCTTCCTAAATTCTGGGATCATTTCAATTGAAATAAACTGAAACTGGAAAAATAACTTGCTTCTAGTATTCTTCCCCCTCAACTTTTCATTGTTAATAATGACAATTCATTCTTATAATATCCTTTGTATTAGTTAGGACATATTGTTTTGGACACCACTAACCTAGGACATATCGTTTTTGCCACCTCTATTTACTAACTGTGAATGGTTGAATAATAAGCCTTGCACTTGATATAGCGTCTTCAAGATGTCTCAAAGCTCTTTGTAGAATATACTGGAAAGTGAATTGACTGTATATTTTGTGGGTGAAACATGGCAGCCAATTGCACACAGCAGTGTCCCACAAACAGTCGTGAATTGAGCGACCAATTTTTTTTAAAGGGATTGTTACTCCCGGGAAAGCGATCCGACAATTGACTAACAACCGGGTTCCTACTTACTGCTAGGTAAACAGAGGCAAGAGGAGTAAGGAAACTTGCCCAATGTTTCGCCCTGCCGGGAATCAAGCCCAGGTCTCGCTTGCAAGGCGAGCGATCTAACCAATACGCTACAGGATTCCACATTATCATGAACTGCTCAAATTATCCTGTCCAGATGTGAACACATTGTTTAGTCAACAATCTCTTTTAATTTGCTTCTCTCCAAAGTTTTGAACTAATAAATCGATAAGCCACACATTTCTTTAACTCTCACTTGAATTATCTTGTAACCACTTTATCCACTTTGAGTCAATGATTAAAGAATAATTTTTTTCCACAGCTAAATAAATTATTAAATATAAATACTTCTATTTCAGTCTTAGTAGCGCGTGAATTAATTCTGTTGTCATTACACCATCAATTATTAAATTGATTCATTCAGTAGTGAGCTAATTGGACAGTAGTAGTGACATCTGACAAGCATAGATTTGAGCCCTCACTAGATGGATAGCAGGTACCAGGAATTCCCTGCGAGCTTCCTGGTGGACAACACAATTCAGCATGAAATGGGTGAGAGTATTGCCAGTATCTTCCTGTCTACAGATTGGACATAAATCCCTTCTGATGAGTGATGGTTTCACCCTTTGGAGGTGCGTTATTTCTCTGCAAACCAATTGGGGTTGATTCCAGGGCCTGGGTGTATGAACGTGTTCATGAACTCAGACTCCAAGTAACGCCTTCCAGCACCTGTCACCCCAAGCCTCAGAGTTTCCTCATCAGCATGGTGGGAGGACCTTTACAGCATAGCTTGTGATATTCCAGCCATCTTATGTTCTCAAGGTCCAAGTTCATTGGCACGTTCCAGGCTTACTCAAGACCAGCTGCTTAATCCAGGTCCTTGTGTGAGGGGCTTTGGCAAATAGACGTGCCTGCTGTGAAGTGTTATAGGTCAGTGTAGGCCAGTGTCCTTTCTGTGTTTGCCACAAATCCACCTCATGTTTGTTGCAAATGGGCCAGAGTTATCCTCTCCACTGCATCCCCAGGAGCTCAGAACCATAAAGAAGAACTATTTACACACAGGTCTTGTATGCCACAAGCTTGACCTGGATTGGGACCTTGCTGTCCGTGAATAGACAATCACGATCAGACTGCCCTTCGCCCTTTCTCCTCACAATCCTTCACGACAACCTTTGAGTAAGTGTACACTTTATAATGGAATTTTATGTCAATAATTCACACCACTAAAAATCTGTGAATTTACAAAAAGTAAGATTACCCCCACCGTCCCCATGCAGAATTTTGACCAGCAGAACCATCACTTGTCGCTGTTTATTCACTTGTTGTGAATTGCAGAACAGTGTTATTATAAGCTGACTGCCTCTACCCAGAAATTGATGGATTTAATTGAGCAACTCTTTAAAAATGCTTATCGTTATTCTTGCAAAATCCTCATTTTTTTTCAAACTGTTCATCTGTATAGTGGATCACTGCATTTATTGATATTTCTGAACTAATTAGAGAACTGTACAACAGCACTACCACCACGGCTACTGTGCAAAGTGAAAAAATATCGTTATTTGCAATCATTAATTGTTGAAGTTTACAAGGTCCACCTTACTATGCACATCAGTAATATAAAGTTTTTGAACATAGGAATTAGGAGCAAGAGTAGGCCATTCGGCCCCTCGAGCCTGCCCCGCCATTCAATAAGATCATGACTGATCTTCTAATGTAACTCCATGCCCGCCTTATCCCCATATCCGTTAGTCCCTCTATCCTTTAGAAACCTATCAATCTCAGTCTTGAATATGTTCAAGGACGGAGCATCCACAGCCTTTGGGGGTAGAGAATTCCATAAATTCACTACCCTCTTGAGTGAAGAAGTGTTTCCTCAACTCTTCGAAAGGGCTGTCCCTTAAGACTGTGATCACTATATATATTTTTCCTATCCTTTGTGTATTGCAATAGCATTTCTATAGACAAAACAGTAGTCAATGTAGAGTTTGTCTAAAACTGTAAATGATCTGTCATATTTCGACAGAGCAACCATTTCCTCTGGTGGGGAATCCAAAACAAGGGAAGCATCATCTTAAAATTAGAGCTAGGCCATTTAGGAGTGAAATCAGGAGGCATTTTTTCACCCAAAGTGTAGTGGAAATCTGGAACTCTCTCCCCCAAAAGGTTGTGGATACCTATTCACCCTGCCATTTGCGTATCTCTTGGATCTTCTACCTTTAAGTCCTGCCTCAAATCCTACCTCTTTCAACATGTTCAAGGTTACTTCTGACACGGGTCACAGAGCCTCTATTTCCAACCTATTCTGATTTGTAAACATCAGCTATAAAATTATACAGTTTAAAAAATGTTATGAAAGGAGTGCAATTATCTTTTAAACTTATCCGGATCTTTGATGCTTGAAGAAATCTGAAGTGTAATATATTAGGTTTGTCGTGTAAATTTTCTCGTGTAATGTTGGTCATCAAGTGCAAAGGAAAGCTTGCAAGGTCAGATATTTAATGTTTCAAACTCTGAAGCATTGCTAATGTGGAAAAGTGATGGATATCATGATCAAAATTTCGACTTGTATTGAGCTGGTAAGAAGGCCGAACCTGGTTCATAAAAGGGAAAAAAATATTGTATCTGTAGTTTAACATTAATAAATAACTTGCAGCTTGCCTAGAGAATAGAGGAGGCTTTTGCAGTCTGAAAGTCTATAATTGCTCATCAAATGCAATTAGATGCAGTTGGAAGCCTGGTGCTTTTTAACGTCCATGAGGAACGCTACAGAATGACGGACCACAATAAGTTTGTACAGAAATGACAGCTAAGAATTGAGTGCTTCAGAAAATGAACACAAAGGGATTAATAGGTTAGCTGGCAGGAATCTGGGACATGCATTTCCTTAATAGCAATGGTGTAGTGTAATAGTAAATAATTAAATACCACGTTGGGAACTGAATAACAGTCCCAGCAGACAGTAATGAATTCTGTCTCTTGGCCAAGTAGGGAAATACTGCATTTAATTAAAGGAATTAGACATTTTTACAATGGCGGAAGGGATTGAGGGTTATTAGTGTGAGATGGTGTTTCAAAATGAGACCACCTGGATTAATGGTAATGATATTTTCCAACCATGAACAGTCTTGTGTTCCTACAACATTTATTTTATGTGACCTTGGTATAGCATTTCTTCTGGGTGAAACCTGATGTGTGAAGAGACTGGCAGCTGGAAATGTGAAGTGCTTTTTACAGAGACTTTTTTTTAAAAAGCCTTGCATGGAGATGGCATTGCATTTCTATTTCACATTGATTTTATTAATTGCTAATTATTTCACTACAACAGAGTGTATTTAAAGGGTGGATCCAATAGGTTTTCAAAATATGACTGATTTTGATTGCTTAAATTGAGAATGATTGATTGATTGATTAGTTAGCTAGATAGATAGTTAGTAACAAGAAAATGTAAATTGGTATTCGGAAGAAAAGAGTTTAGAAGACACACCCAATATCAAGACAAAGGGTTGTGGACCCGAAACATTGACTCACTTTCCTTTCTTCCATAGATGCTGCCTGACCTTCTGAATGTTCCCAGCGACTTCTGTTTTTGTTTCATATTTTCGCAGAAGGCTGTTGACATATGAAATGTCTTACACAAAATAACTCAAGCCGGATCAATGAGGGCCATTAAGAGAAAAACTGGACAGGAAGTAATATTAAATGGTTTAGGCAAAATTGAGGGTAATGAGATTCAGAGCAGATAGCCCCAGTGAGGAGCTCTGACACGAGTGGCAAAATCTTTTTTTGTGCTGTAAACGTTCTTTGATTCTATTGTCAACATTTAAACAAAACCTCCTGGGGAAAGGTGTGCACAAAGAAAATAGATAGAATGAGGAATAGAATAACAAAAATTTAGAAAAAAGGAAATCATCGCTAAGAAGGCTACTTCACTATGACTAGAAATGGCAGATCTCGTGTTTGTTTCTTTTCAAATTCATCACTAGATGGCGTTTTATTTTCAATATGTACAGTATGAACATCCATTTTTCCGTGATCCAGTAAAATACTGCAAATGATTTTAGTTTTTTAAAAAAAGGTGGATTTGTTGTGTGTGACTTGCATAATATTGTCTCAATGGTCTTTTCCTTTCATTGTGTCCAGTAAAAGAGATGTTACGCTGGGAATAAATAGTTTGAATGTGGAAGAGCAACTCCTGATCCTCTTGAATTGGAATGATCAGGTATCATTTTCACTAAAAGATCCTTTTACAGTGCAACTGACCTGGAAGAAATCAACAGCTACTGCAAAAAGAGTTCAAAAACAATTCAACGAAGATAACAACCCTCAATGCACTTTTTGTAAAACTGTTGATAAATGATCTGTTAAGAGTTTCGTTGTGTAGCTCTGATTGTAAGTTGTTAAACTTGTGAAGTTTTGCTGCTCTTATGTCAGGCCTGAACATGTCCATGTACTGTTCCTGATAAATCTGGTCCCAGTGGGGGCTGGTTTAGGACATCAGAGCCCCACATTTCTCATGCTCTTTACCTTAAGCCTAAAATGGTGAGGTTTTCAGGCCTCAGTTTTCAAATTCCAGACTGAACCTGCTGTATTACACAGTGTCAAAATATTCAATCTTCTAGGAGACAAATTAAATTTCAAGCAAGGCGTGAGAAGTCTACTATTGCCCAAGCTTACCATTGTTTTTTTGGTCAGCCGGGTGTCTGATGCATGCGGAAACCCATCACCATGCTTAAGTGTATCCAAACCAAGCTGAGATTTCCATGCTTCCCACCTACACATATAAATCCCAGAGACATTATTGGAATGGAATGTGCACTCTCTCCCTGGAGGGACACATCCTGCTTATCTAATTTCAGAAAGCATTAGGCGCAGATTGGCAAGAGCCTTTGGACCCCAGAGTGTGTGTTAGGGTACTGCTGGAGTCTAACCAGCTAAAACCGCATAGCTTGTCATTAATATTGCTGTCCGGCATGCATTCCCGCTGCTTGTCCAACTGGGACCACCCTACTTATTAGGGCTTTGGCTTGCAGGGTTAACAGGAGCTGAATGGTATGGCTCCCTGCCCCCAGTAACTAGTCTGCCCTTCCAGGTCCTGCCAATGAGCCAGGTTGGCTGTGTTGTCATCAGCAGTGCCCTGGACTACTGTGGACCCGCCTGGCTCAGGAACCAGACTACGGACGCATCCTGCAGACTACAGACCACCACATAAGGCTGGTTCGATTCTGACATTCCACGGCCAGGCATGTCACCTTGCAGCCAGTTCAGTTCCAAGGAGACCCTGCTTACCTCCCCCACTGCGCCCCCCCCCCCCCATGGATAGTCACTAGTTGGTTCGACATCCGACAAGAGCAGGTTTGAGCCCTCACTAGGTGGATGGTAGGTACAGTGATCTCCCTGCAAGCTTTACGGTGGGTAAACGTATCTCAGCATGAAATGGGTGATAGCATTGCCACTATCTTCCTGTCCGCAGCTCAGGCACACATCCCTTCCCATTCTCATTTGTCTTTGCTTCAAAAGTAGGATATACCAATATCTGTTTTAAGGGCAATTTTTTTTTGTAAGCTTCCTGTTTTATATTTAATTGCATTTGGTCTTTTTTTCCCCTTCTTAGGCTGTGAGGATAATGAAGAGGGCACTCCGGAAATACGGCAGCTATGAGAAATTTGAACAAGTGACAGGAGGCAGTCTACTATCCAAGAGCCGTATCTGGTATTTTGTGAAGAAATACATGGAAAAGGAGGACTGTCTGGGTGACGTAAGCTCTAAGTGCAAACTGAGTCTGTTTCTTTTTGATAGTCACTTGACACTAATACTGTATGTATAAAGTTTCTTTTCGGTTGGTAAATCTTGCTCAGATCCAACATTTTTCATGTTCTTAGCCTTAAAACTACTGTTTTACAATTTAAAATAACGCAGAAATTTGAAAAACAACCTTTAATTAAAAACACCCTTAATTTGAAAGGCAATTTTCTGTGGTTTTTTTTCTTGTTGTCGTGGAAAATCAACCTCCAAATTTTATTTGAATCTAAGATTTTTTTTCCCCAAATTCCCCAAAATCTTAAATTTATACAGTGCTCTTAAGCCTAAAAACATGAGAAATTGTGGACCTAGATTAAGGATATTCTTGGTGTCTGGAGCTCAGGACCACTCCAGAGCCATTGGTGGAGATGTCCAGATTATTAATGCTCTGTGTTGGGGAAGGGAATATTAGACGGGGGGGGGGGGGGTGATAGACTCGAGGAGTTGAAAAGATGAGTCAAATACCTCTAAGGGGAGGGGAGAAATGCAGGGGAAAATATCAAAGGAAACCAGTGGCAAAAATTAAAACGATCACACTATATAATAAGAATAATTCTTGCAAGAATGACATGATAAGGCACCATATCAAATGCATTTATTTAGCGCCTTTCATGCAGGGTAGAGTCCCGGAGCGCTTGACAGAGGCAGCCTGACACAGAACCGAAGGGGAGGTGACGTCTCAAAGCGCTTCATAGGATATACAGTAAAGTGGATTGATTGTATCTTTTGGATCAAACTATAAACAATTTGTATGTGTGCAGGTCTTATGGTAATTTCAGGCACCTGCTGTAAACTCAGAATGGTTAGTGTTATATTTGGTATTTTGAAGACTCATGTCGAGTACCTGATTTGTAGGTAGCTGGCTACTGGTTCAAGTCCCAGGCTGCAGGCTGGTTGAACTCAGCAATTTGCCAGTCTGACCTTATTATAGTGTATACTTTGCTCCCCTTGCAGGTCATCTATTGAAATGAAAGTTGTTGAAAAATAATTGGAATTCAAATCTTTCCTGTAGCATCCTTTGGGATTCAGTCAGTGGAAGCTTTTGTATTTGCTCACATTTTTTCCAGCACGTTGCAATCTGATAAAGTGGGAGCAGGCTGAGGAATGTGAGGGATGGCTAAATATGGGCAAACATTTTTTGAAAAATATACATTAAAAAAAACAAATACAAGGAACCGAAAGGAGACACTTTTATTTAGTAGAACTGGTTTGATCCCATTATAACAAATGTTTGCCAAGAGGAACATCTATTTTTGCATAGCAAAGAAATACGTAAACTGTTTTCTTTTTGTTGCTAAGGTCTACATTATGTCACGCAATGTAAAAACACGGAGCTTTTGTTTTTCTGTCCAAACTAAATTGGTAAGGCAATGAAAGCAGATAGGGTTGTTGGCAGAATTATTGTTGTTTATACTTGTAAAGCTATATCTAGGGCCAATAGAAAATTATGGAAATTTTTGCCCAAAATTAGCCATTTCCCAGAGTTTATTTCCTGGCACCCAGTCATTTTAAGCATGAATACTTATGTTGTATTAGTTGGTTAGCCTAAACCCTTTCCCAGCATAAGTGATTGGAATAAATATGTTTCAGAAATAGATTTTTTTAATAAACCCCAGAAATATAGATGTATATTTACATTATAACAAAGTACAGAGTACAAAGCTCTGGAAAAGGGAATCCACCCTATCTACATCAACCCTACCAACCTGGCCATTCGCTTCACTCAGCAAACATCGACCTGCTTCATGTCCCTCACACTATCCACACCACCATCAGAAGGCAAGCTTTCAGCTATCATTCCTCGCTCTCTAGAATGCCATCCAGACTCCCTCAGTTTGCTGCCTCCCTCAGCTTATTTGAGGTCTGTCTCAAGGCATACCTCTTTGATTGTGCTTTTGGTCATCTTTCTCCTCTCCATCTGTTTTGCCTCCAAGCCTGGCTTGGCTGCCCGGCCAGCGGTATAAGTGCTTCGAGACTTCTTACCAATGTGAAAGACACTATATTAATGTAAACTGTATTCTATTTGTCTGGTTGACTGGATACAATTGGTGTGGTTTTGAGATAGGCGCTGCAGTATTATTGGTGTTTCCACCACATGGTAAAGTTTACTTGTTACAGTCTTGAATAAAATGATAGTTGGTTGCCTCAGATGTTCTTCTACCACACCAATTCCAATATGTTTCCTTTTGCAGATTGCAGTTCATCTGACAGATGATCTGCTCTCACGTGCATCCATGACTATAGTGAATGGACGCCCAACTCTGACAATCAACGTGTCAACTGCTCGAGAGCACTGGCTGGAGGGAATGCTGAGACACGAGATAGGTGTGAGAAATCCCATTGGTCTTTCGTAGCTCAGATTAAGGTGTAGTTTGGAAGTAGATGAGACAGCGCTACGATCTGTAGGTCAACACACTTAACCCTTGAAGTTTGTTCATTGGTGTTTCTTCCAGCAATGCCAAGTTCAACTTTATTCATCAGGGAAAAGGTAAAAATGAAGATGGGGATGGGAAGAGGTGCAGGGGTTTCAATTAACAATTCGTAATTAGATCATAATTACCTGGATACTCTGGAGGTGAGTCCCTCAACGCTGTTCTTAATGCTTTGTGTGAAACCAGGCTGGACATTCTACTGTCAGGTAGTGACATTATGGCTACTTTGAATTTTATTCAGTAAAATGCAAACTGGCAGTAATTAAGGAACCAGTTTTATGGAGGTCAGCCTAAAGAACTGTGGGGGTAGAGGATGAGTTTGCGTTTGACACATTGATGGTAAATCCTAATTGATTTCAATTAAATTTTCTAATTTTAGTTTAGTACAGAAAGCTGTGGGGAAGGTCCACTTCCCAACTAGGAACATTTGCATTCAGAATGGCAGCTGAAGTAAAGTCATCTTGCATTTTAGTTAGGGTAGAGTCTAGGTAGAGCAAAATACCTCTGTAAATGCGGGAGACAATATGCCCCATTTTTCAGCCAGGAATTTTAAATGTTTGTTTTCAACATGAAAATCTTGGGCTCACTGTGCAGGTACCCACTATCTTCGAGGTTTGAACAACAACATGCAGCCCTGGTGTAACTGGAATGGTCGTAAGAAGCATGCACTTAAACCAGTGAACCCAACTGAAGAGGGACTGGCCAGCATCCACAGTGTCCTGTTTCGCAAGGACCCTTTCCTCTGGAGGGCAGCTCTCCTCTACTACACAGTCTACAAAGCCAGTTTTATGTCCTTCAGTGAGCTCTTCCGAGATATTAGCAAGTTTGTGAAGGACCCAAACACTAGGTGGGATTACTGCGTGCGAGCTAAGCGTGGTCAGACTGACACATTACAAGCAGGTAGACACTCATTTTGACAATGCAAGTGTTTCCATTGATCAATATGTGAAATGGGAGTGTGTGGAACTTAAAACAAATCCATTTGCATCTCATACTAAGTGGCTAATGTCATTTTGTGAAGAAGTGTGTATCATAGATTATGAGAACACAATGTTATTTAATGTTCAGATTTATTCAGTTGTAGGACAGCACTGAGTCCTCATCACAGTGAAAAAATGTTCTGCAAATTGTATTTTATTCATTTACATTAAGGGAAATCCCATTAAAAAGACCTGGGGAAAAGATTTTCATTTTTAGTGATCAGCAGACAATAGACCCTCTTTTGGGAAGGCTATTTTACATGACCCTGACACAATAGAGGGAGGAGACTCACTTCATTTTTCTGTGTTCCAACTTGCATGCAATCCAGATATTCATTTTAAAAACAGCAGATCAGAAGATGACATTTCAAAATGCCAATTTTATAATTGGAACTTCAAAAGTCCAAGAATACTAGCCCTTTAAAATATTCCTATCATCAAATATAAATATGTACACCTAACAGTTGTAATTCAAATTCATGGGATGTTGAACATGGCACATAAAACTCGCCCAGAAGCATCCTCTACACCGATCAAAATACAAGTGAGTTAGCAATGAAATTCATTCATTTCCATCATTATTATTATACTTGGGGTAACTATTCAGTGCTAAGCTATCTGATTATGGAATATGTTGCCCTTGGGGTTAGAACGTAGTCAATTCATATTTATTTCAAAATATTTAGCTGGCTTCATTGCTTGCAAATTACCCACTAAAAGTTCTTTTTTCATATGGTTTTAAACATTTTGAAACCACAAGATTCAATTCCCTTCCCTTTCCTATCTCGTGTGTCTATATACCACTTTACCCTGCAAGAAGTTAAATGTGATCCCTTCCCCCCCCCCCCAGGAATGTTACAACAATTTAGCATGGGGAAGTCTCATTTATTATCTAACCCTTGATGGATCTGCACCTTCCATAGCCATAGCTTAAATGAATACCATAAGCTGCAACATACGACAGTGTAATTTATAAGACTTTCAAATCTTGATTCTTTTGCACTGGACTAGATGGTGGCTACTACTCAAAATGTGTTGATGGAAAATTTGTAGAGATAGAAATCTTGCATTCACTTCTGTAGGATTTCTATACAGAGAATCAGAGCATTGGATTAGTCAGGGGTACATCCCATGACCAGGAGACTGTTTGGACAACTGTAAAACTGGACCAGTTTGCTTTGAATAAACTGCAAATATTTCCAACTAATAAATATAGCAAAGGGAATGCAATGCCTATTAAATATGGGAAATAACAGGCAGAAATTAGAAGGTTCTAAACATGATTATGATTACAACTATGAAAAAAGCCCCAAATTGATTTTTAAAAATTCTTCCTCTTATTCTTCTGTGATTCTTTTTGCAAGACCTTGTAATTTCTAAAAATAAATAAAAATATAAGAAATGGTCTCACATCCACCATTGCCATATGATGAAATCCCATCCTAGTTTGCCATACAGTTCCACCATCAAGTAAAATGTGAGAGTACACTCTCTATTGAAATGCACAAAGTGCAGGAAAGGCACAATGTACTTTTGGAATCCAATCCAAGTTCTGCCTTGTGTTTAGATTGCTTCTTGGTAGCATGTGTTATCTGAAGTGAAACGGAAACTTTTTTTTTGGTCACCCGGTGTCTGATACATTCGGAAACAAACCAAGCTGAGGTTTCCATGTACTCCCAGAGATAGATTGTTCAGATGGAATGCACACTCTCTACCTGGAGGGATGCATCCTGCTTACCTAATTCTGGAAAGTATTAGGAGCAGGTTGGCAAGAGTCCAGAGTATGTCTTGAGGTACTGCTGGTATCTTTACCACCCAAAACTGTACAGCCTGCCATTGATATTGCTGTCTGGCAAGCTTTTCCACTGTTTGTCCAGTTAGGACCACCCAACCCATTAAGGCTTTGGCTTGCAGGGTTAACAGGAGCTGAGTGGTATGACTCCCTGCCCCCAGTGAGTGGTCTGCCCTCCAGGTCCTGCTGATCAGCAAGGTTGGCTGTGCAGTCATCAGCAGTGCCCTAGAATACTGCTCAGCGAAACATAACATGGCATCACCAAAGTTCTGTAATGGACAGAAATGCAAAGGCTTCAGAAGTATTAGTAAAAGCATTTGGAGTTATTCCAACTGTGAGCTTCACATTATAAGCAGCATTAATAGAACTCCATGTAGGCCTTTAAGACACTTAAATGAGCAAAAAATGAAAATCGTGCTTTACACTGAGTGATTAGAATTGAATAAATAAGTGGAGACCTGACCTGATTTCCTTTATGACGCTTGTTCTTCTTTAGGTTGTTTTAGCAAAGATCAAGTATATCTAGATGGCATTCTTAAAATTTTGAGACACAGAAGTAGCATCAACTTCCAGCTTTTAACAGCACTGGGAAAGGTCAGTGAAATGTAATGCTTGTTTGGAATTGTGTATGTCTTTCCTGTGAGCTTTGGTAGGAACATAAGATTATACAGGACCAGAAAAGATCATTATAGTCCATCTAGCCATTCCCTAAAGGATTTTGATGCTTGTAAATTAAATATAAAACAATTGTGACACTGTGTACATTGGGTCAACTAAGAAGAACTTGCATTTTGACAGTGCCTTCTCACACAAACATATTAAAGTACAACACAGGTCATTATAGTCAAGATGGCAGCCTGTCTTATCTAGTCTGATACTCCAGTGCAGTGCTTTGTCAGAGATGCTTGTTATTCTAATGTGATGTTAAATTGAATTACATCTACCTTTTCAGGTGGAGGTTGAAGGTCCCATTGCACTATTTAAAATGAGAAGGGCTATTCTTCTAGTGTCCAACAATCCCCTGATAAAATTGGTTATTCACTTCATTGCTGTGTGCAAAGAGGCTGCCACCTTTGCCTATAAACATATAGTCACTACACTTACAGTAAATCTGAAGTGCTTTGAAACACTTCAGTGCTGTGACACTGAGCATTTGTAAGAACATGGAGCATCATTTTACTGCCTCTTTCTTGTTATTTTCATTCTATCTCATCTCCACATTGCAAACACCTTTTTCACAGAAGTGTGTTAGTTCCCTACTTGACTCAAAACAAACTTGTTTTGTGGCATGTTTAACTTCCTTGTCAGGTCAATTGTCACTGCTGCAGTCTCACTTCACAAAACTTACATGTTTAATATGGAATTTATTTTCCCCCAAAATATGCAAACCAAGTGGTGGAAGCCCTGACAATTCTAATGTGTAGGTGTGCCGATTTTAGACATTTTTCGTGGTTTGACCAATGAATGTTTATTTTTCAATTCTTACCATTGTTTGGTAAAAAATTCTAAATGGCCGACTTGCAGCTTGGCATAACACCATGAACATCACAAACAGACTATATGTCTGTGACACGGAAATCAGCCACGTTTTGTTTAACATGATAAAAAAAAGTCTGCAAAAAGTATTGATGAGAATTCAGTTCAGTCGAAGTAGGACAAACCAATGTCTATCACACTAGCAAGCCTGTATGTAATGCCATCTTTTAAAGAGACAAGTCCCAGTCTTCCCATATTTGGTTGATGGCTT
The DNA here is from genome assembly GCF_018977255.1 of Callorhinchus milii. Taxonomy (NCBI): domain Eukaryota; kingdom Metazoa; phylum Chordata; class Chondrichthyes; order Chimaeriformes; family Callorhinchidae; genus Callorhinchus; species Callorhinchus milii. Next base: position 22,099,656 of record NW_024704743.1, on the reverse strand, counting down.
ATGTGTCAGGTTGGACAAGACTCAAAGATATGGCGAGTAATCTAACATTGCAGAATATTATCCAGGCATATTCTTTAAAAAAGATATTTATAATGCGGAAGAAGGCCATTCAGCCCATCATGTCTGTGCTTGCTCTTTTGAAGAGCAATGTGCATAGGAAGTGGTTTGGACAAATGTTATATTTATTGTGCATAGAAAAGCAAACATGATTAGTCTCTTATCTTTTGTTTCTGTCAGGTTTCTTATGAAGATATAGAGAAGCTGAAGAGTATTGCTATGTTACACCATGTGCAAATACCTCACTTCCTGCGGGACCAGACTCGATACAAGGACGAGTTGAATAAGATCATGGAAGTGAATGGGTTGACGGACAGTGAACTCCAGTTATTGGTCTAAAAAAATCCTTAAACTGATACAAATATTGAGATCTCCAAACAAATATATGACCACATTCATCTATGCTAAACTAAGGTTGTCATTCAGAGTTCGAAACTTGTTTAACAGGCAATTTATCTTTGGCTTGGTCCACTATTTTCAGTTACTAAATCACTGAAAGAGGATCAGAAATTTCTAATTGAGGTGTGAAGTACTAATATTAAATTAAATAGGAATATTTTATGTTTTTGTCACCGAGATCAAAACTAAATAACGTTTTGTAAAACAAAAAAATTAAAATCTGCGGGAGAAGAATTGCCTAAAAAACATTAATTTGTACAAAATAGAACACAAAGATAAATTGAATTACAACTATTCTAAGTAAAAAAAGAAGCAAGGCAAAAAAGTGTGGCCAACAGCATGATATTTAGAAGATAACACCTGTGCCCATATACGTATAGCACCATTTATCTGTACATCACCTCATTGTGGTATACTATAAAATGCTGCTGTTCTGTTCTTGACACATCCAGCAGCATTCACTTGTAAAAAAATTCACAATATAATATAGTAAACTAAATCTCCACAAGTACAGAAGAACTACGACAATGGTCACATCACAATGGAATTTCTGTGGAATAAGAATGCTCTACCTGTACATTTCAAACATACCATTATTATAAATTGTTCAATTCTGTAAAACTGTAAATTTTTTAAAAAGTATAATTTTCTTTGATCTGCAGGAGCGTTCACTAGGAAGTTAGGAACACAGGAACACATCAAGAACACAGGAGGTATTGATGTCAAAGAAACTGAGACTTGAAAGAAGGCTATATATCAGAGGAACAGTTATAGCTGATGGGGCCAATTATGGGATTAGTAGTCCTTTATATTTTGGAAGATACTTGAAAGAACCTCCAGAAGTTTCAGTGGGTTCTTTTATGTTAAGAGAAATGGTTTATCTCTGCACTCATAGACAAATAAAATATAGTCCTTACAGCATCTAGTGCCAGAGGTCAAGTCCAACAAAGCATAGATTTATCAACAGGATTTGAAATAATTTATAATATATAATAATCCTTGCATTTGATATAGCGCCAGATTACGTCATTGAGATGCCTCAAAGTGCTTCACGGGATATAATATAAAGTGGATTGACTGTGTTTTTGGTGGGCGAAACGCAGCGGCCAATTGCGCACAGCAGTGTCTCACAAGCAGTCGTGGATTGAGTGAGCACATTTTTAAAAATTTGTTCTGAGGCATTACCCCTGGAAAGCAACCCACCAATCGACTAACAGCTAGATACCTACTTACTGCTAGGTAAACAGGTGTGTGGAGTAAGGAAGTTTACCTAAGGTTTCGCCCCAGCCTGGGAATCAAACCTGGGTCATCTCGTTTGTGTGGTGAGCGCACTAATCACTATGCTACAGGAATTGTATACATTGAGACTTTTCAGGAAATCAAGTATAGATAAGAAAAGGATACACAGTATAAAAAATCTTCACTGCTATGCACTCTTATCCAACTAATTGAAACTTGAGAAAAGAAAATAGCCATAGGAAAAACACCGATCGAGAACTGTAAATGAAAGATGAGATCTTTTGTTCCCTCGTGAATCTCCAATTTGTCACTTATTGCTTTAATACAACTTTATGCAGTTAGAGACATACCTTCTCCTAAGGGGGTAATTCACCCATTTACCTTTTACCAGTTTGCATTACCCTGAAGGTAAATATTCTTGGACCATTGGGAAATAACATCCAGTGTTGATAAGGATCTTCTCTAAGGTTAAAATTCCTTTAAGGTACTTTCTGAATGCTGATCTAGCTTTATTGGTAAAGAAGTGTATATTGTTCTCCATTATCATTTACACCCTGACATTCCCCACACAATATGATATCTGGAGGAATTTTCATTTGTATTTGAAATTGATGGGATTGTCTGAAAGTCAACGTCTCATTGGATACTCTGAAGATATTAAGTCGTCCACTTGGGTGGACTGCTCTAAGATGCACTTTGGCATGCAATGGTGAACCATCCTCATTGCTAATAGAGTTCCACAACTATTGATGTTAGTGTGTGCTTGTGTCCTAAATTTAATATTTCGTAATTAATGGAACAACTGGATAGGGGAAGGGGTACCAATTGTCAGGCCTTGCTTTCTTATACAATATGTGCTTTTTCACGCATTACGTATCTCAATGCATTATGGTGGTAGATGACACAAAATGGTAGTGCATGTCTCTTATGTGTTATCACTGAATTGCCTTTGTCACTGCCTCTGTTTAAAGGCATCCACGTCTTTGCTCTTGAATGTTTGTACTGGTGTTGGAGTGAAGTGTTTGCAGTAAGATTATTTGTTTGTTCAATGAACATTCAGCACTTTCAACCTTTGTATCAGTGGCAAAAATTAAATGCAAGTTACAAATTTGCAATCTTTTAGTCCTATTTAAATGAATAGTAAACTGTTACGAACCTACAGATGAATTAATAAAATTAACGACCAGTATTTTTATGCCACTAGATGTCACTACAACAACAACAACAAAATTACATTTATAGAGCGCCTTTCAGGTGGGGAGGAGGTCCCAAAGCGCTGAACAGTCAGATGTCGGGGCCCGAGCATGGGGGAGGGGTGGTGTAGGGGTGAGGGAAGGCAGAGAGGTGGGAGGGAGACCAAAGGCACGGTCGAAGAGAGGGGTCTTGAGACCGGCCTTGAAGGATGCAAGGGAGGAAGCGAGGCGAAGGGACCGTGGGATGGAGTACCAGAGTGTGGTGGCAGAGAGGCTGAAAGCCCGGCCACCGATGGTAGGGCGGGTCGGGCGGGAGACATGGAACAGGCCTGAGCCTGATGAATGGGCAGGTTGGTAGGGAATCAGCAGGTCAGAGAGGTAGGAGGGGGCAAGGCCATGGATGGCCTTGAAAGTGAGGATGAGGATCTTGAACTCGATCCTCTGGGGAATGGGGAGACAGTGGAGTCGGGTGAGGGTGGGAGTGATGGGGTCACGGAACCTGGTGCGCGAGAGTACACGAGCTGCAGAGTTTTGGATGATCTGCAGCTTGTGAAGGGAAGAGTTGGGAAGGCCGATGAGGAGGGAGTTCCCGTAATCAAACCCTGAGGTGACGATTGCGTGGGTGAAGGTTTCGGCAGCCTGAGGGGTGAGGCAGTGGCGGAGTCTGGCAATGTTGTGGAGGTGGTGGTAGGCAGTGCCGGTCATGGCGCGGATGTGGGGGAGAAAGGACAGTTCAGGGTCAAACAAGATACCCAGGTTCCTGACTGGCTTAGTGAGGTTGAGTGTGCAGTCGTGGAGGCTGATGCTGCCAGTGCCTGAGGTGTGGAGACGCTGGCGTGAGACAATCAGGATGGCCTCGGTCTTGCTGACGTTGAGTTGGAAAAGTTGGCCCTAGTCCAGGACTTGATGTTGGACAGGCAGTCGGTCAGGACCTCAGTAGTCCTGGAGTTCAGGGTGGAGGCAGAGAGGTAGAGTTGGGTATCATTCGCATACATGTGGAAATTTACCCCATATCTGTGGATGGCGTCAACAAGGGGGAGCATGTAGAGGGTGAAGAGGAGGGGACCGAGGACAGAGCCCTGAGGAACACCACACAAAGACAGTTCAGGGGCTGGAGGAGAAACCGTTTGCCGCGACGAAGTGGAGGCAGTGTGAAAGGTAGGACCTGAACCAGTCAAGGACAGAACCTTGAAGGTTGAGGTGGGAGGAGAGGCGGTGGAGGAGGATTGAGTGGTCCATGGTGTCAACACTAACACGTTTCAGTGTTGCACTTCCTAAATCCAAAACTAAAGAGCATAAATGTAAGATCGCCAGTGATATATCTAATAGGGAGCTTAGGAAGAAGTTCTTCATGTGTAGGGTGATGAGAATGTGCAGCTCACTGTCCAAATCTGTGGTTGAAGCAAATAGCATCAATGTATTTAGAGAGAAAATTTAATTCATACATGAAGAGAGAGTTAGAAGGGCAAAGGTGGGATGGGTCTTGTGTGGAGTTTAAACACCAGCACAGACTTGTTTAGCTGAATGGCCTGTTTCTATGTCATATCACTATGTAATTCCACGTAATAGTAAGCTATGCTTAGTCAAAGGTAAGAACATTCCATCAACTGATTACAATAGTTTTTCATGATAAAGATGAACAGTCGATCATGATTAGAACATTTTGTAAAACAAATTTAATATCAGAATTAAGCTTCCTAGTTATTTAATGCACATTAACTTTCACATTCTTTTGCATTCATTATCTATTATGCATTCCAGATACTTGCAGGAAATCTAGACCCACTGGGTAGATGGTACATTGTTCAATGATACACTGCATGAACACATAGTACTCCTCTGCACATTTTATAGGGAATGGTTAGGTTGAACTGTGCAATCTGGAGGCAAATTATGGCTTGATGCTATCTTTGGAGCTACAATCAACCACCCAAAAAGTTTGAAAGAGTGACATTAAATATTGATACTGTATTTAGTTAATAACCATAGTTCATGATTTGCACTTAGATCAGTGATTATGAGTGAGTAATGTAAATCAGAATTCTAGCATCACAACTTTCAACCGCTCTAAACTTCATTTTATCTGCATTCTCCATCTAAATGAGTTTACCTGGCCTGGGAGATCTTGTTGGCAACATTTGGTGCCTGGAAAGATGGCAATCCCTTCATTATGATTAATACTTTTTCACCCCACAAAAAGAAGAAACCTCACTTTCAACATTTTTTTCTCAGGAGAATTCATTTAAACTTTGCATGTGTGGATGGGAGAGAAAAAAACACTGCTGAAAGTTTTTAAAAATGTTACAAGTCAAAATAAAACTCTCTTTCAACAAGATATCCCAATGCTATTTTTCAATCCAGCCAAATTAATTCAGCCGCAGATCACTGTTTTCATTGATTTCTTTGATCAATATAAATTTCCTGGGTTAAAGGAGAGAAAAATGTCACTTTCCCAAGCTCAAAATGAACTGTTTAAGGAAACCTGAGGCCAAGGTTGGGTTTATATTATAATCCTTACATTTGATACAACACCTTTCACAACTGTCATGACACTCGTTTAGCTTCACAAGATATACTCTTAAAGTGTAATGATTTATACTTGTATGTTTAGGTGCCAATATGCACGTAGAAATGTCCCACAAATAGCAATGAAGTGAATGACAAATTTTATTTGGGGGATTGTTGGCCAGGTTACCAGGAGAAACAGCAACAATATTGTGCTTTTCACTTTGGGAGGACATCTCAAGAAACTTTCGAGTAGTGCTATGAGATCTTTAACATCCACCAGAACAAGCAGACATGACTCAGTTTACCATCTAATTCAAAGGATGGCCAACAATAAACATCTCCAGCAATGCCCTGGGGGTCAAAGTTACAATGTGGAACCTAAATCAACAACCTTCTGACTCAGGTGAGAATTGAGAATATTAGGAACTGAAACAAGCATTAAAAAACCTCAGCATCACTTAAGTTTAAGTTTCCTTTTGATGGATCAAGCAGATAAAATACCTAATAACTAAAAATTAGGCCAGGTGACAAAAAAATAAAAAAACAAAATGATGACGTTCAGGGGAGCTGATGAGGTTTATAATAGTAATAATCCTTACACTTGATATAGCGTATTTTCACATCAGCGAGACGTCTCAAAACGCTTCAGAGTTTTGAGACGTTACTTTACTTTATTAATTTATTTAATTTATTAATTTATTTAATTCACTTTACAGAGTTACTGTAAAGTGAATTGACTGTATATTTTGTTTGAACCCTAAACATTGTCCAAAACACTTTGAACACAGTTACGCAAGGTACCAAGTGCAAGATTCCTTTAAACCCAGAGACTGGCCAGCCCACTTTTACACCCACTGACACAGACCAATAACCAAGCTCTCACCACACGGACCGAGAAGCTGGAATGAATGTCTTTAACCTAACAGAAATTAATCCTCTGCCCTGGCTGTTTCTCAAAGTGTCTGTCATGAAGTGTTTGGCTATGCATACCCGCTCACCAGCAGGATTTCCATTATTACATATAACTGTTTTTCCAGGAGCAAAACTCTGCTCCCAAGGAAATAAAAAAACTATAATGTAATAATAATAATAATAATAATAATTCTTGCATTTGATATAGCGCTTTTCACGTCGGGAGGACGTCCCAAAGCGCTTCACAGAACGCACTGTAAAGTGAATTGACTGTATATTTGTGGGCGAACGCGGCAGCCAATTGCGCACAGCAATGTCCCACAAACAGTCGTAGATTGAAAATGACCAATTTATTATTGTTTTTTGTTTTGGAGGAATTAGGCGTGTGGAGTAAGGAAACTTGCCCAAGGTTTCGCCCTGCCTGGAATTGAACTCAGGTAATAATCCCTGCATGTGATGTAGCGCCTTATCACATTGTCGAGACACCTCAAAGTTTCACAGAATATACTATAAAGTGGATTGACTCTGTATTTTGTGGGAGAAATGCAGCCGTGGAGTGAGTGAACAATATTATTTGAGGGATTGTTGGCCAGGAGACTGTTAGAAACTCCCTTCTCTTTTCGAATAATGCCATGGGATCTTTAACATCCACCTGAACAGGCAGACAGGACCTTAGTTTCACGTTCCATCTGAAGGATGGAACCTGTGACATCGCAACACACACCACCAGTACTATGTTGAAGTGTCGTCTTAAACTATGTGATTCCCAATCCAAACAGGGCTTGAACCCGCAACGTCTGACTGAGAGGCAAGAGAGCTTCTACTGAATCAGGCTGACATACAAATTTCCTTCAGTGAAATAAAATAAACTGCTCCCAGAGAAATAAAACATAACTGCTCTGAATAAATAAAACAATTCTGCTTGGGTCCACTGGCTCCCCATCCCCCAGTGGATGGAGTTTAAGATTGTGGTCCTTACCTTTAAAATCCCTCCATAGTCTTAACCCACCCTAACTACCTCTCCGACCTACTCAAACCAACAAACCTGATCCCTCCCTCCACTTCTCACACTCAGCCTGTTTCACGTCCCCCATTCCACCACTGATGATCGTGTATTTGCCCCGACTCTTCATCCTGGAGTCCCTTTGACTTACCTCTTCCCTTATCTCCTTATAATAATAATAATCCTTGCATTTGATATAGCACTTTTCATGTCTTCTAGACGTCTCAAAGCTCTTCACAGAATATACGGTAAAGCGGCAGCCAATTGCACGCAGCAGTGTCCCAAAAACAGTTGTGAATTGAGAGACCAAATTTTTTTTTTNGAGTTTCCTTCTAGGTCTCCCTCAAGACCTTCCTCTTTGCCCGCGCTTTCAGCCATCTTCGCCCACCTCACACCCAAACCTTAGTCTGTCCGTGATCTTGGGGCGTCCTCCTGACGTGAAAGGCTTATATAAATGTAAATTTGTAATGTATTGTTTTCTAGTTACATTTGTGCTCACTTAGTAATCTTTTATGTCAACCGTAGCCCTGTTGTTATTTACCTTGTACTTTGTTTTGTAGCCTAGAGAAGTCGGATCACGGGATATTCTCCCGATGTGAAAGCGCTATACAAATGTAATTTTGTATTGTACTGTATCGTATTCTGGAGTTTTTAAATGGCCACCTGGACCATCTGCTGAAAGCCGTGAACGGATTACACCTCATCCTCTAAGTCCCATCAAGGAACGTTATTTGTTCCATAAAGACTGAGCGCTTTCAACCATTGCAACATCAATGACTTCTCATTGTATTGTCACTGGCAAAACTAAAAATGATGCGAAATATCCATTGCGATGTGTATCTCTGACAAAATATCTATTAAAACAAAGCATTTTCAACCACTGTAATCAATGATTGTGGAGTTAACAGCCTAAATGTGTCCCATTTTAAAATTTGCAATGTGACACATCACTGGGAAACATAAAGACGAATTAACATGCAAGGTAGAATTCAAATGTAAGAGACAGAGACGCAAAGTTTTCATCCTATTGCAGTGAATAGCTAACGATTTGAGAAACCATCATAGGCTGTGAATGAAATGAATTGTCGCTGCTGCTTCTTTGGCCGCTAGATGTCACTAAAGACTTTCTGCCTGAGCGACAGTACTGGTGACTGTGGCTGGTTTAGGATTGCGTTCTTAATTCGCATATTTCTGATCGTTGACCACGACCTTCTAGCAGTAGCAATCGGCGTGTGCTCAGCTAAACTTGTCAAAGTGAGGATATTCAATAAGGCGGGGGGGGGGGGGGGAAATAGTTGGGATTATAGTATAAGAATCATTAGTATTGATCATGTAGTGAATAGATGAATTAAGTAGAATACAATGCCATCCTGACCATCTGTGACCAGGGCTCCCTCTGCCTCCTCGTCCTCCTCGACCTATCTGCAGCATTTGATACGGTTGACTACGCTATCCTCCTCCACCGCTTGTCCTCCCACCTCAACTTTCAAGGCCCTGTCCTTGAGTGGTTTAGGTCGTACCTCTCCCACCGTCTTCACTTTGTCTCCTCAAATGGTTTTTCCTCCGGCCCCCGCACTGTCTCGTGCGGTGTCCCTCAGGGCTCTGTCCTCGGTCCCCTCCTCTTCACCCTCTATATGCTCCCCCTTGGTGACATCATCCGCAGACATGGGGTTAACTTCCACATGTATGCGGATGACACCCAACTCTACCTTTCCTCCTCTACCCTCAACTCCACGACCACCGATGTCCTGACAGCTGCCTGTCCGACATCGAGTCCTGGACGAGAGACAACTTTCTTCAGCTCAACGTGCGCAAAACCGAGGCCCTCCTGATTGGCTCACGTCAGCGCCTCCGCACCTCAGGCGCTGACAGCATCAGCATCCAAGGCTGCACTCTCCACCTCTCAAAGCCGGTCAGGAACCGGTCAGGAACCTCCGCGCCACAACTGGCACCGCCTTCCATCACCTCCGGAACATCGCCAGACTACGGCACTACCTCACCCCTCACGCTGCTGAAACTCTGGTCCACGCCTTTATCACCTCAAGGCTGGACTATGGGAACTCTCTCCTCGCCGGCCTTCCCGGCACCTTCCTCCGCAAGCTGCAGGTCATTCAGAACTCTGCAGCTCGTGTACTGTCCCGCACCAGGCTTCGGGATCACATCACTCCCACCCTCGCTCACCTCCACTGGCTCCCCATCCCCCAGAGGATCGATTTCAAGATCCTCACCCTCACCTACAAGGCCATTCACGGCCTTGCTCCCTCCTACCTCTCCGACCTACTATCCCCCTACTTACCTGCCCGTACCCTCTGTTCCTCCGGCTCCGGTCTGCTCCACATCCCCCGCCCCAACCGCCCTACCATCGGTGGCCGGGCCTTCAGCCTCTCAGCCCCAGGCTCTGGAACTCCATTCCCCCAGTGCCTTCGCTGCCTCCTCCCTTTCCTCCTTCAAGGCCGGTCTCAAAACCTTTCTCTTTGACCGTGCCTTCAGCTCCCCTCTCGACTCTCTACCCCTCCTCGCTCCCTCCCTTCCCTCCCCTCACCCTGACCATTTCCCCCCGATGCTCGGGTCCTGACCCAACTGTACAGCGCCTTGGGACGTCCTCCCGACGTGAAAGGCGCTCTATACATGGAATCTTGTTGTTGTAAAAGAAATAAAAACTGCCATGTGACACACACACACTCACACACAGTCCTAGTAAAGAGGCACCGAGCTAGTAGTACAAGGGCATGTGACCCATGGCCAGGGAAGATAAGGATAGCTGGATCTAGAGAATGGATGGTAGGCCATCTGCGCTTACAAGGGCATGTGACGTACAGACAGGAGAGATAGGAACCTGGGATAATTGGACCAGGAGAATGGATGGGATACAAACTTATCAGAAAACTTAAAGTGAGCAGGTCCCATGGACAGAGTTAGAAAAAGGACTGAAGCTTCAGGGCCATAGAGTCAGGTGGTTTGGTCAGGCTAGATAAGATGGAATAAGAGGAGTATTGTTCTCTTGCAGAAGATACTACGAGCTGGTACAAGGAGAAACAACTTGAAGATAGGAAAAGAATGCCAGGAAAGTGCAGAGAGTGTGAGAAAGAAGTCTTGGGAAAGAGTTAGAGCGTAGCAAAAAGGGATATATGAAAAAGGGTATAAAAATCGATAGCCAAAACTAGTTAGCAGAGAGAGAGAAAAAAAAGAGAAGAAAAGAGGAGAAGAACTGTGGGAAGAGCCGCAGGACCAGACTCGGAAGAGCCTCGAGAGGAGACTTGGAAGAGCCGGGGAGAAGAGCCTCTGGAGAGTCTCTGAGGAGCCTCTGCGGAGCCTCTGAGGAGAAAGGTAGAAAGGGGAGAAAGTGAGAAAGAGAAGAGAAGGGAGTGAACCGGAAAGAGGATAAGTCCAGCTCTCGCCGGAGTTGACCTCAAAGAGGACAAGTCCGGCCTTAGACGTTTGCAGCCAGCAGCAAGCAAGAGACAGTATTTAACTTTTGTGCCAGCCTTAGAACTTCGTCACGACTTCCTGCCTGCTTGGTAGTATCTCTCCTACTTACTAAAACACGCACCCAACATACATACAAAACAGTTAAGAGATTATTTAGGCACATTTCATATATCACATCGTTTTTTTATATATGTTTAGAATTTTAGTGTTGAGTGTATTTTCTTAAGTCGTAATTTAGTAAGCTTTAGCAATGTACCTTGTTAAGATGTGCTTTAGTAGTCATTTAAGTGTGATGAGTAACGTGTCGGGTGTAATGTGATGCTTATGCTTGTGCGTCTTTATATTTGCTAATAAAGCGATTTAATAATATCCTTAGTGTGGTTTCTGATAAATACTTGAACCCAAAATTTCACAGGGGGTCTCTATCCTGGTTTGTCGAATTCATTAGGGAGTCCTGGAGCTCACGGTTAGGGCACACACCTTTTAATTAGTTGGATAAGAGTGCATAGCAGTGAAGATTTTTATACACACCCTTTTCTTATCTATTTCTGATTTTCCCCGAAACAGAAAAACCTTTCTCACTCGATTTGGGCAGGGCAGGGGTGGGGGGGAGGGGGGGGCAAGGATCTGTAACTAAAACTTCCATCCTTGGGGCTTTGGATTTACTAAATAAGAAATTAACAAGAGGCTATCCCAAGATAGACAGCTGTAAGCTAGAAATATCCCTTCAAGATGGTCTGCCTTATTTGTACTCTAAAGTTAAAACATTGTTTCAAAGCTTGCAATGTATGCAATTCCTGTTGCGTAGTAATTACTGCCCTCGCCACACAACCGAGAGATCCAGGTTTGATTCCGGGTGGGGCGAAATTTTAGGTAAACTTCCTTACTCCACACGCCTCTGTTTACCTAGCAGTAAATAGGAACCCGGTTGTTAGTCGATTGGCGGATCGCTTTTCGTGGGCAATAATTCCTTAAAAAAATAATAAATTGGTCACTTCAATCCAGGACTCTTTGTGGCACACTACTGTGTGCAATTGGCTGCAGCATTTCACCCACAAAAAACATACAGTCAATTTACTTAACAGTATATTCTGTTAAGCACTTTGAGACATCTCGAAGACTTGATGAGGCACTAAATCAAATGCAAGGATGATTATTATTATTGTTAATAGTAGGAATGTATTCCTCAGAAGGTTCATGGGACTGAGGAGCCTTCTGGCTGTGGGCACCTTGCTTGATGGCCTCAAAAATTTTCTGACTGCCCATAGCTTCTCAGTGGTGATTGAAATACGTTAGGACTTGAATTTCAAAGATGGAAGAGATACATTTACTTACAATGCTCTCTGCTCGTTTTCCAAAGTTTGTCAATTACATGACATTAGTATGGGGATCAGAATAGCGCAGCGATTAATCATGCGATTCAGTCGCTTGTGGACCCTTTGCTTTTCAATTCCATTGCTTCTGTGTCAAAAAAGTTGATAGTACAATACAGGATGATAGCAGGTCAGAATGACTAATATCCCTTGTGCTCCTAGTGATTATGCCATGGTACACAGCCGTGTGAAGGATATTGCTGAGCATAAACCTGGCAAGAGCTCCAAAGAAAAGCTAATAGCTCTAGCATTGAAAAAGACTTTGCTGCTGAGGACTGTTGATTTGATGCTGACATGATACATTATGTGGCTTCATCAATATTGTGCTGACAAAGCTCAGCTAATCCTTCACGCCAAACACTGGCTTTGGTTTGCACAGGCTTTCACCACTTATGCTTTTTTCATTTGGTACAATTAATCTTGAGACTTGTCAGCATTACCTCAATAAAAGACTGTCAGGGAGATGTACAAATCCAGGGAGGCAAGAACAGAGATAAGTTGTTGTGCTGACATATATTACAAGGTACCCAGGGACCACATTCTTGAAATGTAGTTTGGAATTGTGGTGGAAGATAAAATCTATCCAATGGATGAAGTTTCTGATACTTATAACCAACTAGCTGTATCGTTACAGTCAGGGATCGGGGGTGGGGGGCCGCAGGGGGCAGGGTTGGGATGAGGGAAGGCAGAGAGGTAGGAGGGTGGCTGAAGGCACGCTTGAAAAGTACAGCCAGCCTGGCCCATTAGCAGGACCTGGAAGGGCAGATCAATCACTGGCAGGGAGTCATCCTACTCAGCTCCTGTTAACCCTGCAAACCAAAGCCCTAATGGGTTAGGGTGGTCCTAGCTGGACAAGTAGCGGGAAAGTGTGCCAGACAGTGTTATCAATGGCAAGCTCCGCAGTTGTAGCTGGTTAGACTCCAGCAGTACCCCAACGCACACTCTGGGGTCCACAAGCTTTGGCTCTTGCCAACCTGCGCCTAATACTTTCCACAATTAGGTACGCAGGAAGCGAGCGAACATTCCATTCCAACAATTTTATCTCTGGGATTTCCACGTGTTGGTGGGATGCATGGAATTCACAGTTTGTTTTGGATACTCTTAAACATTGTGATGGGTTTCCGCATGTGTCAGGCTCCCGGCTGACTCAAAAAAAAAGAAACCCATGATTCTTACAAAACACGAAAAAAAATCCAGCAGTTGCAATCCAAGGAAATAACAATTAACCCAACAATCCTGCTTGTAATTTTCTTAAATCAGATTTTATGTACTTGAAGTTTGCTTCTTTGGTCAGATGACAAGTTCATTCCACTCACAAAGGAAAATGGATTATAATACACATCCTGCACTGTAGGGCAAGCCACAGTAAATGCATTTTTAAATGATTATGCACCAAAAGGCATTGCCTTTGATCCACTTTTTGATCTTATGATGCTGGTCTGTGAGAGTCAAAACCCATCAGTTGTGCTTGCGTCTGCAAATTAAACTGAAGCATTTGGAAATCTAAGCCCAGAAGTTGTAACTTCCAATTCTTACTCTCATATGTGGACATGAATCCATTATCTACCAGGTTGCTGGACAGAGCACTGCGCAGGAACAGAACATTTGTTCTGTTAATCATGGAGCTACCCTGCAAATTGTTGGACAGTCTGGATATTGGAACACTCCTTACTTCAAACTGCAGGAATAAATGAGTCAGTGAGGCTTGAAAAAAAGGATTGAAAACTGGAAAGAAATTTTCGAGAATGTTTAGTTGGTTAAACCTTTAAACAGCAGTAACCAACACACACACTGGGATCTCCTCTTAATTTGGCTCTTACCAGCCTGCGCTTAATGCGCTCCAGAGCAGAGTAAGCAGGGTGTGCCCAACAACAAAAACAACTTGCATTTGTATAGTGACCTTGATGCGGTATCTCAGAGTCCCTCCAGAGTGCGTATTCCATTCCAGAGGCCCTAAAATTTTCATGTGTAGGTGGCAATGCAGGTGAAACTCTGCCTGGTCTGAATACTCTTTCAGTATGAAGTCCTGTAGCTTAGTGGATAGAGCACTCACCTTGTAAATGAGATGACCTGGGTTCAATTCCCAGCAGGGCAAAACGTTGGGCAAGTTTCTTTACTCCACATGCCTCTATTTACCTATCAGTAAGTAGGAACCTGGTTGTCAGTTGATTGGCAAATCGCTTTTCCGGGAGAAATAATTATTTTTAAAATAATAATAATTTGGTCAATCAACCACGACTGTTTGTGAGTCACTGCTGTGCACAATTGGCTGCCGCTTTTCACCCACAAAATATGATGTTAATTCACTTCACAGTGTATTCTGTGAAGTGTTTTGATTTGTCTCAAAGACATGATAAGGCGCTATATCAAATGCAAGGATTATTATTATTGTCAGAGGTCCCTTATTATTATGGTGATGGGTTTCCGCATGTGTAGGCACCCATCTGTCCAATACAAAAAAAATTAATGTTTGATATACAAGGCATTTGATGTTCTCTGTCATAAAGAGAAAAATCTTGGGGGCTCTCGTGTCAACTTCATTTTCTACATCTGTTGAATTATGGGCAAAATGGATGAAACCAAATAGCTACATATCTAGCTATGCTATCTACATAGAATCTGAAAGAAAGGTGGTTTAGCTCTGTAATTACTTATTAATGCTAACAAGTCATCTCTGCTTAGCATTTTATTTGTTGAAATAATGTGCATATGCCCACAAATATGCAGTCAATTCATTTTACAATATATTCTTTGAAGCGCTTTGAGACATCTAGAAGATGTGAAAAGCACTACACCAAATGCAAGAATAATTATTATATTATTGTAACATCTAGACTTTGAAATCTTTGCCCTGAGTGTGCACCCTTAATTCCACATCAAACTATTAATAGTCCTTTATTGAAGCTGTTCGAGTAAAATATTTTATGCACTTTATAGAGATTAAGAGTTACAAACACTGCATTTAATCCCATGTGTTGACCTCTGCTAAAGTTTGTCTTAAAGGATAAAAGGCTTTCTGAGTGAACAATAACAGCTCCATCAGTTACAAAGGAAGTTGCACAGGCCAGAAGGAGGTCAAATGATTTCCTGTCACTGCAGAAATCCACTCACTCTTTCCTGTGCTGTTCATACACTTGTTCTAGTTGAGGAACTGAGTAGTGTTGCTGATTGATAGATGTCTAATAACTGCAAGTAGCGAGCTAAAAAGATGGAAAGGTAATGTGTAACCGGAGTAACTTCATTTCTGACATAACATTGTAGCACTTTTAGGACAGGAAAGATCATCAGAGTGATTTGATTGAAGAAAGCTCTTCAGCCATTTTGTTTCATCCATTTTGCCCGCAAAATATACAGTCAATTTATTTTACACTATATTCTGTGAAGCACTTTGAGACATCTTGAAGACGTGATAAGGCGCTATTTCAAATGCAAGGATTATTATTATTATCTTTCCAGAATACCCATCCCAGTGTTCTCCCAGAAAGAATTATGATTAACATCCGTTGCTATTGATGTCACTGGGGAAACTGACTCAAGAGTAATTAATGAGGGTGTTAATTAATAGCAGCAGACAGACTGCTATCAGTGAGCCCTCTGTATTAATGATTTTCACACTGCATGTTAACTCATCTTCTTGTATCATCTCATTGTACCCAATGGCCAAAAAAAGCATTTAAAGAAAATCAATATAAATTGGATCAAATGCATAGTTCTTCCAGCAAGATGACACAGACAATATGGGCCAAATGGCCTCCCCTCTGTATTATAATCCTTGCTGTATTGTAAAATTGAATAATAAAAAAATCCTTGCATTTGGTATAGCACTTTTCATATCAGGAGGATGGCTCAAAGCGCTTTACAGGATTTACTGTAAAGTGGAATGCCTGTGCTTTGTAGGAAATCGCGTCAGCCAATCTGCGTACAAGATTTATTAATGGATTTGCAGACCCAGTGTAAGATGTGGAATCACAGGGGACAACAAGGGTCTTACAAAGAAAGCTTGATAGGGTATGCATATGGACTGATACTTCGTAAATTAAGTTTAATATTAATAAATGCAAGATACTACATATAAGGATCTAAGAATAGGAAACCCAAATGCTTTGTGGATGCCATTGAAATTGCCAAGGGGGAAACTAAAATAAATCTAGGGGTGTCAGTTGACTCATTGCTCTCTACATCAAAAGAGTGTGAGGCAGCAAAAAACAAGGCAATCAGGATGCTGAATATTGCTAAATCAGTTGATCTTAGATCCCTAGACGTCATTCTTAGGCTGTACAGTGCTCTGCAGCTCAGTGGTTAAAGCACTCGCTTTGCAAGCGAGACACCTGGGTTCAATTCCAGGCAGAGGGCGAAACCTTGGGCAAGTTTCCTTACTCCACACAGAGCCTAATAATAATCCCTCCAAAACTAAACAATAATAGATTGGTCATTTTCAATCCACGACTGTTTGTGGGACACTGCTGTGCGCAATTAGCTGCCGGGTTTCACCCCAAATATACAGTCAATTCACTTTACAGCATATTCTGTGAAGCGCTTTTGAGACGTCTGGAAGACATGAAAAGTGCTATATCAAATGCAAGGATTATTGTTATTATTATGGTCACTGTGACATTAGGGGGCTTTCTAGTCCCTAGAGTCAGTATAGAATTCTGACAAAAGATCTGAAACATTAACTCACTTTCCTCTCTCCATAGATGTTGCCTGACCTGCTGAGTGTTCCCAGCGACTTTTTGGTTTTTATTTCAGATTTCCAGCATCTGCAGTATTTTGCCTTTAGTTTTTCAATGTTATGGTTTGATTTTCAAAAAAATAGATTCCTCATAACTATGACATTCATGTTTCGTACTTGACTTTTAACTTGTCTATCCCTGTTCAGCTTTCACTGTATGTGGGTTTGGAATACAGCATTATGATACCCTCTTTGAAATGATGATTCAGTGGCTTGGGAGTTACAGGCTGTGTTTAAACCGGGTTTCAAATCCCAAGGCTTTGTGTGTTGCTCACATCATCCTTCATAGTTGCAATGAGTGCAGGCAGCCGGCTCTTATTTAAGTCAAGGGGATGGTGGTCCTGATAGGGTTGGGGGGTTGTTAGTTGTTGTGTGTTGGTTTCTCTTTATTTGAGATATTTGGTAATCTTAGAAGTAATCTGATGGTGTATTTTAGTGCAGAGAAAGGTTATGTTAATGTGGTCTCCACTGAGGGACAATCAGGTGAAACAAAAAATCACTACAAATAAGCCTTAGATCGAAGGCTGTGGCATTTTTCTCCTGCTCTTGGGAAGATTTAGTTTATTCAGAAATAAAAACAGCAAAGTGAAAGCTTCAATATTGTAAAAAAAAGTCTTCCTCAGAGTGTGATTATTAACCCCTCAAGTTTGTTCAACTGAGCAGGGGCTAACAACCATCATTAAAGTGGTGGATTCCCCCTCCTCACAGGAGATCCACAGGACCCCCTCTAACAATCAATGGCAGAAGAGATGGCAAATGCTGATTTGCTTCCGCTTGAACAGCAAATTCAGAATGATGCTGAAGGAAGAGGCCAGAGAATGAAATAGATGCTCCTTATTGCTTCTTCTGTACTTTGGTGGCTTTTTAGAGATTGAGTTAACTCTTCCCATCCCTTTTTGAGAATCCCATTAATTGAATAATAACTCTTGCATTTGATATAGTGCTTTTCACGGCTTCTTTCGTTTTTCAACCAAAATTTAAAAAAACAAGCACATGAACCAAACAAATGAATGCATCATTAGAAAAAGCAGCTTCAACAATTAACCAATTAAAATAATTATCATCAAACATTCAACAAAGAGACGATTTTGATGTTAAAAATTATTGAAAGTTGGTTCCTTTTACCTCTCCCCCTGTAGGATTTAAAACCATATTTGCAATCTAGGTTTTGTTTCCCAAATGTTTTATTAAGCGCTCTGAGCAGCTGCCCCACGTGAAGGGCAATTTGTTGTTATCTGAGGAATACTCGATGGATAAAGAAGTCCTGCTGAGTTTATGGAAAGACGGCAGCATCATAAATAAAATAGTACACAACAACACGTGCAGCAGGCCGGAGCTTGCTGAGCGGAGGGAGCAGGCGGGTTGGTAGGGGGTTAGGAGGTCGCAGAGGTAGGGTGGGGCGAGGTAATGGAGGGCTTTGTAGGTGAGGACCAGGATCTTGAACTGGATCCTCTGAAGGATAGGGAGCCAGTGGAGTTGGCCGAGAATGGGGGAGATGGGGTCACGGAGTTTGGTGCGGGAGAGGACACAGGCGGCAGAGTTCTGGATTATCTGCAGCCTGTGGAGGGAGGAGTTGGGAAGGCGGACGAGCAGGGCGTTTGCATAGTCGAGCCTGGAGGTGATGAAAGCATGAACAAGAGTTTCAGCGGCCTGAGGGGTGAGGTAGTGGCAGAGTCGGGTGATATTAGGGAGGTGGGGGAAGGCAGAACGGGTCATGGCTTGGATGTCGGGAAGAAAAGACAGTTGAGGGTCGAACAAGACACCTAGGTTCCTGACTGGCGGTGAGTTGAAGTGTGCAACCATGGAGGTTGATGTTGCCAGAGCCTGAGGTGCAAAGGCGCTGGCGCGAGCCATCAGGAGGGCCTCAGTTTTAGGATTTTATTAGGATTTTAGAGAAGGAAGCATTGTAATACCAGTGTCTGAAGTCAAAAGGATTTGTTAATCCAGTGATAAGCAGTAAAACCTCACTATATTAACCCTCCAGTGTTGGAATGGGGCAGGAGCAGTCTCAGTTACTATACAAATTGATCCTAAATTACATTATGATGTTCAATGTGTGTATTTTTTTAAAAAAAGCACTTGGCATTAATTGCATTCCAGTTATAAAGATCATTTAAAATTCTCAGAAAACAGTTTTTTCTCTCTCTCTCTCTGTGATTCAATGAGCTGCAAGTTTACACTACTACTACTAATAATAATCCTTGCATTTGAAAAAGTGCTTTTCACATCTTCTCGACATCTCAAAGCGCTTCACAGAATATGCTGTAAGGTGAATTGACTGTATATTTACGGGTGAAACGCGGCAGCCAATTGCGCACAGCAGTGTCCCACAAACAGTCATAGATTGAAAATGACCAATTTATTATTGTTTTGTTTTGGAGGGATTATTATTTGACGTGTGGAGTAAGGAAACTTGGCCAAGGTTTCGCCCTGCCGTAATTGAACTCAGGTGTCTCGCTTGCAAGGCGAGTGCTCTAACCACTGAGCTACAGGACTCCACGAGTTTGCATAACGTTGTGTCTTTCGAAGGTTAGAAATGAAAGTCTACAGTTTATCAGAATCAGCTTTGGATTTGTGCCATTATAAGCTTGTTCTCACTTAACTTAATTTGTTCCTAAATGGTACCTCTAAGGTGTCCAAATTCAAAACAAAAAAAAATCAGGAAAACAAAATAGTTGAGAAGACAATCTTGGCAACATTTAACAGAACTGATTCTCAGAGAGAAGCAAGACTGCAAGAAGCTGTATTTCAGTTCCAGATCAGTGGGTGAGTCTCAATGTCTTGCTGTGAAATGTAAACCACCTGCACAAAATTAATATGCAGTGTGAGGAAACTGAATTGCCTTTGATTCATCCCATTTATTTTCTGCCCAACATCCTGGAGAAGGTATCAATCAGTGTGAGATTCTTTGTCTTTTCAACAGTTGGATGAGACTTCTGATATCATCCATCAAAGACTCGTGGAGCTCGAGGATGCATCATTAATAATAGGAGAGACGTCACTGTCAACAGCTTGGAGCTGCTCACTAGCATATTGATAAAGCAAAGGGAGAAGAAGCAAGAAGCAATCCTGTTAAATTGATGTGGTGAAGACAAGAGGGACAGAACTAACACATTTTGATGCAATGGTAATCTTAGGATTTTAGGAATTTTGTGATAGAATTTTTACAGCACAGAAGAAAGCAATTCTTTGTCAATCCCAGACCTTTTAATATCAATTTTTCTGATCCATTTTTTCCCTTCTTCCTCACCTTTCGTCTAGTTCTGATCAATGCACTTCGACAGATTCCAGTTGCTCGCTCAGTTCAAACCTGTCCTCACCCAATATCCATACACACACACCTTCCATCTCTTGTCAAGGAGACTGAAAATGTACAAAGGTTGATCCTTTGATACCAGATAAAAGTCTGTTCAGTTCGTTTAAAGTGGCTCTGCAGATTGTGACCTGCAACTTCAGAAAAAAAGTACAGTAACATGGCCCTGTGTGGACAGCAGTGTATGTAACTGAGCTCAACCAGTCTTCATCAGCGTCCACCTGACCAGATAGATGGGACCTCTGACAATGCAACACTCCCGAGTATTGAACTGGAGTGTCAGCTTAGAGAATGTGCTTCCGAGTCCCCACATGGGGCTTGAACGTACAACCCCAAATAATTCCCCACATGCAAAGTGAAAAAGTGTATGCTGCTGACACAATGTAACAAGCCCTGGATGGACTCTGGATGATACATCCTAGATATTCTGATGGAATGAGCTGGTTAACCAGTCACTTGCCTTCGATGTGCTATTGTGCATGCTATGGTGAATGACTGATTTGATACAGTCATTAACAAATGTGTTCATCATTAAATCCTGTTTCCTTCCATTCCTACTCATTCGTGCTCTGGATAATGGTCACCATTGACAGCTGTGACCCAATTTACAGATATTCTTTTTCAACCAACTCTTACATAAATCAAAATATCTGGCCAGCTATTTATTTTTAATTGTTTCTTCCTACTGCGCTTGCAACTGTGTTCAGAAGCAAATTATTCAAGGATTTACTGATCATGAAATCTGTATCTGTAGGTCTTAATACAGTAGAATGACCTATACAGTACTTATGTAGCGATAGTTAAACAGTTACACAGTTATTAACAACAACAACAACAAGATTACATTTGTATAGCGCCTTTCATGTCGGGAGCACCTATTTAAGTGTTTGACATTAGGCTTTTCCAGAACTGAACCAATCACAGAAATTTACATCACAGAATTGATAGCTTTCTCTGAAAGCCAGTGCTATTCCCTGCCCCGCCCTATTTCCATACTCCTTCAAGCCTCTATCTTTCACATGCCAGTCTTCTTTCTTCTTGAAACCCACAAATGGACTCTGCCTCTCCCACTTTACTTGGAACGGCATTCTACGTCCCTTCAACTCTCTTTGTGGTGTGACGGACTGGATAAAATTGTGTGGGTTAAGGATCTTCTGAGAATTTCTGATCATAGACCAGATCAATCAGCCAGGACATCGAGGGCCACATTTTGCCCAGTCAATTCACTCTACAGTGTATTCTGTGTAGCGATTTGAGACATCTCAATGACATGACAAGGTGCTTTATGAAGCACTTTGAGACGTCTCGGAAGATGTGATAAGGCGCTATTATCAAATATCAAGGATTACTATTATTATTTCAAATGCAAGGATTGGTATTATTATCATTGCCCAAAAAGCTGTTTGTTTAGGACTTTGGAAACGACCAAGTAAAATGCTCCCCCACAATGTTAAACATCCTAATTCAGTCAGGGTGGAGGCTATAATGACAGTGGACATGAAAAGAAACCTGCAAGAGCTGGGAATCTGTGGGTCACCTGCAAGTTTTAGAATACTGTAAGTCTATTTACATTTTACAACCAGACCATACAACACAGCACTGTTTTGCATAAAAATATTCTCCAAACTACTGGATTATGAATGGCAAAAGGTTACTTCCTAAAACTGATATCATCGTGAGTTTACCATCTAATTTATAACAGTGGTAAAAGAAATACAAAACTTGCAACAAAGGGAATACTGAAAACCTGACCTGAAGGTTCTCAAAGTAATTTTTGATTGAACACAGCAAACTGAAAAGTGGGTATTGTTAAAATCACCAATTTTATTTTATTTCCAATGAAGGGGGGGGGGGGGCGGGCTCGACTTCCAAAAAGATATGTGGTCAAAGGACATCAATGTAGTGACAGGAAAAGGCACCAAGAGACATTGTTCTTTTGTAAGGAATAAGGACTGCTTCTCTTTTCCTTAAGATAATTTGGACGGAAATGATTTATGCATTTACAATAGAGAATAAGGGATCAATTCTGAGTGATTATAAAGCTCCATAGTCTAATTGAGGCATTTGTACAAGAGACTCATGCAGACAATTAGCTGCTTATCTGAACTGCTGACAAACAAAAAACAAGGTGCCAGAGAGCATTTTCTGGGTTGCACACCGCTTCCTACCCTCATTTAATCACTCAGTTTTGGTGCTGACTGTGGCTGCCAGTGCTATTGCCTGGATCAGTGATAACATTCACACAAAAGGATTAATAGCCTGTGACATCACTGCTGCAGATTAACCCAGAAATAATCTTTTATTCGTTGCTGGGAACTTCAGCAACCAGTACACTGTACTATACACACCAGGGCAGCACTTTGCTGAAACAAGCAATCGTTTTGCAGCCCATGTCGTTTCCCGCACCAGGCTCCGCGACCCTATCACCCCCATCCTCGCCCAACTCCACTGGCTTCCCATCACGCAGAGGATACAGTTCAAGATCCTGGTCCTCCCCTTCAGAGCTTTCCATGGCCGTGCTTCCCCCCCTACCTCTGCGACCTCCTAACCCTCCACCAACCTGTCCACTCCCTCCGCTCAGCGGACTCCGGCCTACTTCATGCCCCCAGCCCCAACATTTGCGGGCGGACCTTCTGATGATTGGGCGGTCGGGCTGGAGACCTGGAGCATTGGAGGCAATGAACAGGTTGATAGGGAGGTCAGAGATGAAGGAGAGGGCAAGGCTGGGGAGAGCCTTGAAGATGAGGACGAGGATTATGAATTCTATCCTCTGAGGGATGGGGAGCCAGTGGACCCGGGCGAGGTTGATGGGGTCATGTGGTCTGGTGTGGGAGAGGACACGAGCTGCAGAGTTCTGGATGATCTGCAGCTTGTGGAGGGAAGAGTTGGGGAGGCCGACAAGGAAGGAGTTTCCATAGTCAAGCCTTGAGATGACAAATGCGTGTATGAGGGTTTCGGCGGCCTGAGGGGTGAGGCAGTGGCGGAGTCGGGCAATGTTGTGGAGGTGGGGGAAGGTAGAGCGGGTCATGGCACGGATAAGGGGGAGAAAGGACAGTTGAGGGTCGAACAGGCTCATTCACAGCTCTTGGGTACATTTAGTATAATAACAAGAGCCTCAGCAGTTCAGAGGAAAACATTGCGAGTAATTCTTTGAGGCACTAAAAACAGCTGCAATCACCTCCACCCTGAAAAACCCTTCCTTGGACCCACCCCTGCCTTCTAACTATCAGCCCATCTCCAACCCCCGTTTTCTTTCGAAGGTCCTCAGAAGAGTTGTTGCTTGCCAGCTTCACTCATTCTTCTACCACTCCCTTCACGAGCCCCTCCATTCCAGTTTCTGTGCTGCTCACAGCATGGAAACTGCTCTGATCAAGGTGACAAATGACATTTGTCTGCCTCCTCATCCTCCTCAATCTCTCTGCTGCCTTCAATACGGTGGACCACTCCATCCTCCTCTACCGCCTCTCCTCTCACCACAACCTTCAAGGTTCTGTCCGTGAATGGTTCATGTATTGCCTCTCACACCATCTCCAATTTGTCTCAGCCATCGATTTCTCTTCCAGCCCCCGCAGTCTTGTGTAGTGTTCCTCAGGGCTCTGTCCTCGGCCCCCTCCTTTTCAACCTCTACATGCTCCCCCTTGCTGACATCATCCGCAAACATGGGGTCAACTTCCACATGTACGCAGATGACACCCAACACTATATCTCTGCCTCCACCCTCGATTTCAGGGTCTGTCAGATTGACTGTCTGACATCAAGTCCTGGACGGTAGCCAACTTTCTACAGCTGAATGTCAGCAAGACTGAGGCCCTCCTGATTGGCTTCGTACCTGGGCGAAGAACCCTCCTCTTCGACTGTGCCTTCAATTACCCTCTTTCCCCCCCCGGCCATCCACCCTCCCCGATACTGACCCCCAGCTCAAGTCCGAAACATTGACTGTCCAGCGCCTTGGGTTGTTAGTCGATTCAAAGATTGCTTTTCCAGTGGTAATAATCTCTTAAAAAAAACTAATAATAATTTGGTCATTCAATCCACAACGGTTTGTGGGAAACTGCTGTGCACAGTTGACTGCTGCGTTTTGCCCATTAAATATACAATCAATTCACTCTACTGTGAAGAGCTTTGAGATGTCTCAAAGACGTGATAAGGTGCTATATCAATTGCAAGGAATATTTTATTATTTAGAAGCATTCAAGGAATGGTACATCTGAGCTCCCAGGTTTGTTCACAGCTGTTGGGCACATTTAATATAACAACAAGAGCCTTGGCAGTTCAGAGGAACTCATTGCAAGTAATTCTTTGAGGCACTGTTTTGTGTTTAATTAATGAGTTACATTTACAACCAGAATTACAAGTACTAGATTTCCATTCAATAGTAAATACTGCAACAAAAGACAAACGGGGTAATTCTTCTGTAAAGAACAATGAAAATCAGATGTTGATGTAGTTTGTTTCAACTTGGCATCAGTCCAATGGTTTGCACTCAAAATTTCTCTGCTCTCGATTGTGGCAATCAACATGTGAATTCTGCTAAAAACAGGACAATTACTGAATTCAGTTAATACATAGTGAAGTAGCTTAAATGTTGTTTCTGTAACCTAAAGTAATTGGATCAGCCATATGACCACATCCCAAGCACTAAGATAGTGGCAATTTCGGGGTGTTCACTGATTATGGCCATTCTTTGTTGGAAAATTGTTGCATTTCATAATGTGCTATGTTTCAACGACAATTTATTTATCATAGCGGGAGAACATCTCAAAGCACTATTCACAGCTAACTGGGAGCCCAAGGTTGGGGTGGCGGGGCTGGGGGGATCAAAAATATTCACATTGAATAGAGTGGAATTTGAAACAATATGAAAATGCTTAATTCTTAATGTCATGATATTTTGGATTTATGCATTTTGATGCATTTTTATGATTAAAGCTCAAAATACAAATAAAATATTTATTTCCAGCACAACTGATCCTTGGGCCTCCTGAGAAAGCAACAGAATTGATTCTGTTTGTTAAAGGAACTATAGGACTCTTAAACCTCAAAAAGACAGACATCAAAGGGGTCCGAGAAAGGTTTGCAAGATGCTTAGAGAGAAAACAAACCCAGAACAATCCAATAAGATATGCCAAGGTACAAGGACACATTACATAGATTATACAGCACAGAAACAGAATACTCGGTCCAACCAGTCCAAGCCGGTGTTTAAATCCAAGGCAATTGGCTGCCGCGTTTCACCCACAAAATATACAGCCAGTTCACTTTACAGTATATTCTGTGAAGCGCTTTGAGACGTCTCAAAGTCGTGATATCAAATGCAAGGATTATTATTATTACTTTACTCCCTTCTATTTTCATCTCCAACATTCTGAAGATCAACACTATCTGATTCAACCATCAATGGATGCAGCTACACTATCAGATTCAACCATCACTGCAGGCAGTGAGTTCCACTATCTCACCAGCATTTGGTGAAGTAGTTCCTCCTAAATACTACTCTAGATCCCTATCTATCATTTTGAATCCAAAATCGAGGATACGTTCCCCCACCTCTGTCCTATCCACCACCACCCCCACATCACCTCTCCCACATGACCCACCCCTCACCCATTCCCCTTCGACCCTATCGCTCCCTCCTCCCTCACTGCCATCATTTGTAAACTTAAACCCACCACCTGCTCCCTCGATCCCATCCCCATCTCTCTCCTCATGCCCCAGCTCCACCTTCCGGCCCCTCTCTTGTCCGATGTCATCAACCTCTCCTTGGCCACCGGTTTAGTTCCCACCCACCTAAAAACAGCTGTTATCACCCCCACCCTGAAAAAACCTTCCCTGGACCCATCACTCCTCTCCAGCTACCGCCCCATCTCTAACCTCCCATTCTGCTCTAAGGTCCTGGAACGGATCATTGCGTCCCAGCTCCACTCCTTTCTCTCTCGCCATTCCCTCTTTGAACACCTCCAATCCGGCTTCCGCGCTGCCCATAGCACGGAAACAGCCCTGGTCAAAGTGACTAATGACATTCTGAACATGTGTGATCAGGGTTCCCTCTGCTTCCTTGTCCTCCTCGAATTCTCTGCACCTTCGACACTGTAGACCACTCCATCCTCATACACCGCCTCTCCTCTTTACTTAATCTTCGCGGACCTGCACTTGCCTGGTTCAGTTCCTATCTCTCTCACCATCTTCACTTTGTTGCCTCTAAAGGTTCCTCCTCCAGTCCCCGCACTGTCAAGTCTGGCATCCCCTAGGGCTCTTTAATATCTACATGCTCCCCTTGGTGACATCATCTGCAGACATGGTGTCAACTTCCATATGTATGCGGATGATACCCAACTCTATCTTTCTGCCCCCACCCTCAACTCCAGGACCACTGCTGTCCTGACAGACTGCCTGTCGGACATCAAGTCTTGGATGAGGGCAAATTTCCTAAAGTTGAATGTGAACAAGACTGAGGCCCTCCTGATTGGCTCGCACCAGCGCCTCTGCACCTCAGGTTCTGGCAGCATCAACCTCCATGGTTGCACACTTCAACTCACCGCCAGTCAGGAGCCCGGGTGTCTTGTTCGACCCTCAACTGTCTTTTCTTCCCCACATCCAAGCCATGACCCGCTCTGCCTTCCCTCACCTCCGTAACATCGCCCGACTCTGCCACTACTTCATCCCTCAGGCCACTGAAACTGATATTCCAGAACTCTGCAGCCCGTGTCCTCTCCTGGACCAAACTCGTGACCCCATCTCCCCCACACTTGCCTGACTCCATTGGCTCCCTAACCTTCAGAGGATCCAGTTCAAGATCCTGGCCATCACCTACAAAGCCCTCCATGGTCTCGCCCCACCCTACCTCTGCGACCTTCTAACCCCCTACCAACCCACCCTATCCCTCCGCTCAGCCGGCTCTGGCCTGCTCCACGTCCCCTGACCCACCCACCTCACCATTGGCGGGAGCCTTCAGCCACTCTGCCCCCAACCTCTGGAATTCGATTCCCCAATCACTCCGCCTCGCCCCCTCCTTAACCTCCTTCAAGTCTGCCTCAAGACCCTTCTCTTCGACCATGCCATCAGTCAGCCCCCCTCCCTCTCCCTTCTCCCTCCCTGACCCCAGCTCGGGTCTGAAAAGCTGTACACTGGGCCTTGGGACATCCTCCCGACATGAAAGGCACTATACAAATGTAATCTTGTTGTATCTTATACTTGCATCCCCTGGTTACTGACTTTCCAATCAGTTAAAAATACCAGGAAGATATTTCTTTATGCAGAGGTTGAAGCTTCAAGCAACGTTACCAATAATAACCTCACATTTAATATCATGCCTATAAATGTCAAAACACTTAATCTTGAAGCACTTTTTAGATAATTGATGTAAAGCACAATGACTGTGGGACCTTGCTGCGTGCAAATCAGCAGTTTCATTTGCCTGCAAATATTGCACTACAGGTCATCACACTTTGCAGTAAAGTCCAGTGAAGTACTTTGAGATATTGACAATGTGATAGGGTGCTATATTAAGTGCAAGGATTATTATTGCAATATGTCTCAGTGCCTAGACATCGGATGGAAAGTTCAGCAGCAATTTCAGTGACCTTTTTGGAAAGTCTCCAATATGTAGATGTCAGATGAAGAATGGCGATTTAGGCAAATATGATGCCCATGAAACTTTACTCAGTCTGTGCCTTCAGCAACATGTTTGTTCACCATCCACTCTTACACTCTCCAAATGGCACCCAGTGAATACACTCATACAATATTATGGCTGAGTAAATTTCAATAGCAGGAATGCAGTGAAGAAGCTATTTTACTGCCGCAAACCCTAACAAATAATTTTTTTTCTCTTGTGAGTGTACCACATAATATATAATGTATAATACAAATCAAAAGCATAAACAAATATCATACTCTTGTCAGGTTACAGTCAGATTTAATAAAGGAAATTAATTTTATTGCTTTATTTATTGATTGGATAAAAAAAATCAATTCATTAACCTGAAATAGAAGCTCCTATTAAAAGTGATTGAAAGATTATCAATGCTGAACATGGAAAATAATCAACAAATAATTTCCTGTACTTTGAAGAAGTACAAATTATCATCATCATGAACAATAAATCTGGTTATAAATGCCACAAACATTTAAAGTGCAACTAACAGTTTGACAGATGTGTTGGTTCCTCTGATTGAAGGTGGAAGATCCTAATTTCGTTATGTGGTGGTTTTCCCAAAGTTCAACATTTATACAGATCTCAGAATAGGAGGTTTAACAATAATAATCCTTGCATTTGATATAGCACCTTATCACATCATTGAGATGTCTCAAAGTGCTTCACAGAATCTACTGTAAAGCAAATTGACTACATGTTTTGTGGGCAAAATGTGACATCCAAATATGCACAGCTGTGTCCCAAGAAGTCGTGGATTGAATGACCAAATCATTTATTTATGCATTTATTTTTAAAGGGATTTATTACCCCTGGAAAAGCAGTTCAGCAATCGACTAACAACCAGGTTGCTACTTAATGCTAGTTCCTCATTCTGCATAACACCTTAAACAATGACAAGGTTGGAGTAACCCAGCCCTGCAAATTCAAGGCATCGACCTATAATAAACAACCAGAACACATTACCACATTGCTGAACTACATGAAATGGTTTGTCCAAGATCAACGCATGTTAGGCAACAATATGTTGCAGTTTGTACAGAAAAAAAAGGAAGCTATTACTGTACTCTGCTTGTCAAATACTGCCACTATCTTCAGTAGCACAAATAGTTTAATAGTCCAACAATCAAAACAGCACATGAAGAGTTTGGTCCCATTTGCTGTCAACATTTATTAGCTCATTTCAATGTGCAATTTAGAGTCACACAGTTCATATTACAGTTATATTTGTAGTAACAGTCATAGAAGGTACCATTTTGGTGCTCAAGTCACAGGCTCGGTAGACAGTCAGCCCTCAAGTGTCTGTGGACTCTCACTGTCTGCCAACAGGCCAGCTTCACCATCAGAGGGGTCTTGTAACTCAGAATCTTCCCTTTACTTCCCACCATGTAAGCAAAATGTAGCACCCACATCAGCATCAATAGCACACTGCCTACAGGGAACATGTGCAATCTTCCTGTAGCCATTCTTGTTTTATAATATATATATATTTTGTAGTACCATCAAGTTCAGTACAAATAAAATCCAATATTCAATTTATGATATTGCTATGCCAGACTTGGCAACTACGGTTCTGTGCAAACAAAACAAAATTACAGAGTAAAACGATCTTCCCCATCACGGCTATTCCAGCTTGCTAGTTACACAGGTCCAACCTTTCACTTCAGCAGACCAATACCGTTTGCCAGGAGTTTCTGTGCTCTAGCTAGGTATAGGTTAGTGGTAACAAACAAAAATAGTGCAGTACTTTGTAGAATATTTTTGGGGGCTATAGAATATTTATGCCTTTCTGTTGCATTTTTTTAAAATTACTTTTCGTTTAAACAGGATGCATTAGTTTGCTATCCATCGCCAAGTTACTTAGCATAAAGTGTCTTTTCATCCATTTTTAAAAAAAAATCATTTCCCCTCCCTCTAAATTATTATTAGGTATATTCTTTTATTTATTTTCATATAAAAAAATACTCATTTGCAGCAGAAGGTAAATACTAAATCACAGACGAAGGTTAATTGTTAAAAGGCAGATTAGGTTCTTTCACATTCAGTCACTCACAGGCTTCATTGAGGATATGATGAATAATTCTCGCTCGTAATTAAAGTCTAATAACACGGTGTGGAATAGTGAGTTGTGCGTCATCGTTCATCCTTTGTGCTTCCTTCTGTTTGTTCAACAGTCACTCCATTGCCATTTCCAAATGGCCCTTTTCTGTTCAAGTCTTTTTCCACATAGAACTCTGCCCAGACAGGACAGTGATCAGATGCCACTCCACCCCATGACCAGTTGTCAGGAATCCACGGATTAGTCAGCCCTTCCCTAACAACGGCCCACTGACCTGGAATAGGGCGGAAGGGAAGAGAATAAAACATTGAGAAAGGCAAGCCATGGAAAGTCCAAAGGACCATGAATAGGAAACCATCCGTGTAATAGCGCGTCATGCTTGTGGACGCAGAGTGAAGCTTCAAAACCCTGTTGGAGCGCAACCAGGGGTTTCGTCTCTGCCTCTGTTCCTCTCATCCTCCTATCCCTATTCTCCCTGGCCTCCACCCTTCCTGATCCCAAACCCCTGCTCGGGTCCAAATCCCTGACTGTCCATTGCCTTGGGACGTCCACCTGATGTGAAAGGCGCTATTCAAATGTAATTTGTCGTTGTTGAATCTGGGAAGCAAACTCGGAGATTAAAGGGGGACAGGGAAAAATTAACCCACCAAAAAACAAACCCTTACAACAATCCAGTAATTATACAAAGGAAATGACAGATGGAATTCTCAATCAAGGCAAGTCTGGAAAAACAAGAAACCTGTGCAGCAAATAAAAACAACTGAGCAGAATAAATTAACTGGGAGTGGAGAAATGAGAATCACATGACAGTAGCAGCTAAAACTACCCAAATGCACCAATTAAAAAAAAACAGTTCAAAGTACGTGGAAAATGGTATGAGAGCAGCTTTTACATAAAGTGGTAAACTGTGTTGTGGATACACTACTCTTTGTTTTTTTTCGCACCATCACAATTTACAAGGTTTGCACCACATTTACACCAGGAGTAATCAGTGATGCTAACTTACAATACAAATTTACGTAGCACCAATCCTGTTGGGAGAATCTAATAGAATGGTGGAACAGGCTTGAGCGGCTGAATGGCCTATTCCTGTTACTCTGTAATTGTCCCAAGACACTTAACAGTCCTGGCTTGCACCCGAGCTGGGGATGGAAACCAAGGTGGTTGCACAGCTATCTTTGTTGAAAGTGGACACTGGGAAGGATATCATTATAGCAACAACAACAACATCTTGCACTTATATAGCACCCTCCACGAAGGGTAGCGTCTCAGAGCGCTTAATAGTGGCAGGAGTGGGGGTAGGGTGGGCAGGTGGCCGTAAGCACGGTTGAAGAGGAAGATTTTCAGGCGGGACTTGAAAAAGGGAGGGGGCAAGGTGGAGGGATTGAGTGTTCGAGAGTTTTGGGGCGTAGTAGCTGATAGGGTGACCTCCGATGGTGGGGCGGAGGGTGCAAGGGACGAGCAGGAGGCCGGTGAGTCGAGAGGAGGCACCGGGTGGTGGATTGGGGAGTGAGGAGGTCGGAGAGGTCGGATGTGCCAGGGATTTGAACACGAGAGTGAGGATCGTACTCGTAATGTGGGGTAATGTGTATCCTGTCCCTCTACCTTTCCACACTCAACACAGACTGAGGAACTTACCAGTTTGGAGTTTTGCAAAGCACCCAAAAAATGCTGCTGTGTGCAAAACCCGCAAGTTTATCAAACTGTGCAACTTCAGATAACAAATTGTGAATCCCCAATTGGCAATCTGATACTCACAAACCACAAATCACAATTATCCACAAATCCATTTGTTTGCAAATATCTCAGTTTAGAT
The DNA here is from genome assembly GCF_018977255.1 of Callorhinchus milii. NCBI lineage: Eukaryota > Metazoa > Chordata > Chondrichthyes > Chimaeriformes > Callorhinchidae > Callorhinchus > Callorhinchus milii. The sequence continues at coordinate 22,067,972 of NW_024704743.1, read as the reverse complement.
TTCAATCTGTGGTCAAGTTCCATAATTTTACAAATAACAAAAAAACCTAAATGCTTTGACACTGTGTCTACCTGAAGCGGCACCTAACCAAATTAGTGCTCACGTATTTTTCTCTTCCAGATGCTGATTGTCTCGCTGTAAGCGTTTCTGATTTTGTATTAAGGATACACTATGATGACTGGTTTCATATATTTTTTTAAAAAAAACAGTATTTGTTGGTGATTAATTCACTGAGAAAAGGAGGAAAATAACTGACACCCATTGGAGAGGATACAATTATTCCATTCTCAAGCAGCATAAGCATTGCCAAAGAACAGACAGGCTCACAGCATGTTTGCTGTCGTCTTGTATCCTGTGTGATTTTAATGTCACAAGATGGCACCAATGGAAAGTGCACAGGAACATCTTAATTGAATTCACATGACATCTGTTCCTTGAATCACATGGTTTATTTTAATTGGAAAATAATCCAAATTGCAATCACTTGTCCCACGTACCCAATCTGTGCTGATAAGATCCGTCCAGTACATACCTGAGTACATCTTCTTCAGTGAGCGACTGATCCAGATATTATCTGTAGACTTTGAGCCCTGAGGGTTCTTAGTGCTAATGTTTGTGAAGGTATTTGCTGGAACACAGTGAACAAACTTCTCTTTCCGCAGGAGATCAATGTCGCAGGAGTCTGGTGACAGACTGAAGTCTCCCAAAATAATGATATCCTTCCCACCTGAAATGAAAGTATGAGCAAAGTGATCATTTTATACAGTCCAGAGAACAGCATCATTTACCGAGGCGATGTTATCAGAATGAAACCCAACTCTGTCATGGTTCTGCCACCAATATGGAGAAGTGTGAGCAGAAAGCCCATGCATTCATACTTGGGGCAATTTGGCAGCACCGAGCCACCAGTGAACTAGAAACTCTGATTCCATTGGGAAGTTGAGGAAATGCAGAGCTTTCCTTCTGTGATAAACTGGTACTTGAGTAGCTCTGGTTTGATGCAAAGCCATTTTCTCATTCGTAACAGCAATGTGATCTGCCTGTCAGCATTTCTGATTTTGCATTAAGGATCCACCGTGAGGACTGGTGGGGACATTACCTTCAATAAAAAGTGGGTTTTCGGCTTGAATGTGATACAGTGTGATACTGAATCATAAAGAACAGAGCGGTCTTAGTTTGGACCTTGATCTGTACTAAGTTTCTGATCTCACATTTAGTGGGAACACCACATTTAGCCTCAGCATTCCAAATCTAGCGAAAGGGCTGAGAGTTGGGGAGGGGCGGGATACGTAGACCTGCGTTTGTGGAAATTTGGGGTTTGGGTTGCATGCAGTGTGTAGTGGATGGGGGTGGGTAGGGAGGGTATTCTGTTCTCCAAAGATCGAAAGTGTGTTCTTTACCTTTCAGGGTATCTTGCAGCACATCTGTAAACAGGGAGGTTTTCTGGCCCTCGGGATGAGGTTTCACTGTGTTCTCTCCCAGGGCAACAGCAGCTTTCATGTGAATATTGACCAGCATTACTTCAATTGTTCCAATCTGAGTACAGAAACAAGTCAGAGTGAAATCACCTGCGGTGGAATGCTGCAGCTTGTTGAAATAAGTATATGCTTCTCTATCAGGAGGTTAATAATAAGATAATCGTCCTCGCATTTGACATAGCGCTTCCACATCAGAAGGATTGCCCCAACACGTCCTTCATAGGACACACTGCAAAGTGCAGCAAATGTGTAATTGTAAACAAATGCGGCAACCACTTTGGGCCCAGCAATGACCCACAAATAGCCCTGAAGTGAACGTCCATTTTTATTTGGGGGCTTGTTGGCCTTCTTTTTTTGAATAGTGCTTCTGGCAGGCTGACGCAAGGATAGTGATTAAAAAAAATCTTACAGACACAGGTGCAATAATAATAATAATCCTTGCATTTGATATAACGCCTTATCACGCCTTCGAGACGTCTCATAGCGCTTCACAGAATATATTGTAAAGTGAATTGTCTGTATATTTTGTGGGCGAATGAAGGAGACTCACTCAGTCATACTCACTCCTAAGTGCCCGTTCTTCGTGCCTCTTCTAACTTGGTTCTGTGGTTGTACTGTAAGTGTTGCCCTATGTTTTCTGATTAAAACTCACAGCCATTTCCATCCGGACTGTTGTTAAGCACAAGCACAAAACCTTTTGTTTTGCTTTTCCCAGACTGAAGTAACCCAATTAACAGTAGCAGGAGGTGAAAACATCAGTGACCTTACTCCTGACCTTCCTGGTTCTACTGTAGTTATTTAGCTAATGGCAACTGTGATGGTGAGGTGAGGTGGGGGTGAAAGACAGAGAAACTGTATGACAGTATGATGGTGAAACAAAAAAATCCCAGCACTATTCAATGGAAGGTCTCTCAGGGCCTGATCCATTTGCTCTCCCCTTCACATTTATTCCTTAATAAATGAACATAAACTCCTCCAGGAGGATTAATGTTGAACTGGCAGAAACAAAAGCGAGTGCTTACTTTGAAACGGGCAAGGTAAGGCTTGGAGAGGTGGAGTTTCCCATTCCCATTGGTTTGTGCGTTATCCAGGAGGATGGTGGTTTTCATCTCGAGCCCTGAGCTGCTGTCCCAAAGGTAACCAGCGTACTCCACACCCTGAGAGCGATAAAGACGATAAACTGTCACAGATGTTGAAATGGCGATCAATGCATTTTCTCTCAGGACAAAGGAAAAACAAGCCGTTTGTTCAGCAAACCCTCAATAATCCAGAGATTGGTAAAATAAACAGGCATTAAAGCAAGTCAGGTAACAAACACTGAATGCAACCCATTTTATAATGAAAAATAATAAAGCGCTTCTCAGAACATACTGTAAAGTGAATTGACTGTATATTTTCTGGGCGAAATGGGGCAGCCAGTTGCACACAGCAGTGTCCCACAAACAGTCGTGGATTGAATGACCAAATTATTATTTTTTTAAGGAATTATTACCCCCGGAAAAGCGATCTGTCAATTGACTACCAAATGGTTCCTACTTACTGCTAGGTAAAGAGGCGTGTGGAGTAAGGAAACTTGCCCAACATATCTCCCTGCCGGGAATCGAACCCAAGGAGTTACAGGACTCCACAGGAAAAAAACGGGTAACTTGTCAAACTTCTAATGAAGGGATGAAAAGTATTAACTCATGAAAATAATTTTAGGAAATTCCCCATGGAGTAATCAATTGCAAGAGTGATTCAAGCAACTCAACATCAAAGATGTTTCATTAACTAAAGTACCTTCTTTATGCCATTTTTGCACAAACTGCTGGCACCAAAACTGGATATAGGCAGTAGTTCATTCTTTGTTGGTCATAATAATAATAATACTCCTTGCATTTGGTATAGTGCCTTTCACATCGAGAAGGTATCTCAAAAAGCTTCACAGGATAAACTGTGAAGTGTAGTGACTGTTTTTAGGGTGAACTCTGAAGCCAATTTACTCACAGCAAACACTGCACTATAGAAGAAGAGGTAGTTTCTTCTGGAGGTGTTGAACACCATTCTTTGGCAGGGGGACGGGGGTGGGGCAGGATAGGGGCGATTTATCCCGCATCAGAGATGCACAAAGGGATTGAAAGGGTGGAGCTCTTAAAGAGTATGGTGCTGGCCGGGCAGGGGAACGTGGAGCAGGCTGGAGCCTGCTAAGCGGAGGGGACAGACAATATGGCGTTAGCAAGTCACAGAGGTAGGAAGGAGCAAGGGAGTGACTATCCTCTGGGGAGTCAGTGGAGCCGGGCGAGGGTGGGGGTGATAGGCTCACGAAGCCTGGTGCAGGAGAGGACACGAGCTGCAGAGTTCTGAATGATCTGAAGGGAAGTGTTGGGAAGGCCGATAAGCAGCTTCACCCGCTTTACGGTGACAAAATGGCAACGTGAATGAGTTGGAGACTTCTTAAGGCAGTACGGACAATGCCAAGCGGAGGAGCTTTAATGTGCGTTTCATGGGACGGCTGGTACAAAACACATAGAGACAGACGAGTGTCGTGTTCAGTCAGGATTTACTGCCCAGCATGACGGCCACAGCAGTGATAAGTGACTCCATTGTATGTGAAAACAATACCTTGCAACACTGTAAACATTTTTTTTCTCCAAAAACATTTCAGAGTTTTGCATTTCAGGTGAAATTTTAATTGGTTTCCAACCTTATGAAACTGTCCAGATGGTTTCTCAGACACAGCACATTTCCACCAACCCCTCGGACCTTTCCACCTACGAACATTAGGGAGAGTCGGCTGATTCATTTCCACACAGAACTGCAAAGTAGAAATTCAGACTCAGTCAAAGGGCCTCTGGATTAATTATTGTGAAAAGGTTAAAACATGACCCTTACAGAAAGGATTGTTTCACATTAAATAGACTTCAAAATACATCCACAAAATATACAGTCAATTCATTTTACAGTGTATTCTGTTAAGCGCTTTGAGACACCTCGAAGACTTGATAAGGTACTATATCAAATACAAGGATTGTTATATTATAAAATATTATAATAATAAAATTGATTATAAAATATTATAATAATAAAACCTCACATATGTGGTATCAGTTGGGACCATACATTTTGTATGACTTATGAGTCATATGAAATATGCAACGTACGAGTTATGTGAAACTTAGAAATAATAGAAAATTTAACAGGATTTAGGCAGATGTACGAATTAGGCGATTATACGATTTATACAGTTCAGAATTTTGCGAGTTTTACTATACTCCCTTCAAACCAATTTTGAGTTTAAAAAAATCCAAAAGCCTGGAAATTAAATGAAGGGAACATGATGGTCCTACATTAGATAAGATGTGTTACTAAATATGTCACAGATGCCGACAGAGAGCTGCAATTACTTTGCTGTAAAAGGTTACAGCCTCCAGCTATAGGATTCTTATTGATCAAAAGCCAGCGTGCTGCAAGAAGTTCATAAGATTTAAGTGGAAACATTTTTTTTTGTCTGTGTTCAGACTTTTCGTTAAATATAAATTCAACCTAGAGCTGCGCTGAAGTACACATTGGGAGCAGAGGTTGGCTCAAGACACAAAACAGCACTGGTTTTATTTCCAATCTGACCTGACTGCAGTTCCAAGTCATGGTCACACCAAGTGAGTTTTCAGGTCTCTTCTGCAACAAGCGGTTACAATACAGTGGCTTCAACAAACACTCTTATCCAGTCAGTTCAATGTTTCTGAGAACGACAGCACTGGGACTTTGGATAGTTGAAGGGTGAAACAACTTTCTTTGTCCTCTGGTTTCTGATGATCTGAACGACGTGGATTTCAACAAATGACGTGTTGAAACCCGCATCTCCCTGGCGTGCCTACAATCAGTGTTTTTGTGGGTGGGGGGAGGGTGGTGGGGGGAGGGCAGCGATGAAATTTGAAAAACTGTCTATTAAAATATATTCTAAGCACAGTTTTGAGGAATATCAGGGTGGGTGGGGGAGGCACAGTAGGCTTGCGCACTGGTGCTTTCAGATCTGGAAGTCAAGACCAGAGTAGGGCGGACTGAATTCCCTCCTCTCTGATAGGCGACAGTGAAATATGTCCAAAGCAGCTTGACGTCAGCGTTTAGCGTATGATAGTGATGCACCTTCCTTTTTGATTATGCTTACGGTCACCTCCCCGCTCCCTCTCCCCCTGGCTCGGGGGTCAGACTCCGCCACTGTCAAGCACTCTGGAACACTGTCCCGTGTGAAGGACATTGTTGCTGTTGTTGTAAGGGGTAAACATCCAACGTGAACAAAAGAAGCGCAGTAACGTCAAAGACAGGTGATGGCCTGCCTCTGTTCCCAATCCCATCAGCTCTACTCATCCATTTCCCCTGACCCCACTTTCCCAAAAGGTGGCAATATGGCCTGGCAGCATTTGATGTAGACACTTGTTGCTAAAAATGAAATTGTGGAACCATTCCCCAGAATTAACAACCCACATCGTCACAACCAGGAAAAAATTAAAAGAGTGTGTGTGTGTTTTTTTTTNACAGAAAAACACCATATTGACAAATTAACTTGTAATCCCTTGTTATCCTGAAGCATAAAAATCCTCAAGTGAACAAATGCGTTGTGGGTACCTGGCAAAGGGGCCTGGAGACAGTGATCCTTGACTGTAAGTCAAAATTACTTCTGTCGATTATAAGGATTTGTCAAACCTGGGCCTCCTAAATGCTAAATTGTATATACAGTACCTCAGTGTGCTGAAGGCAGCACCTGTAATGAATCTAAATGGGTGTAAGCACTGCACATATAGTTCATGCCTGGTTTACTCTTTAACCACATCAGTACATTTACGTGCACATGAACATATTTACCATCCTCAGTACGATTACTTCTATGCTGGCAATACATAACCATCTGCAGTTTTTTTTTAGAATGATTAGGTCGAGTCAGCACATCGATGAAAATCCTCTACACTGCACTGGACAACATCACACTCGCCTGCATCGTTCAACAAAAGCCACCCCATCATGAACTTCTCTCTCACTCTGACCCCTGTTAAGAGACTTCACCAAATCAAAGTTAAACAAGCAAAAAACTTGCAATATTCTTCCATCTCCACATTAGAAAACCTCCTGGCCTGCGCTTCTCCCCTTCCCCCAGTCCTAACATCACAGAAACAATTGCGTAGAGACCCAAACACAGGTCCAACCGAGTTTGCGTCTAAGATATGGCAACATAAGGTTCAGTAGCTATGCACCACGTGCAGTGAATGTCTCAAACGTGCTGCACATACTAAGTCTGTCATGTGCACATAAATCCTTTCTCTCTGGCTGTCAGGTGAAGGGCGAGTTACAAACCCTGTAAACATTTTATTGCTGCAGCAGCAGCAGCTAATGAAGATCAGTAAACCCTGAAAGTTAACTTATCCCCTGGCTTGTAAACACGTTGATTAGACACATTAGAACCTCCGTGGGAAAAGCCTGCAGTGTATTTACACGTTTTAGAGCTGATCTGAGACACGGCAGCACGCTCCAAACAGGAGCGCACCCAAAACACAGTCGTGTGCAATAACGCCTGCATGCTCAGCACTCGCGCGCGTGAAGATATCTCCTTTTTAGGTGCGCTACCTCCTCGCAAATTAAAATCTGGCAACTAGAGAAAGAAGGTCAAACCAAAACGTTTTCAGATTGTGGTCACCATTTAGCCTGTGGCTAAGACTTGTGAACTCGGTCCTGAAACAGCAAGCAAAAGGTTAACTGGCTGCCCCCAGCTACGGAGGTCTTGCTGAAAATAGCATATGGTTACTGATACACACGTTATACACTCGGGTCAACTGCTCGAACGTTCCTCACTCACTTCATCCCACCACCTGTGACTGACTCTTCAGACTCTGAGCCCCTGCTCTCTCCTGAAATCCCATTAACTTCTTTCTCTCACCGTCTTCAAAACTTTCTTTCACTATGCCTTTAGTTAACATTCAACTAGTTAACTGTAGCTCAGTGGTTAGAGCACTTGCCTCGCAAGCGAGAGACCTGGGTTTGAGTCCCGGCAAGGCGAAATGTTGGGCAGGTTTCCATACGCCACACGCCTCTGTTTACGCAATTGGCTGCCGCATTTCGCCCACAAAGTATACAGTCAATTCACTTTACAGTATATTCTGTAAAGCGCTTTTTAGAGATGTCTCGATGACCTGATAAGGCGCTATATCAAATGCAAGGATTACTATTATTAATATTCTTCATTTCTGCACCTCCCTGTTGAGTCCCTCTTCCCTCTATTGTTTCAATGAAGTACTTTTGAGACGTTTTAGCCTGCATAGAAAGCACTATATAAACCCATGTTGGCACTTTAATACTAGAATGGTGAATCTTCATGTAAGCACGGACGCCAAAGCTCATGCAGTATTAATCAATTTTTACTTTGAAGATCAAAAAGACACAGTGTTATCTGCTATGAACAGCTGATAGTTTTCACTAAACAGCATGAACTGGGAACTGGATGTCAGAGTTTTCAGAATCATGATAAGGATGATAAAATTCCACTGAAACAATTTACTCCTTTGTTTCGAACTCTTTCCAACTCTGACAAACATAACAAGTGGATACAGAAAAGGCCATTCACAATCTCACATCACTCCCTCCACAGTCCACAAAAAAATTATCCGGCCTCTTCTACAATAGAGCCACTTCGTTGAGACGTCTCAAAGCGCTTCACAGAATATACTGTAAAATGGATTGACTGTATTTTTGGGGCGAAACTCGGCAGCCAATTGCACACAGCACTGTCCCGCAAACAGTCGTGGATTCAATGACCGGATTTGCTTTTGAGGGATTATTACAAAATACAAAATTATATTTGTATAGTGCCTTTCACGTCGGGAGGACGTCCCAGAAAGTGAACTGCCAATCAATTATCAAATGGGTTCCTACTTACTGCTTGGTAAACAAAGGCGCGTGCAGTGAGGAAACTTGTGTATGTGTGTGTGAGTGGCGGAGGGGGGCAAAATGGCTGACAGTCCTCCCACCAATAATGGAGCGGGTAGGGAGGCGACAACAAAGAAGCCGACTGAGCGTAGCAGAAGTGTAGGATTGGGGCATTGCAGTAGTGAAGGGGAAGAACAAGAAGGGGAAGATTCATGATAGTCATGAGCATTTCTGCTCATAGCTTAAATGGATGCAATTCAATTCCCCAGTGCCTCGGTGCAATGATAGATTTCTCTTCCTCATGAAAATAATTGAGAAAAAAACACGAACGATATCTTAGATGGACAGAGCACGATTGCCAGCATCAACATTTCATAACAATAATTCCAACCAGATGGATGGATTAAGACTAAACCACTGCTATCAACAAGTTCAGCGAATCATTGCTTCACTGCTTCTGCTGCTTTTCACTTAAGGACATTCCATCGGGATCAGCCTACGGCACAGATGGAAAACATCGGTAATAAGATACCGTAGCATCATTTTAGTTCTATTGCAACTAACATCATGAAAGGAGCCACTAATACTTAGCAACATTTAGTTACAGCATCAGGCCATTACGCCCAGAGAGTCTGTCCTTCTGGGAGTCAACAGATCATTCAAATCCTTCTCTTTGAGACTTCTCAACAATGTGACAACGCACTATGTCAAATGTAAGGATTATCATTTTAACATTAGTCAACGAAAACTAACATTCCAAAGCACTGTACTCCAAACTGCTGTGATTTAAAATTTATGAAGCGGAATTATAAAATCCATTTTTTAAAAAAAAAACGTAAAATTGTTTTACTCCTGCACAAATTACAAACTTTCTGGGTGTTCAGCTAACGAGACGCCCCTGGCAACCATGCTATCCTTTTTCGGCAGGATAGAGTCATTCGATTCCACCCTCGACACTTCACCTTTTGGGCTGACCGCTTAATCTTCCCATTCCTGCCAGGCTCAGCAGTGCTGACTGAACCGCAGCATGATCTTTGGTCGTGAGAACCTAACTGCTGAGAGAGCATTTGGATGTAACGTAAAGGTCAACAAATTAAGCAGTGCCAGCCAGCATTTTGGCCTACGTTCAGTTGTTACACAGGGAAAGCAGCCTGCTTCATGTCCCCCTCTTACCCACACCCCACCATCGCAAGGCAGACTTTCAGCCATTCTCTATCCCGCAGTCCCTCAGATTCGATCGCTCCTTCCCCTCTTTGCGGGTCTGTCTCAAAACCTCTTTGACCGTGTTTTTTCTTAACTTTCTGTTCCCCACTGCCTCGCCTCCCACCCCCAGCTCGGGTATCCATCCACTTAAGCACTTTGAGACGACCTCCCAAAGTGAATAGCGCGAAACAAAGCTAAACTGTATTTCACCCAGAAAATATACAGTTAATTCACTTTACAGTATATTTTGTGAAGTGCTTTGAGACATCTAGAAGACATGATAAAGTGCTATATTAAATGCAAGGATTATTACTATTGCATTATCTACTCAACAGTAAAGGTGATGCACAATGATCCGCAGCTATAACATACATCTTTTTCCTCAAAAGACCACTCATATAGCAGTAAACCTGGTTACATGCTCCCTCTTCTGTTACTACAACAAGAGTTTGTATTTATTGAACAGCTGTTCCTGTTGCTGCCCACAGGAACAAACCACTCCAACTTATTTTGGGAGAGTGCAGTAAGGCCTTGATTTAAATCTAGTGTATTTAAGTTGCACCATTCAAACATTTCAAGATCTAAAGAAAAAATAAATACTGCAAGTGTAATACATTTTACTGGGGGTGGTGGGAGTGGGGAGTGGGAGAAGAGAGAAAGATCGAGGATGAATATTCATCTCAGTGGTAACACATGGGCCAGATTCACTGAACCAAGCAAAACATGGTTAATGGACCAATTGTTTTAATTATACGACACACCCGCAGCTTCGGACCAGCTGGGGTCTTAAATGTCTTCATTAAAAAAGTTTACAGCTTTTGGTGTGCAATTACGTTATGATTTGAAATCAGGTTGGAACCACAGCCCTGCTGTTTCACCACAACCTTGACACCTGGGTCTCATCGCTTCCCAGACAAAAACAGAGTGGAGGAGAAGGCGGCCATTACAGCTTCTCTTCCCGAACCTCCACGGGAATGGGGTTTGTGATATGCTGTGAATCAAAATGGATAAAAATAATACTTTTTTTTAAAGAAAAGGATAAAAATAAAAAAAAGCCTGTTTTGCTGTTTCTTGTAACTAACATTGTGCAAAGTGTTGCCTGGTGACTTTCAATATTATTTGGTTCCAACAGAAATGGAATACAGCAAGAGCTTGTCAGTGTAAATATCCAAAAATAAAGCAATAATCAAAACTATAATCGAAACTAACGACCCAAAACATCCCTCCATAGTTTTTGCCATTTCGTTCATTTCAAAACAGCAGTAAAAGTGTATATGAACCATGTAAATGTTACAATCATTGCTTTTAAAAGAGCATTTTTTTTACAAAACAGCTAATGTTAGCAGTAGAATTGATAATCGTGTTTTATGCTGCATGTTGTTTTTCTCAATCAGTTCCAGTCGGCTTTCAGTGGAGATGTCAGAGCTATAGGAAATTATGAGAGATTAATGTGCCACTGAAAGAGTATGTGTTGCAACTTCAGAGACATGGGTACCAGGTTTCAAATGAAAATCTGCAGTGGATTAGATGATGTGACACCGTGAATGGATTTTTCAATGCTTCAACCCTTTTCACATAATCTGAACAGGATAAATATAGAAAAGCTATAACCACTTCCTCCAGCGGGCCACTAAATCCTCAACACTTAAATCTCAATTCAATATGTCCGATGTGAAAGCTCACCTCTTGTTCAGCATCGTAACTGAGCTGACAAAGAGCACTGGTCAAAGTAATGAGTCTATAGGCACAGAAGAAAAAAATGAATGAAAAATTAAACGTATAAATGTATTTAGATGATATGAATATAAGAAAGAGACTGATGCAAAAAGAGATATCTAAAGAGAAACAACAACGAATTACATTTGTATAGCGCCTTTCACGTCAGGATGACGTCCCAATCATAGAATTATACAGCACAGAAGGAGGCCATTCAGCTCACCGTGTCTGTCCCAGCTCTTTGAAAAGAGCTATCCAAATCAATCCTACTCCCTCGCGCTCTCCCATAGTCCTGCAAACTTGTCCTCCCCAAATAATTATCTACTTCTCTCTTAAAAGTTGTTATCGAATCCGCTTCCACCGCCCTTTCAGGCAATGCATTCCAGATCCGAACAGTAACGTCCCACAAGCAGCCGTGAATCGCTACGTGAAAAAAAATTCTCCTCACCTCCCCTCTGTTTCTTTTAACAACTATTTTAAATCAGTGCCCTCAGGTTACTGACCCACCCGCCAGTGGAAATAGTTTCTCCTTGTTCACCCTATCGAATCCCCTCATAATTTTGAAAACTTCTATTAAGTCTCCTCTTAACCATCTCTGCTCCAAGGAGAATAATCCTAGCTTCACTAGCCTCTCCTGATAACTGAAGTCCCTCATTCCTGGTACCATCCTGGTAAATCTCCTTTGCACTCTCCCCAATGCCTTGACATCCTTCCTAAAGTGTGGTGCCCAGAACTGAACACAGTACTCCAGCTGAGGCTGAACCATTGTTTTATAAAGGTTCATCAAGGCTCTGGACAGTCAGGGATCCGTACCAGAGTTGATGGGGAGGGATAAGAAGGTGACCAAAGGCACGGTCAAAAAGGAAGGTCTTGAAGGAGGCAAGGGAGGGAGCGAGGCGGAGGGACTGTGGAATGGAGTTCCAGAGGGTGGGAGCAGAGAGGCTGAAGGGAATGACACTCACACACAACTGGGGTAACGTCTCAACATCCTTCACAGAGATGGTGGCGAGCTTTGAATGGGGGACAGACTTTTGAAGGCAAGCAATATTCTTCTGATTTTCTAGGCTATACCTTAAAAAGGCTATACCTTGTTGTCTAGTATCAGAATATCATGATTTGATCGGCACTCATTGCTGCTTGTATACTGTAAACAAAGGTGCGCCCATATGCGTCCAGTGTGGTCATATTGCCATTACCCCCAGATGATTGAGCCTGGAAGATCTAAGCTTGAGGAGAAACATTGTAATAACCGCATATTTGCATAACTGACCATGGATCTAGTTTACAGTTATCTTTTGAGACTTGGGCACTCAACACCTGGCAACAGCGACAGACTCTTTGCTCCAGGAATTTTTTTTCCAGACCCTTTTTAGAAGATATTTTAAATTCCACTTATGGACGGTGGCTTGAAGGGGTATGAAGTTAGAGAAGAGCAATGCGATTTAAAGCACAGCTTGCTCTGAGATGCAGAAGCAATGGCTTCCTTCTGCACTGTAAATTTCTAGAATAGGGACGCAAAGACATAAGAGATTTAGGAGAAGTAGTTCATAAAAGAATGAGTAAACTATAAAAATAATACTTGTATTTGATACACCCTTATCGTGTCTTCAAGATGTCTCAAAGCGCTTCACAAAATACACTGTAAAGTGAATTGACCATATTTTGTGGGCAAAACGCGGCTGCCAATTGTGCACAGCAGTGTCCCACAAATAGTCGTGGATTGAGTGACTAAGTTATTATAGATTTTTTTTAAGGGATTATTACCCACGGAAAGCGATCTACCAATTGACTAACAACAACATTACATTTGTATAACGCTTTTCACGCAGGGAGGACGTTCCAAGGCACTGACTGGACAGTATGCAGCATTTCAGACAACCGGGATAGTGGGAAGAAGAGATTCAATTGAGGAATTTAAGATTATAATGGGTGGGGAAAATTTGGATTCAGATCAGATGAATCATCAGACCTCCTCAAAATAAAAGATACAAAAGTGAATAAGAAATGCAAAAGATTGTTTTCTATAAAGTAACAGGACACAAGATATGTGGAATAATGTACCAGTATAGGGGTAGCTGACTAAGGAACAACAAAGGGTTTAAAAAAGGAAGTAGACAGGTTCCTGAGAACTGAAAGGTTTGAGGGATATTAGAATTAGGTATGTGAAACAAATTATCTCCACCAGGGCTGGAAAGAGTCTGAAAAAGGAACTAGACATGTTCCCGTCATTGAGAAGGATACAGAGCTTTGAATTTAGAGATAAATACATCAAAGGGAATAACAAGCTGGGTGTATGGTTAGCTTCTACCTGAAACTGTTACTAAATGTAAATATGAAGAACCAACCTTCTAAGTGCACTGGGGATGTAAGCTTGTTGCTCCACTTCTGCCTGACATTGCATAATGAGACATCTTCCAATTTACTGCAACTATTCACCCACAAAATATTTACTTCAATTTACTTTACAGTATATTCTGTGTTTTGAGAAGTGTCAATGACATAAAGTGCTCTATCAAATGCAAGGATTATTATTATTCAGTTTGGTATGGACATGTTTTAGATTGGTGATGGGTCTCCATGGGCCAGACACCCAGCTGAATAAAAAAATCCACATATTGGTTAAACAATAAGTCAATTACTTTGCAAGACTGGGATGAGAGCAGTATTAAAATGCTAACCAAGTCTCGCTTAGATGAAGAATATAAGTTCAAATAAATATTTAACATGTGCAAATGATTTGCAAACTTTGGATTCCATTTGGAAAAGCCATCAATCAACAGCAATTTAAAAATGCATATGACAGTTCATTTCTTTGAGCTCTTAAGTACATCAATAGTCAATGGCATAGAAATGTAACTTTGCATTTCACTGGAACATTAGTTAATTAACAACTGTCCCCGAAGGATTGGGTAATTTTGAAATCCTGAATGTGTAATAACTAAAGCAAGTTCAATAAATGGCAATTTAGTGTAGTTATACAAACTTACTTCCTCCCCTCCCCCACATGTGTATTTTTATCCTGTTTGCTTCTTTTCTATCTCTGTCTCTCTCCCTAAGTTGGTGTCTCAGGAGATTTTACTCACAGAGCTCTAACTTGGGTCACAGAAAATGCAGTCTTGCAATACATTACTATGCATATCTGTCTGTGTGTGTATGCGTTGCTCCATCCTCACAAAGAAACACTGGCACCATCAACAGAACCTGAAACTGTGTGCTTTCTGATGAGGCTTCTTAGTGAGTGTCCCAGCTTACAGTATAATGTACAACATCAATGAGGCGTCAATCCATGACTGTTTATGGGGCGCTGCTGTGCGCAATGGTCTGCTGCGTTTCATCCACAAATTAGTCAATTCATTTTACAGTATATTCTGTGAAACACTTTGAGACGGCTCAATGAAGTGATAATGCACGGATTATTATTATTACTATTAAGGCAGGTTTTGAAGGCATGGAGGGAGGGGTGAAGATGGGAACCTACAAGACAGAAGTTATAATAAAAAAATTAAAATCCTTGCATTTGGTATAGCGGCATCAGGATGCCCCAAAGCACTTCTTGGGATATACTGTAAAGTACAACAACTTGTGGGTGAATATAGGAAGTGAAATTTTTAGCAGCCTTAAAATGCATCAAACTTCCACTTTCAGGTGGGAAAACAGAACGCTATGGGTTCTTGGAGACTGCATGCTTTTAATCAGTCTCTTCACGTATTTCGTAGTTAAGAAACAGGAATTAGAATATTTACACACTAACTCGAATGATGTGCTGAGACCTTCTTCCAGATATTTGCTATTTGAGCTCAGAGTTTTGCAGCAAATCCAGTATGTACAAAACAACAACTTTATATATGCATTTACACGGCAGCCTTCAAGTATATATTCTTGCAGTGCGTTACAATGACAGGGTTGGACGGTGAGCGAGGGAAGGGGAAAGGGAGAGGTGACCACAAGCACGGTCGAGGAAACATATTTTACAGTGGAACTTTAAGAGAGATAAAGACGGAGGACATGAGGCAGGGGAGAGGGGTATATCTAGCAAGGGAGTCCTGGAGGTTAGGGGGCATAGAATCTAAAACCATGGCCATTCAGCAAGTCTGAGGTAGCCTAACGGAGGGGGAGGGTAGTGGAGTGGGGAATGAGGAGATCAGAGAAACAGGGAAATAAAACTTTAGACAGCATTTCCTAGTAATCAATAAACCAACTGAGCTCTCATAACTACTGAAAGTTATCACAATCAGTTCCAGGCAGTTCCAGGCACTGGCAAGCTACGACTGGCACGAACACGGAAGGAACCGTAGCATGAAAACTGCTGTACAACTATAGATGTTACATTTCGGCAACAGGACACTTGTCTGGTTGAAAGAACTGGAGTGTCCCCGTCGCCTACTATGGCAAAAGGTAACTGAGACAGCAGGTTCCAGGCACAGTTTCTACTTTGCTTGTGGTTCAGGGTTGACCTTGGAACCAACTCTATTTCTGCTGGACCACGGCTCCGTGGAGTTAGAGTGTGTCCTCACAACAATGACAACCATCACGTCGTCACCAAACCCAGCTGCCAACCTGGAGGTCCTGCACATTGGTTAGTCCTCTCCCCAAAACCACTGGCGAAGCTCAAAAAACAACTGGAGAGGTCCCGGGCAATCAGGAAATCTCACGTGTCTTAAGATAAACTTAGGGAGAAGGAAGAAAGGCCCACCACATTCTACACGTTACAACCTTCCCAACCCTTCCTAGCACTTGAAATAATTAGCAGCTTGCGGTCAGTAAGTCTCAGACAGGTACAGCTGAAAACAAGAGTGAAACCTCAATGGTTTTTACAGGATTGTCCAACTGGCAGCCCGCAGGCTGATTTCATTTGCCCCCACCCCACTCCCTTCATTTCATCTGACCCCCCATTCCCTCCAGTTCATCTGGCCCCCCCATTCCCTACATAAACCGTACACGTTATGTTAATAGAAGGGAGACACAAAAATATTACTTATGTGGCCCGAAGATGTTTCTCAAACAGAGCATCCGGCCTTCAGCAAATAGAAGGTTGGACCAAACTTTTAAGACACCAAATAAACCACACCATGGATGTTTGTGTTGTCATTCACTGGCAATCAATAAATGTACCTGTACTTTGCACAGATTTGATAATACATTCTTTATACATTTATCAGTAATAGATTTTTTCAAAAGCTCTACCTTTTCCAAAGCTTCTCGGTCAGTAATATCTTGCACTGCCAATAGTTTGATGCTGGAAAAGAAACAGAAGGTACATCAGTGAACGCCCACCATTTCTGCAACCACATACACACATACACACGTGCACACACTTTGCAGCAAGCTGAACAAAGAGCAGTCAGACACTACAAATTATACCTGGAAAGGAGGACCATTGGGAAAATTTTAAATGATTTTTTTTAAACAAACAGATACTGGAATGATACTCACAGTGGTACAAATGTCAAGGCTATATTGGGTAACGTAGGGTAACAAAGTGCTGGTGGCTCAAACAATTGTTTATCTATTACATTTCTGACCAAATTCTTTCTTTCTGTTTTCACTTGACTCCAACAAAGGCTTATAAGGACTATTTCACGCTTCATGACTTCATGGTAAATTTAGATGCCACGTGTGTCATGAAGAATACAGGATATATTCCACTTTCTTACGCTGCTCTATAAGTACAGGTGACTTGGCTAATTGCTCCCCATCCCTCAGCGGATTGAGTTCAAGATATGTGTTCTCACCTTAAATCCTTCCACGGTCGCTCCGTGCCTACCTCTATAACCTCCTCAAACCAGCTTGCTTGATGTCCCCACTCTACCCGCCCCACCAAGAAGTCCTTTTAGCTCATTTGATAACTTCCCAGAATACACGCCCTACTGTTTCCCAATTGCAGGATTAAGCAGCTCTTTAAAATGGGTCCAGTTTCCTGGCATTCCTGCTAATCTTCTTTCAATTCAATCATCTCTGTATAAAGAAATATTGGACACTTTGGCAACAACAACAACAACAAAATTACATTTATATAGCGCCTTTCACGTCGGGAGGACGTCCCAAGGCGTTGGCCTACAGTGATGCTCATTGATTGGCATACTGTGTAAAGAGTGAAAACACTGCAAAAGCACCATCAAATCATCTGCCTAACTTACACGTTTATTCATGGGTTTATAGGGAAGTGATTTCTACAACTAGTGCAAACCGTGGAATAAAACAGAAATGGCCTGGCATTGACTTCAAGCTTTTCTGTCAGTATCTGAAAGAGGTTATTTCACTCCGAATTCTTCATCAGAACTTAATGTTTCTGATGAAAGGAACGGCATGAAACATTAACCTGTTTTCACTCTTCAGTGCTGGCTGACCTGCTGTGGATTTTGAGTATTCTAAGCTTTGGTGCAAAGTACGGATCAATCAAATAAAAAAAACTGAAACCACAATCATAACAGGAAATGATTTCATAACTTGAAAATTAAAGATATTAAGAGAGGCTCTAATTTTCTCCTTCTGCGACAAAACAATCCACCGATGCGGGCCACCAACCTCATTAGCTACAGTTACTATGAGCCCAGAGAGTTAACAAGACCAATGAACCATGGGGAGCCTCAACACCGTGCATATCCCAGCAAAAGATTGTGATCTGGAGCAGAAAAGCAAGCTGCTCCTTATTTTCCCCGTCCTCAGCCCAGAGGCAGGAGAAATTTAACCTGCATCACCCCAACTTAGCAACGACCGGGCACACACCAAAGATCAGCACTTTCAGATGGTTTAATTTTACTCCGTGTTCCTCTTTGCTCAAGTGCTGGAGCACTAATAATGGATCCCAGAAGATAATCACATTTATTTAGCTTTGCAGAGCCAGCTGGCAGGGCTGACATTCATTACTGGCTCCTTTTGCACACAGTTGACTCAAGCAATTTTGAGCCAGTCTTAAATATTTATTTAATTCAATTTGGTGAATGCATAAACTAATGCAAACTCCGCTCTGGCAATTGAACCTGTGCTGTTTGTTTTTGCAGAAGATACGTCAGTGTATCAAGTGGAGGTACGATTTATTTCAATTTAACATCTTGGAACTAGATGTTGGTTCTGGCGACCAGAGCAAAACAAATAGGGGAAAATGTTTACAGTTACTGCATTTTCCACAAACTGCTGCTAAGTAATTTTGAAAATCTTATTTAATATTAATAATCCTTGCATTAAAGCAATGTTTTAATAGCTAAAGGACATATGTAGTACATCAGATTATGTCTGGTGCCTTCATCGAAAGGAGCTTTGTATCTGAAGCCTCTTTTTTGAAGTCCCTTATGGCTTTGACAAAGGAGCACCATTGTAACCTTAAGTGTCTACTACCTTGAGAATTCCTCCTGAAGTGAAAGGCACTACGTAAATGCAATTTGTTGTTGTTGTTTCACTCTGGTTTCTGTAGCCTGTAACATTATGTTTTCCCCACTACCTTGACACAAAGCTGCTTCTCCTTCATACAACTCATTCTCAAAATGCTTTATGGTCACCTTAGGCTCTGTAATTGCACCTCATTTTCCAGAGACTTCTATCCCATTAATAATGAAATAACGTTGTTACTTTGCTCCTGAAGTAGCTAAACCTTTTGCAGAAAGTCTCACTGCACAGTTATATTTCACAAGGTTGTCACAGAGATGTCATCCTTCCTAGAGCGCACTGGCATTAAGCAGACATACACTTTGTTACAGCTTTCAGCGGTCTCTCAGTGCAATCAGCATAGTTAACTTGGCAGAGGATTATGTTTATAAAGTATGGAAAAAAATATGCTCAATTGACTTGTTGGGATTTTCTTGTTCTAACAAACCATGTACAATCGGCGGCAACAAGGACATATTCCAATTCATTCTTCAAGACGTTTAGGCAAACAGTGATCACATATCCTAACATTGCAAGTCTAAAATGTATTACAGTGGGCAGGAATGAGGTTAGAAATCCCACTGACAAGCACAAATTGTGCTCCGCAAGTAGATTGAATCTGAATGAAGTGCACCATACTTCCATTTACTGGAAGGAGGCCCTGTTTATAATAATAATAATCCTTGTATTTGATATAGTGCCTTATCCCGTCTTCTAGACATCTCAAAGCGTTTCACAGAATATACTGTGAAGTGAATTGACTATGTTTTGTGGGTAAAATGCGGCAGCCAATTGCGAACAGCAGTGTCCCACAAGCAGTTGTGGATTTAGTGACCAAATTATTATTATTATTATTTTTGAAGGGATTATAATCCCTGGAAAAGCAATCCGCCAAACACTTAACAAACCAGTTCCTACTTACTGCTAGGTAAACAGAGCCGTGTGAAGCAAGGAAACTTACCCAACGTTTCACTCACCCCAGGAATCAAACCCAGGTCCTCTTGCTTGCAAGGTGACTGCTCTAACCACTAAGCTACAGTACTGTTTGAATGTAATTTGTTATTGTTGTTGCACTCCGTAACATTATATTTTTTCCATCGCCTTGAGACAAAGCTGTTTCTCCTTCATAAAACCCATTCTGAAAATGCATTTATGGTCGTTCAAAATCACACATTTTAAACCCCATATTCCCAGAAAAACAGAACTGTGCCAATTTTGTACTTGTTTCATTGAGGATTGAAGAGTGCATCTCATCTCATCAGGGACCTTGTGGGCGCAGAATGCTTTGAACATGATAATGTTTCGAATGGGTTTAAGTTCCCCTCTAACATAGAATACAGGATAACATACACGACCAAGGCAAGTGAGTTTGTACAAAAATATAACTGCACAGCAGGAATAAAATTAACAGAAAAAAACTTAAGTTAACTGAAGAGAATATTATCTGTGGTGCAGATTATAGAAGAACTGAAACAATCTCAATTCATCAGTAACTTTTAACTCAGTTGCAATTTTCCAAGAAAGGCAAGTTGTATTCTTAGGATTATTTTCCTCACCTGGTATCCAAAGGAACAAGAAAAATAAAACTTAGGATCATACAAGTAAGAGTCACTTCCCTCCACTCCCGCTGTTTTGTCAAAATCTAACGTAGCGCTCTGGTCAGATTTCAAGTAGACAACAGTTTAGTTAGCTCTGAGAAGATTTCAAGTTCAGCAACATACAGAGAAAATTATCGAGCCATCAGTTTCACCATACAAGGAAGAAGAATTTTGCTTTGAGTCTATCAAAAAATACCAGAAAATTTAATTAGTTTCTCTACACATCAGTTCCAAAATGGTAAAGGATAGTGGTGGAGCTGAGCATAGATTCTCTTAGATCCTCTGCTTAGGTTCTCAATTAATTGGGGGTGGGGGTGGGGAGGGTGAAAGAAAAAGGACCTAAAGTCAGTGAATCACCTCCCCGTCAAAGGGTAAATTCAAGCATATTGCAGAACCTTAGAAGTAAGATTACCGAATAAAAAAAGACATGAGGATAAAGTGGACATGGCATGCATATATTATGCAAATAAAACACAGTCTACATCTATGGGTATGGAAAACAAAGTTTTAAAGTTTGCAGGTGACACAAAACTTGGAAACGTAGTAAACAGTGAAGAGAATACTGCAGGAGGACATATACAGTAATAAAATGGGCAGAAACATGGCAGATGGAATTTAATGAAGAGAAGTGTGAAGTGATGCATTTTTGGAGGAGGAATGAAGAGAGGCAATATAAATAATCATAATATAATAATATTGGATTAATGGAACAATTTTAAAGTGGGTGCAGGAGCAGGGAGACCTGGGGGTCCACATACACAAATGTTTGAAGATGGCAGGACAAGGCGACAAAGTTGTTAGAAAAACATATGGTATCATTGGCTTTGTAATGAGAGGCATACAGTGTAAAAGCAAGTTATATAAAAGGAAGTTATGTTAAACCTTTACAAATCGCTGGTTAGGTCTCAGCTGGAGTATTGTGTCAAATTCTGGGCACCACACTATAGGAAGTATGTTAGGAGCCTGGAGAGAGTGCAGAGAAGATTTACCAGAATTATGTCAGGGATGACGTACTATAATTATGTGGAGAGACTAGAGAGGCTCGGATTATTCTCCTCACAGCAGAGAATGTTGAGGGGACATTTAATAGAGGTGTTGAAAATTATGTGGGGTTTTGATAGAGTAGATAGGGAGAAACTGTTTCCTTTGACGGGTGGGTTGGTAACCAGAGGACACAGATTTAAGATAATTGGTAAAAGAACCAGAGGGGAGACATGGAGATTTATTTTTACCCAGAGAGTTGTTACGGTTTGGAATGCACTGCCTGAAACGGTGGTGGAAGCAGATTCATATTAGCTTTCAAAAAGGAATTGGATAGGTACTAAAAAAGGAAAAATTTGCAGAGCAGCGGAGTGGGACTAATTGGTAGTTCTTTCAAAGAGCTGGCACAGGCACAATTGACTGAATGGCCTCCTTTTGTGCTGTAAAGTTCTATGATTCTAAGTGAAAGGCACTATATCAAATGCAAGGATTATTTATTATTATTCTATGACCGACTACAAGGCCAGAATTACAAGACATGGGTTTAAAATGAACAGGCTTCAAGTGGTATCTAGACTTCAGAAGAAATGTTTCTTCCTCCACCTCCTCACCACCACAGAAAAATGGTTATATGGTGGGAATACGTAGTCAAAGTTTTAAGAGGAATAGCTGATGTTTATTGGTTGAACTGGATAAGTATCTGCTTTGCAACAGCACTGGAAGACACGGGTACAGATAAACTTGAGAAAATGCACTGCAGGACACAATATTTTCATGTCTCTGGTGTTTGGAAGGGGGGAGGCGAAGGGATGGAAAAAGAGCAGTCTTTGAAGGGAAGCGAGACAGGAATTAAATCATAGAGATTGTTGGATGGAGGCATATTCTGGAGGTTTGCCTTCATGATCTCTGGAGAGGAACAATTCATAATTTGAGATTTCATTTTACTTTTCTGAAACTATAATATATAGTGTGAACTCGAGGTTTATAAGACAACAACAATCTCCCTGGAGCAGAGAAGTTTCTATTCATTACCAAATAAACGGTTCCTCATTCTTTCTCCCTGGACGTTGGCACAATCCAACAACTGACTCAGTCCGAGAAGAAAAGTATTTTTAAAACAATTACTACTTGCAAGTTCTGTTTCTGGGCAACTGTTTTACAGGGATTACATTACATTCAATTCACACTCTGACACCAATACACCAAGCAATCAATTCACGCCTAAGCACCTCACTACCTCTCCGACCTGCTTACACCCCACTCCACTAATCCCTTTCCGCATACTCCCTCTGGCCTTCTTCATGCCTCTTGTCCCTTCCAGTCCACCACCTGCGGCTATGCTTTCAGTCACTATGGAACTATCTGCCTCAATCGCTCCACCTTACTCCGTCCTTGCCCAACTTCAGATTATATCTGAAGACCTTCCTCTGAATGCCTACAGTCACTTCCCCTCTCTCCCCAGCTGGGTGTCAAAGCCCACCATTGTTAAATATTCTGAGATTCCACCTGCCTGAAGAGTGCTATATAAATGCAAATTATTGTTGTGTTGTTACATAGTCACCAGAATTCTATTTAAATGGAAAGCCATGTGTAGTGGATCAGATGTTGAAAGCAGTCTCATTGGAAACGTATCAATTCTAAGACAAACAGAAAGGTCTTGTATATGAACAGATAGTACAGTATGCTCAAGAAAGTGGTGTCAGCATTGGTGAGATCAGATGGACAGACAACCCTGGCATCTGAATTTATGATCATTTGGTTCGAGTATAAACACCTTTGTGATACAATGCTCAAGAGAGATGTTGGAAGTCTGAACATGATGATTGATGGAATGTTATTCTGACATTAGCTGGTCTGCACCAAGTACACCTTGTGTAAAGCAGTTACTGCACAACCCATTAGGTTTCCTTTGCAATAAGCATTCTCTCAGTCTTCTCACTTAGATTTGCAATGTCTGCATTCAAAATTCTCCAACACCGAACACATCTCAATAATGGAAACTTGGTCATGGTGGTGGTGGTGGGGGTAGAAAGAGAGAAAGAGAAGGGTGAAATTAAAAACAATACAGCACAAGGTTATAAATCTGTTCTGTACACCCCAAGTGTAACAACTGTTCTGATTAAACTTGAACTCTGATGTGTGATGGTAGTATCTGAACAGGAAAAACATTCTCCTGGCATGACTTCAAACTGCAGTCTTTAAGATTTTAATGGGAGGTTTAAAAGCTAAGCCCTCAGCATTACTGCATCAGACAAGTCTGAAAACACCTTTAACAATTGACCAACTGCTGCAGCTGACCGTACACAAAATTAGAGGATAAAGCATTGAAAATGGGGGTGATAGCATGCTCACAATGGTGAAATCTGACCACACCTCATGCCATCAACTTTGCTGTGGCTGCAAAATAATTAAGTAGTGGAATGAGTATTATTAAAGGGAATTTATGGCTTTGTGTCAGGATATTAGTATAGGGATGGCATGGCTTAAAGTGGGCCCACAGATGACCTGTTTTACCCTGAGCCACAGTAGAAAGGAAGTCTAGCAAACATGGTCAATTTAATTGGGGTTGTGGGGAGAGAAGCCAAGTACAAAACCATCGGGTACAAAAGGAAATGTGCCAGCCAGTCTTGTAAGATACAGGGGCATGAGGAAAGAACGGGTAGAAAGGATTGCTCTTAAAAGAGCCATACAGACAGAATGAGCCGAATGACCTCTATCTGTGCGATAAATTTCCACGTAAAGTGCAACTACATTAAAGCGCCAGCTGGCCGGACCACGCATTAAAAAGTGTTTACCTTCAATGTCTGAGAGCACACTCATTTTACAGATAATTGGGTAAATAGTTCAAAAGAAGCTACCAAAAGTAAAACATTAATGTAAACTACATAAATAGAATAGAAAATTATAATAAATAATAATAATCCTTGCATTTGATATAGTGCCTTCCCACGTCGTTGAGACGTCTGAAAGCGCTTCACGGAATATACTGTAAAGTGAATTGACTGTATATTTTGTCAGCGAAAGGCGGCAGCCAATTGCGCACAGCAGTGTCCCACAAATAGTCATGGATTGAGTAACCAAATTTTGTTTTTCTTTTATAATTTTTGAAGGGAACATTACCCCCGGAAAAGTGATCCACCAATCGACTAACAACCGGGTTGCTACTTACTGCTGGGTAAACAGAGATTAGAGAAAATAGAATAGAATAGCTGTTGTTTTGGTGTTTCAATGTTTTTCCGGTTAACCTTATTCTTCTCTTGACAGCCCCTCCTCCCAACAAAGCTGATTTCAGTTTGCAGCACAGGCTCTCCCATCTTCAGTGTTGATACAAATAAAACAGTTCACTTGTTATTCAGCAGAATAGGAACAGCATTTTGACCTTTAACAATGTTCACTTATAATGGCAACTCATGTCCATAGCACCTTCTGCATTAATAAATAGCTGTACCCGTTGCAGCTACCCTTGTAACCGAAGGATCCGATAGGGAATGTAGATTAACACACAGTCATATCATCTTTATCTATAAATATCTGGGAGGACTCCTGTGGGAGGGCTCGTTTTGCGAGGGCTCAGTGGGAGGACTCGGTGCTTTTAAAATGTAATTTTGTTGTTGTTGCCACAGCTTAGCTTGGTGTGTGTTCTTTATTTTGTTCCTGCCACTTGGCTACGCGTGCTCTGTGGCACAGGATGCAACTGCGCCACATTGATTCGTCAGCCGGCGCGGCTACCAGGTATAGCTGCAGTGCGTGCGTACATACGTAGGTGCTCTGTGACGCATGATGCCACAGCACCGCATTGACTTGGCGACCACCAGGTGTAACTGCAGTGAACAACGCAAAACTGAAAATAACTCATAAACGATAGGAGATACCCAAAAACAAATATGCCCATGTCACTCCTAGTTACAAGACCTTTCCCATGAGGTATAAATCATGTCTCTACATCAATCGGTTATTGGGATCCTTCTTGAAGTGCAGACAGACATTGTCGTTTTATTAGTGTATATATGATATATATATACACATACACACACGAAGATAGATGCAGACTCATCCCCAGCGAATTCATTTGGAATAACTAACATGTTTGTAGAACAGCAACCCACAAATTGTATAGCGAAATTAATTTCCACGGTTTCTCACTTCAGTAAACACTAACATACCATTCTGTGGAAAACAAGTGTCATTTTTCTATAATTGGCTCTATTTCCATATGACCTCCCTAAACAGCAACAATACTGAAGTCAACATCAAACCAGTTATAAACTCTTTGCATTTTCACTCCCATATTTCTAAATATATACCAACGGCCTTTCAATCAGCTATGCAACACAAAAACTGTGCAACCACAGGATGGCCGATGCTTATTCTTCCGTCACTTCACTTCTTTTATTTCATATTAATGTCATCTTTTTCCGTCATTAGCCAC
The DNA here is from genome assembly GCF_018977255.1 of Callorhinchus milii. Taxonomy (NCBI): domain Eukaryota; kingdom Metazoa; phylum Chordata; class Chondrichthyes; order Chimaeriformes; family Callorhinchidae; genus Callorhinchus; species Callorhinchus milii. The sequence continues at coordinate 22,042,314 of NW_024704743.1, read as the reverse complement.
CTTTGAAAATATTCTGCATTTGATTCTTATACACGTTGTACAGACCAATTCACTGAAGCCTTGAATTCAGTTTGCCCACAAAACACACACTCACTCATTTCGAATCCTGTAGTGTATTGGTTAGAGCACTCGCCTGGCAATGAGGACCTGCATTCGATTCCCGGGCAAGGCAAAACCTTAGGCAAGTTTCCTTACTCCACACGCCTCTGTTTAGCTAGCCTTAAGTAGGAACCAGTAACTTGTCAGTTGACTGGCAGATCGCTTTCCAGGGGGAATAATCCCTTAATAAAAAAACATTTTGGTCATTTTGTGCGATACTGCTGTGCCCAATTAGTTGATACGTTTCGCCCAAAGAATACACAGTCAATTCACTTTACAGTATATTCTGTGAAATGCTTTGAGACATCTCAACAACGTGATAACAACAACAAATTACAATTGCAGAGCGCCTTTCATGTCAGGAGGATGTCCCAAGGTGCTGGACAGTGCTAAGGCGCTATAGTAAATGTTAGGATTATTATTATATTGAAGAGCTTTGCGATGTCCTCCTGTTGTGAAAGGTGCTATACCTAAGCAAATCAAATTCCAAGGTTGCATCTTGAGAGCATTTGCCTGCAGGTTTAATAGAGAGAGAGGAATAATTCACATAGGACCTAAACTGGCTAAATAGGGCCCCCTTCACAGGTAACAACAGGGGCCCCTTCCAGGAATAACTAGCTAGTCAGATAGCTGATGAGGATGGATTTCTATATGTGTTAGACACCCAACTGAGCAAAACCAAGGAAAACTGCAAGAGTAAAGGTGGGGGAACTTCAAGAGTTTCAGGGATGCAGTCATCAGCCGACGCAGATTGTTTTTTACTCTCTCCCTTTCAATCGCTATTTATTTTGTGACTTCTGTACTTTTTAAGGGTTTGAAGATAGTTATGGGAACTATCCACTAGAACTCAAGGCTGGATGGGTTAGACCCACACCCACTAGATCCTTGTCATTCCTGGACTAGCTGTATCCCTTTTACCCCATTCTTCACATAACTATGCCTGTGGCTGTCTGTTTGTAATTTCATGGCAGGTGTTGATTTGCTTTGCAGATTATGGTTTACAAAAATTGTAAACATTGGATTGTTACTGTTTTTAATTAAAAATCAGCACAACGCAATCCGTAATCTTTTTTTCCAGCTTAGTCCAGCCGACTATGGGAACTCTCTCCTCGCCGGCCTTCCCGGCACCTCCCTCCACAAGCTGCAGGTCATTCAGAACTCTGCAGCTCGTGTACTGTCCCGCACCAGGCTTCGCGACCACATCACTCCCACCCTCGCTCGCCTCCACTGGCTCCCCATCCCCCAGAGGATTGAATTCAAGATCCTCATCCTCACCTACAAGGCCATTCACGGCCTTGCTCCCTCCTACCTCTCCAACCTACTATCCCCCTACCTACCTGCCCGTACCCTCCGTTCCTCTGGCTCCGGTCTGCTCCACGTCCCCCGCCCCAACCGCCCTACTATCGGTGGCCGGGCCTTCAGCCTCTCAGCCCCCAGGCTCTGGAACTCTATCCCCCAGTGCCTTCGCCGCTTCCTCCCTTTCCTCCTTCAAGGCCGGTCTCAAAACCTTTCTCTTTGACCGAGCCTTCAGCTCCCCTCTCGACTCTCTTCCTCCTCCCTCCCTCCCTTCCCTCCCCTCACCCTGACCATTTCTCCCTCCCTTCCCTCCCCTCACCCTGACCATTTCCCCCCTCCTCTCTCCTCCCTTCCCTCCCCTCACCCTGACCATTTCCCCCTCCTCGCTCCCTCCCTTCCCTCCCTCACCCTGACCATTTCCCCCCTGCTCGGGTCATGACCCAACTGTGCAGCGCCTTGGGACGTCCTCCTGACGTGAAAGGCGCTCTATAAATGGAATCTTGTTGTTGTTGTTGTAGTCTTATTGTAACTAAAATATTGCTTAAAAGTTAAGAGAAAACTATCTTCCAAAGTTCAACAAAAACAATTACATTGATATGACACCTTTCACGTCAGGAGGTTGAATCAAAGCATTTCAGAGCTGACTGGGAGACTGAGCTGGGGACGGAGGAGGGGGAAAAGAAAGATGATCAAAAACATTGTTGAAAAGCAATCCTTTTAACTTTCAAACTGATTGCTTGATGCAACAGACAAGAAGAATTTCTGACTGTATGTGTGCCCTCTGTACTAGTGCAGCAGAGCGACAAAGCTGCTAATGTAATTTCTTTCTGCTAAATTTCAATCAGCAGCTACCCTTCCTGTAAAACTGAAACAACAAGTTGCATTTATATAGTGCCCTTCACGTGGGGTAGCGTCCTGGTGCGCTTGACAGTGGCGGAGTCTGACTCCGAGCCGCGGGGAGAGGGCGGGTAGGAGGTGACCGTAAGCACGATCAAAAAGGAAGGTCTTTAGGCAGGATTTGAAGGTGATGACGGAGGAGGCAAGGCGGAGGGATCGAGGGAGAGAGTTTCAGAACGTAGTGGCTGAAGGCACGGCCACCGATGGTGGAGCGGAGAGCACGAGGGACAAATGGGAGACTGGAGCCGGCCGAGTGGAAGCAGCGGGTGGTGGAGTGGGGGGGGGGGGTAAGCAGGTCGGACTGGTAGGGAGGTTTGAGGTCATGAAGGGATTTGAAAATGAGTGAGAGGATCTTGACGGCGATCCATTTGGTGATCGGGAGCCAGTGGAGCCTGGCAAAGACTGGTTTGATGGGGGTACAAAGTTTTGTGCGGGTGGATATCCAGCAGCAGAGTTTTGTGTATGGTGCAACTGGGGCGATCAGTGAGGATGGCATTGGAATAGTCCGGCCGGGAAGTGACCAAGGTGCGGACGGGGGTTTCAGCTGTGTACGGACGGAGACGGGCAATGGTGACGGAAGTGAAAAAAAGCGCTCCTAGTCAGGGAATGGATGTGGGGTAGAAAGGAAAGCTGGGGATCGAACCTAATGCCTAAGCTGCACACACGTTTGGATAGTCTGAGGGAAAGCCCAGGGAAGTTGAAGAGTTCAGAGCCACAGAAGAGAAGATGTTGATGGGAGCCAAAGAGTATAGCTTCCGTTTTGCCAACGTTCAGCTGCGGGTAATTTGTGCTAATCCATGCTTTGATGTCCACCAAACAAGCAGCTGGAAGAGGAGAAGTAGATTTGTTTGTCATCTGCATACATGTGGAACATGACCCCATGTCTGTGGATGACATCGCCAGGAGGGAGCATATAGATGAGGAAAAGAAGGGGGCCAAGTATGCCTTGGTGTACCCCACAGGTGACCGGGCTGGGGGCGAGAGGAAAAAACATTTACCGAGATGAAGCGCTGGCGGTTGGTTAAGTAGGACTCGAACCATATGAGTGCGGTCCCAGGGGAGGCGGTGGAGGAGGATGGCGTGATCGACTGTGTCGAACGCAGTGGAGAGGTCCAGGAGAACGAGGAGGCAGAGGAAGCCTGGTCACAGAGAGAGAGAGGAGGCATTTGTTACTTTGACGTAACGGGACAAACAGGAGGATGGATTATTTACAAATAATTAGGATCATAATTACAAATAATTAGGATCATAATTACAAATAATTAGGATCAACCCCACTCAATCTGCTAACAGATGATTTTTAATATTTAAACATTAAATGCTGGTAGTGATCAGGAAACTGGCTGAGAGAAGTTGCTGAACCAAACATCAGAACGGAATTAACATGAGGAGCGATACAGCCATTCATCCAAGATGACTCAGATTCAACTGTGCATAAAAATTCAGTTTCAAGGCTCAATAAACACTCAAAAAAACAGCCTGCCGCACAGTCACACTGCTCGCTGTCTGCAAAAAGTTTTTAAAATCAAACTTTAACATTTTCTTAATTTTGAGTTTTTAAAAAAAAAATCTACCCAAGTTTTGAAATCATTACAGCTGAAGAAACTCCTTTTTCAAACTACAGAATTAAGCCAAGCATATTATCTAGATATATATATATATATGTATGTATATATATATATATGCGTGTGTGTGTTTTATGCTGGGACGCTATCCAGCGTGAAGGGCGCTATATAAATGCAAGTTGTTGGTTTATAAAATCTCTCCTGGTCGTATTATTGTCGCTATGGTTATGGAAACCTGCAGTGGTGGGGAAGCACAGGATTTGACAGAAGCCATTTTGGGGCTGAGCAGAACAGTCACGATCAGGACCCAAAAAACTACGCAGCAAAGTTGTGAAAGAAAGATGGGATGTGCTGGGAGCTGACATGCGCATTTTATCATTTAGAAACAGACTCCTGCAATGCCAGTTTTTAATTGAGATTCTAAAGAGATTCTGAGATCCGAAAATAATCTTTGTTGTGCTTTCTGGATCACGTCGGGAATCGAGTTAATAATGTGAGCAGTGCAGTAATGTGGCTGCTGCCGGCTGCAATGTCAGACCAGCCAGTGGATGTCATGTTAAATCAAGGTCCCATCTGCCTGTGTCAGGTGGATATGAGCCGTCTCAAAGCGCTTCACAGAATATACTGTAAAGTGAGCTGTCTGTATATTTTGTGGACAAAACACCAATTGCGCACAGCAGTGTCCCACAAACAGTCGTGGATTGAGTGACACAATGATGCAAATGTGCGCTGTTTTTATCCACAAAAAAAGTCACGACATTTGACAACAATTAATGCACTTATAAAGCACGTTGAGATGTTCAACATAAACATACATTTTTTTCTTCTTTTTTTCCCCCATCAGCTTCTTAAGATTGGGACCCTATCGTGAATCAAACTGTGTGGAAAAGGAGATCAATTGATAGCCATTGACAGTCTCTTCTGTTAACGTGTTTTTAAAGCCAGTGTGTGGGGCAGGTTACAGCAAGTGGGGTTCGGAGACTGTGCATGGTGCAGACCAGGGAAAACATTCCTCCTCCTCCCCCCCCCCCACACACACACACACAGGCTCTCGTTCCCCCACATATGACCCATTCAGTAGGGGGATAAACTGTCTTCCATTTATACCACTTGTTGATCATGAGAAAGTCCAATCACAAATTATTTAAAAATATTTTTACAATCTTGCAAATAAAATGTCTTGCTTTTCCAAACAGAAGAGTGCCACCATCCCATCGAAGAGAAACAGTAACTGACTGTTGAGCCAGTACACAGGTGTTCCAGCTCAAGAGAAAGACTCACAAACACGTAGTCCGCCAGTGACAGACTGTACAACACCAAAACCTCCCCGAAGATTACCACTGGACGTTTAAAGACACAAATGCATTCTGCATTGGAACCGGCTGTAATGTTTCAGCAATTACAATCTATTGGAATAACCGCACAAACAGGAAATCAAAGGGCTCAGTCATATCCATGCATTTAACAAGCAGGAACAAAAACAAATGGTCAGATGCTGAGTACAGCACAGGAACAGAGCGACGATTGAAGCTCTCCAACCATTAGATCATGATAAAGAGTGTCATTGGCTGCAGCTATCAACACCGGGGCTGTCAGAATAACACAAACTGTAACATGGTGTTGCTGTATCTTACAGAGCCATGGCTAGAACCTGTGTAAAAAAAAAAGCCCTTAATGCGACTTGCTCCTTGTTAAGCCTACTGCTCCCCCGTTAGGAGAAACAAATGGTTAGGAAGGGGAAAGCGAAGTGGAATGAAGTCTGTGATACTGCACAAGCGTAAACACTGGTGTTCCATCCCTGTTCAGAAGCAATTTTTTTTTAATAAAAAGTGAAAAAATGTAATTGAAACTAAACTTGTTGCTATGTGGCAAGTAAGTGCAAAATCGTTCTGTGGATGGGTTAAAGATTTTCCTGATGATAACTCGCATGCCTCATTCTCATTTCCCTCCTCCCAGTTAAATTCAGAATCCTGCTGGTCTGACAGTCCAGGTTGACACTGCAGGCAGCGCTGGGGAAATCAATGCATGGTCGAAGGTGCCGTACTTCGGATGAGATGGGTCCTGGCCACCAGTCATTCAAAATGCAAATAAAATGGTCATTCATTTCATGTTTGTTTAGAGGACATTGCTGCGCTCAAATTGGCTGCTCCATTCACCTAAAAAGTACAGTCACTAGACTTTACAATAAATCCTGTGAAGCGCTTTGAGACATCTCAAACATGCTAAGGTTTTATACCAAATACAAGGATTATTAGCAGTAGTACATTGAGGTGGCTTTGCCCTGTGCTGTCCATGGGAGCAGCTCTAAGGAATAGATTTCTGTGTGAGCTCCTTCTAAACAGTCAGGCAACCTCCTAAACTTGAGGGAAAAATAAGTAAAATCTGCAATTACAATCAGTCACTCTGGTTCAGAGCCACTGTGATGTAGCCAAAGGCGACATAAAATAGAAAGCTGAAGAGAATCTCTCCTGAATAAACTTCTAAGGAAAGTAAGGACACATTTTCCATGTCTGACAGTTTCAATGGCAATACTCAAACCATCACTGTAGTGTGTAAGCGCAAAAGTACCGTTAAGAGCTTCGATAAATCTCTTTCAGAAGCCATTACTTCAAGGATTAAAAACGTGAACCTTAAGAAGCATAAAACAACATTTATATGGTTCTTGGCACTAAAGAAAACCACGGACACTGAATGTGAAATGGCACCCAAATATTTGGCTGCAGCCCAGTGACTCTTGCACTAGTAAACATTACTTTTATGTAATTGTTGAAGTAAATGGTGCTGGCAGGAAAATTCTCATTTAGGGAACTACTTCTGCAACACAGTTGTACCAATCTATGCAACTGTAGCTACGTAAGCCAACAGATGTGCCACAGTGAAGAATGCACTGGTCTTAAGTCCGCAGAATACAATAATGCAGAGACATGTTTTCAGTTGATTTTCTATAGTCTGAGGAGGAAGGATCCCACTACAATTGTGCTATGTTCATTCAGATAAAGAAAAAAATAATCCTTGGATTTGATATAGGACCTTTCACGTCAGGAAGAAATCTCAAAGCGCTACACAGGATGTACTGTAAACAACAACAACAACAAGATTTCATTTATAGAGCGCCTTTCACGTCGGGAGGACGTCCCAAGGCACCCCCAAGTGCAGTGACTTGCTTTTTGTAGGCGGATAAGTGCACTTCTGGACAGTGATGTAGCAAAAGCCGTCGGTGTATTATCAAAAATTTAAATACAGTGAATAGAGAGAGGTTTCAACACTCCAAACAACCAACACAAGAATTCTGTCTCTCAATTACATTTGCGGACAGTACCGTTAGAACCATCTGCTGTGTCCTCTGAGTCAACTGGTGAATAAAATCAATAGCACAAGATCTGTAAAATGCACTTCATATCCTGTGAATAAGCTCGATTCCCTTTGTATCAGAGGCAACTTAAAATAAATCAAGAAAAATAACACTGTGCTGTGCTTCTAATGCATGCAAAAGGATTATATAAATTCCAACACAATACTTCAAAACATTTCATGGAACACTGAAGCATTCTTCTCCTGTGTATATGAAAACAAATTTAGTTGGGGGTAAAATATGAATATCCAATAAAGTACCTGTTATGCGTTTCTCAGAAGAATGCTTGTGCCCTCTGGAACTCCATCCCGCAGTCCCTCCGACTCGCCCCCTCCCTCGCCACCTTCAAGACCCATCTCAAGATCCTCCTCTTCGACCGTGCTTTCGATCTCCCGGCCTCCCCCCTGCTGCCCTCCACCCTCCCCCACCACCAGCTCGGGTACATAACTCTGTCTGTCCAGCGCCTTGGGACGTCCTCCCGATGTGAAAGACGCTTTACAAATGTAATTTTGTTGTTGTTGTTGTGTCCTACTGAGGATGGTGCCATTCAGTTTACATAATTAAAGCCTATTTGAGACATTTTCTAATGTTCAGCAATAGGTTTCTGTAAATTTCTCTTGTGTTTTTCTGGAGTCAGCTTAACTCACGGAAGGAAGGCTCAAAGATTTGCAAGAGGAAAAATGTTTTGAATAAAAGGCTTAAATGGCAGTGGACAAAAAGGCTCTGTGCTATAATTACACTTTTTTCGAAAAAAAAGAAAAACGTGGATAAAAGATTGAGTTTTAATCTTGGTGGTATTAAATCTTGTCCATCTACAGAAATGGGTCAACAGCAATATGTGCTTTAATATCACATAGAATGGAACGAGATTCATCAGCTACACTTCATAAAACTAACCAAATCCAGACTTCTCCACTTGGCTCCATACAACACATTGCTGCATTTACCAAACACAAGTCTGACATTTAGTACACAGCACACTGTATGTGGACATATATGTGTGTGTGTGTGTGGGTAGGTATGTGTATATATGTGTGCGTGCATGCGTGCAGTTGTGTAGTATAACAGCTTTGCACACACAAAAACTGTTGTGGAAACACAGTTGTTGTTAAAGCCTCTCAGTAAATACTTAAGTTTAAAACAATAATAATGATCCTTAATAATAATAATAATCCTTGCATTTGAAATAGCGCTTTTCACGTCTTCTAGATGTCCCAAAGCAGAAGACACAGAACACACTGTAAAGTGAATTGACTGTATATTTGTGGGTGAACGCGGCAGCCAATTGCGCACAGCAATGTCCCACAAACAGTCGTAGATTGAAAATGACCAATTTATTATTGCTTTTGGAGGGATTATTATCCCTAATCACGTCTTCGAGACTTCTCGAAGCGCTTCACAGAATATTCTGTAAAATGAATTGAATGTATATTTTGTGGGACACTGCTGTGTGCAGACAATTGCACACAGCAGTGTCCCACAAACAGTCGTGGATTGAGTGACCAAATTATTATTATTATTATTTTTTTCTTGAGGGATTATTATCAGACATGTGAAGTAAGGAAACTTGCCGAAGGTTTTGCCCTGTTGGGAATCGAACCCAGGTCTCTCGCAGGACTCCTGTAGTAAATCCACGACTGTTTGTGGGACACTGCTGTGTGCAATTGGCTGTCGTGTTTCCCCCACAAAATACAGTCAATTTACTTTGCAGTATATTCTGTGAAGATGTCTTCTAGACATCTAGAAGACGTGATAAGGCGCTGTATCAAATGCAAGGATTATTATTATTGTTAATCTTTTAAACTTAAGGTTTGGTAAATGCAGCAATATGTTGCATGGAACAAAGTGGAGAAGTCTGGATTTGGTTAGTTTTATGAAGTGTAGCTGATGAATCTCGTTCCATTCTATGTCGTGTTAAAACACCTATTGCTGTTGACCCATTTCTGTAGATGTGGACAAGATTTAATACCACCAAGATTAAAACTCAATCTTTTATCCACGTTTTTCTTTTCTTTAGAAAAAAAGTGTAATTAATGCCAACATTGTCAAATGGCTTAGAAAAACAAGGATCAACCATTGGCACAGCCGAGTCCAGCCACTTCATTAAGTTAGATTAATGGCAAACTTTCCAGTAAGCAAAGTTTATACACAAGTTGTGCACAGTTGGCACGTTTAATTGAGTCACAACACATTACCACTTGGTACTTGGGGGTGGTGGGGGAGTTTTTTGAATTTTGCCTTCACTTTTCACAACGGAGAGTAACATTTAAATAAAGGATTATAAAAAAGTAATGGTTGAATGTACGGATGATTTGTCCCTGAGCTATGTATATATATATACACACACACATATGTATATAATAATCCTTGCATTTGATATAGCACCTTCATCTCAAAGCGCTTCACACAATAGACTGTAAAGTGAATTGACTGTACATTTGTGGGCGAAACATGGCAGCCAATTGCGCACAGCAGTGTCCCATAAACAGTCGTGGACTGAAGTGACCAATATATTATTGTTTTTTGGGGGGGATTATTATCAGGCGTGCGGAGTAAGGAAACTTGCCCAAGATTTCGACCTGCTGGGAATCAAACCCAGGTGTCTCGCTTGTAAGGCAAGTGCTCTAACCACTATATATGTTGTTCAACAGATAGTAAGCAGATAGTACACCAGTCAGAGTGTACCCTCACCAATGTTTCACATGGCTGATACTAAGACACCGAGGCCATCCCAGGTGAGATAGAAACAAACCAGTGGATTGGATCTGCGCGACTCAGTTTCAAGCCAGGTTAAACCTTCACCATTTTGGGTGTGTGGTGGGGGGGGGGGGGCAGATACTACAAGCTGTGAACCTGGAGCTGTAAATGATACCCTTGTATACGTAACCTATTAGCATTCACTCCAAAATTTCCGTCATAATTTTTTTTCCAATGAAAATAAAATTTCCCTCCCCATTCTCTCTCCTCACCCCCGCCCATCCACCCACTACATCGTCCATGTATATTTTACACAAATGCTGAACCTATGTGTACACATTAGGCGACAAAAAGCAAGTATTCTCAATCGATAAAATATTCATTTCTCTGTGGCTCCCATCGTGAATCCTGAAGGCCACTATGTTGCTCCACTATGTCTCGTAATAATAACAATAACAAATAACAAAATAACAAAATAACAAATAATAATAACAAATAATCCTTGAATATAGCGTTTTTCAACAACAAGAGCCAACAAGTTGCATTTATGGATCGACTCTCACGTCGGGAGGACATCGCAAGGGGCAGGACAGTGAAGGGATTGCACACGAGCTGGGGATTGGAATCAAGACGGGTGAAGGGCAAGGGGAGTTGGGGTGGGAGGATGCCACGGTCAAAGCGGAAGGTTTTGAAACGACGAGAGGACATTAAAGCACTTCACAGAATTCACTGTAAAGTGTAGTGAGTGTACTTTGAGGTCAACACAGCAGCCAGTTATGCACACAGCAATGTCATGGCTGTCATCCTAACTGCTTCTCAGACAATATTCAAAACCAAATCAAGTGGTGCATTAATTGGACAAGACAGTTAACTATCACGGTTTCAAACTCTTGTCTACGTATTAGTTCTTCAGGGGAACTGTGCCATGTTTTCACAGCTCCGATTGTTTCCGGTTTTCTCGTACAAGGGCTGACTGGGCTCACACGGCATCCTTTGAGCTGAAAGCACAAACTGTACAAACTCTGCACTTGCTGCAGCAAAGAACGTGCACTACACGGAGAGAGGTATCCAGACTACAGAAGGCAACACGGCACAGTACTGCAGATGAGAACCGCAGGGGAAAGCGTATGTCAGGGCTTTCTTTGCTGCTCCTTTACTGAACAAGATCCCTGTGTATAGATGACTACGGTGAGGTTGTGCAAAAGGGGATCAATGAACAGGGTTCTTAATTATGAAAGTCCACGCAATACAAACCAACACAAAGCACTTGCGTCTTGACCACTAAACTACCAATACTCTTATACTGTACTGAGAACACTCTCCTCCCTCGGCCACACAGTTTTATCTTTTACATTTTTAAATCTGGAAATGATTACGTCAGGGAAATGAGATAGTGGCAGCAGAGTCTACGCAGCACCTTGTAAAGCTTCAATTACAAGACTGAAACCAGGAACCAAAGTGACGTCCAGAGTGTGTGGTTGGGGGGGGGGGGGGGGGGTGGGATGGATGACATTAAACAGCCGTTCCCACAAAATGTCACAGCATTCGGTCAAGAGTAAAAACATTAAAAATGCTGAATTAACCTTTCTCCTAGAACTTAGGGCATGTCATTTGGCAGAGAGACACACACACAGCGGAGGACTTTACAGAGGAGTTGTTTGTTTTGCAAAAATGCCTTTCTTAAATTAAACCTCGACACCGAAAACTGCGGACGGCAATCCTTGTGCGCTTCGGAATGTTTTAAGCTATAATTAATCAGGGATCCCATTCAATTAAGTAAATGGGTGGTGTGTGTGTGTGGGGGGGGGGGGGAGAGGAGGGATTACATCTGTTTCTGAGAGAAGTTTACAGCTTGTTTGAGCATTTGCTTATAAAGCAAAGACTGTCAGGACCTGAACCCTGACAACGTTTCACACACATCAATTTCAGTTGGTGTAACTAGTGATACACCAGAGAGACACAGACACACCGACACACACACACAGACACATAGCCACACACACACACACACACAGACACGCACACACAGACACACAGCCACACACAGCCACGCACACAGCCACACACACACACACACAGCCACACACACACACACACAGCCACACACACACACACAGCCACACACACACACACAGCCACACACACACACACAGCCACACACACACACACAGCCACACACACACACACAGCACACACACACACACACACACCACACACACAGCCACACACACAGCCACACACACAGCCACACACACACACAGCCACACACACACACACAGCCACACACACACACAGCCACACACACACACAGCCACACACACACACACAGACACACAGACACACACAGATACACAGCCACACACACACACACACAGCCACACACACACACACAGCCACACACACACACACAGCCACACACACACACACAGCCACAACACAACACACACACACAACAGCCACACACACACACACAGCCACACACACACACACAGTCACACACACACACACAGCCACAGCCACACACACACACAGATACACACACAGATACAGAGCCACACACACAGATACAGAGCCACACACACAGATACAGAGCCACACACACAGATACAGAGCCACACACACAGATACAGAGCCACACACACAGATACAGAGCCACACACACAGATACAGAGCCACACACACACACACACACACACACACAGGGGCTGTGGAGAAAATAAGTGCATTGACCGACAGTTCCCGGCAGAGCGCCAGTGGACAGTGAACCGCACACACATGACCTGTCAGCCATCGGACACGGCTTCTCCGTCTGTGACACCGTGAGAAGGAATTGGGGAGTGGGTGAGGGGGGAGTGGGTGAGGGGGAGTGAGTGGGGGGGAGTGGAGGAGGGGAGGAGTGGGTGAGGGGAGAGTGAGGAGGGAGGGGGAGGAGTGGGGGGGAGTGAGTGAGTGGGGGGAGTGAGTGAGTGGGGGGGAGTGAGTGGGGGTGAATGAGTGGGGGGGGAGTGAGTGGGGGTGAGTGAGTGGGGGTGAGTGAGTGAGTGGGGAGTGAGTGAGTGGGTGAGGGGGCAGTGAGTGAGGGGGGAGTGGGTGAGGGGGGAGTGGGTGGGTGAGGGGGGGGAGTGAGGAGGGGGGGAGTGGGTGAGGAGGGGGGAGTGAGGGAGTGGGGGGGAGTGAGTGAGTGGGTGAGAGGGGAGTGAGGAGGGAGGGGGAGGAGTGGGTGAGGGGGGAGTGAGTGGGTGAGGGGGGAGTGAGTGGGGGAGAGGGGAGTGAGGAGGGGGGGAGGAGTGGGGGGGAGTGAGTGAGTGGGGGGAGTGAGTGGAGGTGAGGGGGGGGGGAGAGTGAGGGTGGGAGTGGGTGAGGGGGCAGTGAGTGGGTGAGAGGGGAGTGAGTGGGGGAGTGGGTGAGTGGGGAGTGGAGGGGAGTGAGTGGAGGGGAATCAGAGCCCCAGTGAACCCCGTGGCGGAGCCGTTTACCCGCTCTCCAGGAGGCTCATGCACACGACCTCTCGGACTCCGGGGTTGTTGGCCTTCTCGGCGGAGCAGCGCTGCAGGTTCCAGCTGCCGAGCCTCAGCACCCGCCCCCCGGCCCTCAGGCCGCCGAACGCCTCCACGCTGGGCCGCGCCGCCACGACCTGCGCGGGGCCGCCGGGGGGCAGATCCAGGTCCAGGTCCAGGTCCTCGCTGTGCAGACTGAGGGAGGTGGGGCTCGGGTGGGGCCCGGGCCCGGGCCCGGGGCTGAAGTGGAGGCCCCCGTTGGTGTGCGCGGCGGACGGGGGTCGGGACCGCTCGGCGGCGGCGGCGGCGGAGGCGGAGGCGGCGGCGGAGGCGGAGGCGGAGGAGGCCCCGAGCAGCTCGTCCGGGCTCCGGCCCGGGCCGCGCCGCTGGCGGGAGCCGACGACCACGACGACGGCGTCGGCCGCCGTCCGGCTCGGGCCCCGTCGGCCGTTTGCCGTCTCCGTGGCCGTGGCGACGTCGAGCGGGGCCGCCTCGGCGGGGTCGCCCCGCGGCGGAGAGCCGGGAGAGTGCTGGGCCGAGCCCCCGCCTCCTCCTCCTCCTCCGCCGCCCCCTCCTCCTCCTCCTCCGCCGCCCCGACCGCTGACGCAGATCTCCGGCTTGATGTGCTCCAGCCTGGCGGCCCCCACCCCGCTCACCAGCGCCAGGTCCTCCACCTTCTTGAAGCCGCCGATGCGCTGCCGGTAGTCCACGATGTTGCGGGACACGGCCCGGCCCACCCCGGGCAGGGTCATCAGCTCCTCCTCCGTGGCCGCGTTGATGTTCAGCCGCTCCGGGGGGCGGACCGAGACGTTGCTGAAGTTACAGGCCGCGCTGAACTTGCGGCGCCGACCGCTCTCCAGGGGGTCCCGCGGGATGGAGCGGTGGCAGCCCAGGGTGCCCCCCATCGCCGGTCCCCCCTCTCTCCCGAGCCGCCGCCGCCGCCGGGGAGCTGCCAAGGGGTCATCCGCTCCCACTCCCCCCTCTCCCCCTCCACCGACCCCGAGAGTCCGACTGACCGCTCAACCGCACCCGGTGCGCTCTCGGGTCTCAGGTCCCACCCGCGCGCGTGTGTGTGTGTGTCTGTCCTCTCTCTCGCACACACTGCTCTGAACCCCCCGGGGGGGGGGGAGGACCGGATGGTTTAAACACACCAGAGAGGGGGGAGGGGGGGGGGGACGGGACTGGGTGTCCTGTAGTGACCCCCTCAACCGCTGTGGCGGTCACAAGCGTCAGTTAACCGCAGCCCCCGGGGTTTCCGCGGACAGACCCGACCCGACCCGACAGCTTCACTCTGGATTTTACATCCCCTTTTTTTTTTCCCCCCTCTCTCACTCTCTCTCTCTCTCTCTACGGCAAAGTGTTGGGTTTTGCAACGAGAGCCCTTCTCTCTCTCTCTCTGTCTGTGTGGGTGGGGGGGAGGGGGGGGGGGTGAGGGGGTGGAGGGGGGGGAGGGGGGGGGGGGGTCCTGGTCGGGCTCTGCTGCTGAATTCAAGAGCGGTAGATGCAGACGCGGTGCCAAACTCGTTCAGTCAAAGCACTGGGAAGCGTTCAGCAGCCGAAACGCACCACTGCACTGGCACTTCATCTGCTGAGAGGGAGGGAGGGAGGGAGGGAGAGGGAGGGGGTGGGGGGAGTGCCACCAGGACCTCCAGCTGACTGACCACCAATAACTCAGGGGCAAGTCATGTGCTGCGATCTCTCATGACAGACAGTGATGGAGGAGGGGGGGAGTGGTGGGGGGGTGTAGTCTGCGGTGTAAAGGTACAGCTCTGCACAGGGTTGGGAATCCCTCGTTCCTTTGGATTCTTCAAGTCGTTGGAAGTGAAAAGCAGCGAAACATAATATGCGTCTCCGCCGCCGCCTCCTCCTCCTCCTCTCCACCCCCTCAGCTCCTTTCTTCAGGACCTAAGCTTGCCGTGTTTTGTTTGTGCGAGCAGGCGGCTGGCGTGCACTTGCCAGGAGTTTCGCTGCTTCCCTGTAAAAACAGTCATGAGTCGGTTAATGTTCAGCAGCTACTTAACGTGGTTTAATCACAGCTAAGCACAGGGATCACGGTCACGTTTACGCACAGCAACTTGTATTTATACAGTGCCCTTCGCCCAGGGCACCGTCTCGGAGCGCTTAACAGTGGTGGAGCCTGACACCGAAACGGAGAAGGTGAACAGAAGCATGGTCGAGGAGGAAGGTCTTCAGTCGTGATCGAAAAGAGGGGAAGGAGGGGGCAAAGTGGAGGGATTCAGAGACAGAGAGAGAGAGAGTTCCAAATCCTTCGGGTGTAGTGGCTGAAAGCGTAGCCGCCAATGGTGGAGGGGAGGGGACGAGGGACAAGCAGGAGGCCAGAGCCAGCCAAGCGGAGGCTGGTAGTGGAGTGGGGAGAGAGCAGGTCAGAAAGGGAGGGAGGTACCAGGGCATGAAGGGGTTCGCAGATGAGTGAGAGGATCTTGAAATCGATCCAATCTGTGGCAGCGAGCCAGTGAAGCCTGGTGAGAACTGTTTTGCTGGGAGCATGGAGTTTATTGTGAGTGAATATATATATAAATTATATATATATATATAAAATAGCATAAATAAGTCAGGGTTCTGGAGCAAATCTGAGTTTTTCATCACTCTAATTGTTTTTTTTTGCAAATTGCAAATTCAACTGTTGCACATACAATAACACAAAATACAGCAGCTCACAACAGTCTGCTCCTCCCTCAATATACCAGAAGAAGTTCACTGTTTCATTTTGCATCTCCCACATGTCAAGCATCTTGTCAGCCTGGCTTACAGCAACAACAACAACAACAAGATTCCATTTATAGAGCGCTTTTCACGTCGGGAGGACGTCCCTACGTGAAAGGCTTAGTTGCACTCTCTCCTCTAAGTCAGAAAACTCTCCATTGGGCTCACAGGTTAACACTCCAGTATAGTGTTGGATGTGCTGCATTGTTGGAGGTGGGGAAATTACACACTTGCCGTACTTCAGATGCAATGTTAAACTAACGTCTGGCTGTGCAGGTGAATGTAAAAGATCCTCTGCATCTATTCAAAAAGAGAAGGGAGTTTCTCCTGGTGTCCTAGCCAAGAAGTCCACCAGATAAAATTGATCATTCATTTCATAGATGTTTGTGTGCACAAATTGACTGCTGCATTCACTTACAAAATACATTCAGTACAGTTTACAATTATTCCTTTGAGACATTCTCCTGATGTGAAAGGCGCTATACCAAATGCAAGGATTTTCGCAGCATCTCCCTGAGATAACTTTTTTTTTGGTCAGCTGGGTGTCTGGCACGTGTGCTAACAAATCACCGCGCTTAAGAGGATCCAAACCAAGCTGAGATTTCCAGGCATCCCACCTACACATGGAGATTCCAGAGAGAGATTGTTGGAATGGAATGCGCACTCTCTTCCTGGAGGGACGCATCCTGCTTACCTAATTTCGGAAAGTATTAGACGCAGGTTGGACCTCAGAGTGTGCGGTGGGGTAACTGCTGGAGTCCAACCAGCTAAAACCACATAGCTTGCCATTGATATTTCTATCTAGCAAACTTTCCCACTGCTTGTCCAGCTAAGAGTCCTGTAGCTCAGTGGTTAGAGCACTCGCTTTGCAAGTGAGAGACCTGAGTTCAATTCCAGGCAGAGGGCGAAACCTTGGGCAAGTTTCCTTACTCCACACAGAGCCTAATAATAATCCCTCCAAAACCAAAAACAATAATAAATTGGTCACTTTCAATCTACGACTGTTTGTGGGACATTGCTGTGCGCAATTGGCTGCCGCGTTCGCCCACAAATATACAGTCAATTCACTTTACAGTGTGTTCTGTGAAGCGCTTTGGGACGTCCTCCCGACATGAAAAGCGCTATATAAATGCAAGGATTATTATTATTAAGATCACCGTATCCGTTAGGTCTTTGGCTTGCAGGGTTAACAGGAGCTGAGTGGGATGACTCCCTGCCCTCAGTTACTTTTCATATCCTGCCGATGAGCTAGGCTGCCTGTGCGATCATCGGCAGAGCTAGTCGATTGGCGAATCGATTTTCTGGGGATAATAATCCATTCAAAATAAATAAAGGATCATTATTATTATGTTACCTTGGAGCCAGTTCAGCTCTAACAAGGGCCCTCCCCACCAAGAAGGATAGTCACGTTTTAATTATTAAAACAAAACTATAGAACTATGACATATCATTGACGCTCAATTTCATAATGAAAGTAGAAGGAGAAAAAACACGTGAACCGTGGATATTGTATGTCAATTTCTCAGAACAATTAGGAAATCCTGGCACACGTGACTGACAATGCTAGAAATTAGGGCCAAATCTAACTTGTAAAAACACACAAAAACAGATAGCATTCCCCAGCGTGATGTCCTAGATTTTACAGAACTCACATAGTTTATTGTACAACAGCATCGTTTCTTTAAGAATAATAAACTGGGAGTGGGCAGGCACTAAATATCTCCCTGCACAGTTATATAGTGCGCCTCACTATTCCATGGGTTTTATACGTAACGTGGTTGTAGAGTGAGGTTCAATGATGTCAACTTTGGGAGTGACTGTGAGAGGACTATAAACGGGCATATTTATAATTGCATGATCTCACTTTAAGGATGCCCCCCCCCCCCCCACTGCCGTCCCAACAAGACTGTTCTAATAAGGCCGGGCTGAACTGGTGGTGACGCTTTACTGTTTAGAATGACACTTTTGGGTTACTCAGCATCAACCTCGCAGCCGTGGTTGGATGGACTGAACCGCAACAATCCAGGGTTAACGAAAAGCAGCAGCAGTCATCGGAGGAGTGACCAGTGCTGTACGGGGTGGGGGGGGGGGGGGGAGAATTGTTAGATCTGCACCCGTCTTGTGGTGGCTGCTCAGTCATCTTGCTCAACATTTCTGCTCCAGGATCACGATTACTCTTTGGTAATTCCATAATTGTAAGTCTGCTGAAGACACGCATTCCCCTAAAATCTCCAGTTCTCATCCGTAAACCTTAGCTCATCACTAACCAGCTCTGTCCAACATCACTCCACAAGATTCATTGTCAAGTAATGTTTCAGTGATCGCAAGGATACACATTGTTTCCTACATGATATACTTTCAGACAGTTGGAATGTGTAGTTATCACAATTTGGCTCTTTTGCAACATCTGTTTCCATTGGGTTTTTACACAGAGATACAAGTGAACTTTTGTAACTTTTCTGACAGTACTGCTTCTTCCTTTTCAAGACCACAGGACACCTCAGTAAGCATTCAGTCTCATTATTTGATCCCTGGTAGGACAACAGTACAACGTAAGAGCAGCCTTCATCCCAAATACAGAAGTTAATTTCGTGTTTAACGGCACCCTAACCGACATGACGCTGAAGTTTCACAACCCACACACTTCATCCTAAAGCCCTTCATCCTCCATATAAATTTGTTTTATATCTTTGAATATGTTTTGTAGGGACTTTACGTCAGACAACATCTTGGTATAACAGTAATAAGGGGTTTCATAATCAGGAATTCAGAATCCAGTGGAGCCTTCTTGTAATATAGTTGTTGGGATAACAATAATAATAATAATATAATAATAATAATCCTTGCCTTTGATATAGCCTTATCATAAAATCCGAGCACAGTGGTGGGTTAGACGCAAGCAGGAAAACGATTCAGACAGCAATCAATCTGATGACCTGGAAAGCTGTCTCCCTCCCCACCCTCCCGCATAGCTTTCCATTTGGTCCACAATTCAACATTTCTGGATAGCTTAGTCCCAGATTTGGTCTCCTTGACCCTTACACACGTTTTCCACCAGAATGCAAAGCTACCTTCAAAAAGATCCCATCAAAAATGCTAAGATGACAGTGGAATTTGTGAACCACAGAATGTGCAGGAATGAATGGTCAGGCCGTGCTGTATACTGAACAGACAAAACTGGCTCAGTCACTTGCACTCCCACCTCTGGGTCAGGTCGTGAGTTCAATCCCCACTTGGGAACTTTTAGCCGACCGTGGCGGATGAACTTCAGGGCAGTGCACGGGAATCGGGGCAGGTGGGGGGGAGGGAGTGGGGAAGAAACTGGGGGGGGAAACTGATTCATTGTCAGGGGCGTTGTACTTTAGATCAAACATTACTAATACCAAAGTCCCATTTGCTTGTTCATATGGATGTTAGAGTTCAGACTATCTGTAAAGAGAAGGGAGTTTCTTGCAATGTCAGAGTGGCAGTGCTTACCCTGATATTGCTCTACTATGACAAACAGAAAGTAATAAAGTTTACAATGTTAGTCAACGTCATAATACAGAACAATGGCCAGGCCAATCTTTTATTTCAGCAGTTGACAAACATTGCAAATATTCTTTTTCTCACCTTGATTCAATCCACTGGTGTTCACTGCATTGCCAAGAGTGCAAAGGAATTTCTTTTCTTTTTAAAAATGTTTCCCACATTCCATAGCCTTCGCTAGCAGGAAACCCTGGTCCCAGGGCTGCCAATGATGCTCTTGAATGATTCACAATTAGGAAGAAGTTATCATGCAGAGAAACACCAGGCATCTCACCAGTCCACAAACTGCACTAAAAAGCTCTCTTGATTCTACTCTGTAAATTGGGGGAAGGGGAGAGGAATACCCTAGGAAACCTTAAACACAAGCATTCATTTAAGAACTGGTGTGGCCTTAAAAAATTACAATATTTTATCTAAACCTCAACACATCGTGATACAGTTAAAAGAACATTTTTTTCACCTATTGTGATAAACAGAGGGGCAATGAGTGCTTAAAAAAATGTGGTCACTCAATCCATGATTGTTTGTGGAACACTGCTGTGAACAATTGGCTGCTGCATTACGCCCACAAAATACACAGTCTCCAACTTACAATATATTCTGTGAAGCTCTTTGAGACGTCTCAACAACGTGATAAAGCGCTATATCCAATGCAACGATTATTATTGCAGAGAAATCTGTGGATTTCTTCCTGGATCAGTCTTTCTTGTTTCAATTTGTAAAACTCTCCTATCTTATATACTACTTAACATTGGAGCAGCATTTCTGGGGTTTGATGGGAAACTTGGATGAAGAACCAAGGCAATTTAGTGCAAGTCTTAAAAGAATAAGCAAGAGCAAGAGATGAAATGCACTGATGATTAGATTGGATTTTAAAATTTTATGTACAAAGACTGAAGTAAGCAATTGCCACATTATTGAGGAAAGAATGTTAGAGTTAGAGACAATACAAAATGATTTGATTGCAGTACAGTAATGATGCCGGGATGAGGAGGAATATAGTAGGATGGCCCACTGGAAGCATATTAGGAAAAGTTGGAAAAAGTTCTTCAGTCGTCACACACTTCAAATAAATTTAACAGAGGCCCCTCCATCTGTTCAGAAATAGCACGTTAACCTCCCCATTTTTTTTGAACATCTGATCTTCTTAGTCCAACAAACATACTGCATTGTTTTCTGATGCATTCCCATTTCCCTCAAACATTTTCCTTTCATTTCCAACCATTCCCCTCACCAATGCTGTCTCCTGTCACTCCATCCAACAAACCATCAACATCAGAAGCTATCAACAACTCCTGTAGACTTGCTGACTTGGTGAATTCTACATGACAGTTAGCCAGGAAAATTCATTACACCAATGGGATCTTGTCCAAACAAATTCATTATGAAGCACCATACCCCTCCACATAACAGGCGAACAGCATCTGATCAGATTATTCTTTGAAACCCCATCATTTCTCCTCATTATTGGAACCTCCTCCCGACGTGAAAGGTGCTATATCATGCAATTTGTTGTTGTTATACAGTAATCAGCCATTATGGCAACTTTTGTATGCTAATGAGGACTTGCAGTCAAGATAAAAATAGGTTACTTATTTAAATTTGTGGATTATTGCTGTGCGCAAATTAGCTACCACGTTCGACTATAGATAACAGTCACTGAACTTAACAGTCACTAAATCCCGCGAAACACTTTGAGACCCTGACATGGTCAAGCACTATACTATATGCAGGGGTTATTATTATTGCTACAAATTGATCATTCACCTCATGATTCGCCTGCTATTGGGACCTTGCTGGATCGAACGGCTGCTGCTTGACCACAGAAGCAAAACGCTGGCAAAGCACTTGGAGATATTATGAGTTGATTCAAGCTCTGTTTCTCTGGGAAGGAAGGTAACGTGGGACCTGGATAGTCGCTCATTCGAGAACTGGAGCTGTTTACTGCAGAACAATGGTTACCGCACGTGACCTCCGCATTCCAGAACAGGGTAATTGCTTTCTAACTCTTCGGACAAATGTGTTGCAGAAACTGCAAGGGGTGGGGGGGTGGGGGGTTGGTGGGGAAAGAAAGCATTTCAAGAGCCAGCTCACGTGAGCCACTTCATCGTTCATTGATGAAAGAAACTCAGTTCGAAATGCTCCTTGTTGTACCTCACCCGAGCTCGTATGAATCAACAGAGGTTACGTGCTATACGCGATGCGTGAAATGTTAAAAAGATGGCAGGGAGCATTTAAATGTGGTAGCAATCCAAAACGCACATCGAACCCAACAATTTTGATTCGTGCCCGTCACATGGGTAGCATCTCGTATCCCTTACCCCGATCAATAAGGCAAATGATTTGCCATTAAAATCACAAGCAGCAGTTTGGCCAATGCCTTTGCTGTAAAATACTGTACCATTATTATAGCAAGATAGGACCAACTGGTGACTATCCTCCAGCTTGAGTCAAATCAGGGACTTCTTGGAGTTGAACTGCCTCCAAGGTAACACGTTTGGCAACAGAATATCGGAATCGAGCCAGCCCTTTATGGCGGTCTCGGTAGCCTGGTTCCTGAGCCAGGTGGTTCCGCAGTATTCGAGGGCACTGCTGATGACAGCACAACCAGCCTGGCTCATCGGCATGATTTAGAAGGGCAGGAACTTCTCCCGCTCAGATCCTGTTAACAACAAGATACAACAACAACAACAACAAGATTCCATTTATTGAGCGCCTTTCACGTCAGGAGGACGTCCCAAGGCGCTGTACAGTTGGGTCAGGACCCGAGCAGGGGGGAAATGGTCAGGGTGAGGGGAGGGAAGGGAGGGAGCGAGGAGGGGGTAGAGAGTCGAGAGGGGAGCTGAAGGCTCGGTCAAAGAGAAAGGTCTTGAGACCGGCCTTGAAGGAGGAAAGGGAGGAGGCAGCGAAGGCACTGGGGGATCGAGTTCCAGAGCCTAGGGTCTGAGAGGCTGAAGGCCCGGCCACCGATGGTAGGGCGGTTGGGGCGGGGGATGTGGAGCCAGAGGAACGGAGGGTACGGGCGGGTAGGTAGGGGGATAGTAGGTCGGAGAGGTAGGAGGGAGCAAGGTCGTGAATGCCCTTGTAGGTGAGGGTGAGGATCTTGAATTAACCCTGCAAGCCAAAGCCCAAATGGGTAGGGTGGTAGCTGGACAAGCAGTGAGAACGCTTGCCATCAATGGTAAGCTATGCAGTTTTAGCTTGTTAGCCTCCAGCAATATCCCAACACACACTCTGGGCTCCCCAAGCCTTGGCTCTCGCCAACCAGTGACGAATACTTTCTAGAATTAGATAAGCAAACTGCATCCCTCCAGGGAGAGATTGTGCACTCCATTCCAGTAAATATCTCTGGAATTTCCGTGTGTGGGTAGGACGCATGGAACTCTGTTTGGTTTGGATACTTTTAAGCACGGTGAATGGTTTCTGCATGTGTCAGACACCTGGCTTTTTATTTACAGTACGTTTAATTGCAAATGTCTCACCACTAATCTATTGTAATTACTATTAATTTGATGTAATTAATACTTCAAATGTCTCATTGCCCAGAAATGTAACAACACATTAAAATCCACTTCCCATATAACTGTTCCTTCAGGTTAAAGATCCCATGACGCTATTCAACAGTTGGCTAATAATTCTCCAGGTTAATCAGGCTGTTTGTGGAACACTGCTGCACAACATTTACCAAACTTGCAAAAAAAAAGGCCCTACACTTTAGCACTTAGAGACATTTTGACATATAAGGTTCGATAAAAATGTAAGTCCTGCCTTTGACTGCAAGTCCTCATTAGCATACAAAAGTTGCCATATTCGAAAAGAGAAGGAAGCTTCTCTTTCCTCCGGTATCCTGGCCAACAATCCCCCAAATAAAATTGTTCGCTCATTCCATGGCTGTTTGCGGGGGCACTGCTGTGCGCAAACTGGCTGCTGTGTTTCACTCACAGTCACTCCACTTTAGAGCGTATCCTGTGAAGCGCTTTGAGACGTCTCAACGACATGATGAGGCACTGTGTTAAATGCAAAGCTTATCATCATTATTACAAATAGTACATCACCCCTTAGTGGTGGTAAGGTAGCACTGCAGCACTTCAAATACAGGGCTGTGTTCGGCCTCCAAAGTTGCCGTGTATTCAGCTTTCTCTTGGGTGGTGTAAATTTTGAGTGAGTAGTCTGGAAATTTTTAAAATGTAATCCTTAGTCATCAAGTCTGTTTCAAAACATTTATTCCCAATTCAGCAGCTTATGTTGCAGAAACATCAGAAATTGAGGCGGGTGCAGCAATCAATTTTGAACACTGCAATGTCTCGCAAATAGCTATGAAGTGTTTTAATTATAAAACTAGGGGATGCAAGTGATCCATTTTAAAACAAAGTGAAAGTTTCAAGGCACAATGTTCAATTTGCCTGTGTGTAAATATATCCTTGTGAAGAACGATAAAACTTCAGAAAAGTCACTTCTAACCCTCTAAGTGCTCCGAGACGCTGTCTGGCATGAAGGGCGCTATATAAATGCAAGTTGATGTTGTTGTTATTATCCCCTTTTTAGGCATGTCCGAGCAGTTGGCCCAGGAGCAACACTGCCATTGGCCCCTCGATTCCTTCTATCAGGGAACAGCGCATAGCACAAAGTGAAGGGAAAATGAATTAATCCCTAATTGAATTGAAACCTTTAACCTACACCTACTCATAGAACCATTCCAACTCAGGTGGCTTTTCAGAGATGGACCCTGTGACCATAAGAACATCAGAATTGCTAGAAGAAAGAAGATCAGGGCCCATCCAGTTTGCCTTCCACCATCCTAGCAGTCACATGCACATGCTATGATCCAAACTATATATTGTATGCTGAGATACTATTTCCAAAATAAATGTATCTAATTTTCTTTTGAAAGAATCAACACTTTCTGCTTCCATCGTCTCCCTCGGGAGCTTGTTCCATACATTTACTACTCGCTCAATGAAGAACATTTGACTTGTAAGTGAGAGACCTAGGTTCGATTGCCGGGCAGGGCAAAACGTGGGGCAAGTTTCCTTACTCCACACGCTTCTGTTTACTTAGCAGTAAGTAGGAACCTTTTCCGGGGGTAATAATCCCTTCGAAAAAAAAATGATAATAATATGGTCACTCAATCCACGACTGTGGGACACTGCTGTGCGCAATTGGCTGCCACGTTTCGCCCACAAATAGTCAATTCGCTTTAGAGTATATTCTGTGAAGAGCTTTAAGACTTATCGAGCACGTGATCAGATGCTCTATATCTGCACTCTGCGTGGAGGGTGTTATTATAAGTGTAAGTTGTTGTCGTATATGCAAGGATTATTATTATAAGTAGCATTTCAGAAGTGATCGATCTGTACTGGGCTCATCTCCCTTTTATATAATAAAATATATAATACTTTTATACAGGAGCGTCTAAACGTTTTGGGTGATGTGACTGTACTGGATATAATGTATCTGCCCTGTCCTGTGATCTTCCCCTGGACACTGCCAGCTCCCACTCACAACTTTCTGCTCCTTTCCCTAGAACTGAAGATTGATATTGAAAAGGCTTCTACCATATTGTGTCTTTTATTCTCCCACCCCGCTTTCAGATTTTAAGATTTCAATGCACTTGAAAACTAGCCTGTGAGACAAAAAAAAGGCATCATTCTCACCCTTCAAAGTGGACAGTGGAAGCTAGGCGAATGAAAAAAAAATAAGCACTTACATTTGTTCTCTTTTTAAAAACAAATGAGAGAAGTGGCCGGCGAATACCAGCGCAGTTTTAACATTTGGAAATTCTTCAAAATGTTTTTGTACAGATTTCCCCGGGCTCGGTTTGTGAGCTAGGGCAAATATCACACCAATGAAGCTGTTCCTGATGCTAACTGAATCAGCTTTTTATTACTGAGTTGAAAAGAAGCAGAAACAGTCAATACCCAGAGTAGGGTTGGTGGGTATCGAACAGCACTCCAATGTTAAGTGTCCTTCTGCCTCTATATTTGTGACGCTCATTGTAGCTCACCATTTGGGCAGCTCTTTGTAGCAGAATTTTTTTGATCCTTACAGTTAGCTGTGTTCAATGACCCCTTTGTATGAAATGATTTAAATCCTAAACAGCTTTGCTAAGCAACTGCAGAAACGAATGAGTACATTATGCACATTACCCTGCTGCAAGGTTCTACCCTGTGACCTATAGTATTGTGAGAGAATAGGAAATAGCCCCAATTAGGAAAGCAAAACACATTTTTGCAATAGACTGACAGGGAGACTTCTGTAAAGCTATGCATTGAATTTTACTGGCAAAAGAGCACTTTAAACGTTTCTCACGGCAACACCAACTTTATATATTTGACATTGTGAAAGTTTTGCTTGCTCTCTGATTAGGATTGGAAAATGAGAGTCTCAGGGAACACTGCTAGGGTATAGTTGGTGGGGATGTGCAGCTGGAGCACAATAATAATAATCCTTGCATTTGATACAGCGCCTTATCACGTCTTTGAGACGTCTCAAAGCGCTTCACACAATATACTGTAAAGTGAATTGACAATATTTTGTGGGCGAAACATGGCATTGAATTGCACACAGCAACGTCCCACAAACAGTCATGGATTGAGTGGCCATATTATTATTAATTTTTAAAAACATTTTTAAAGGAAACTTGCCTAACGTTTCACCCTGCCTGGGAATCGAACCCAGGTCCTCTCGCTAGAGAGGCGAGTGCTCTAACGCTGCAGGCCTCCATGTTTAGGTAAAGAGGCTTTTCTCCTGAAGCTTCTCTAAAAGCTTACCTGGATGCAAACTTGCAATCTTACTCTGCAGAACCGTTTATAATAGCCTACCTGAATTTTTAACCTTGACCTAAATATGCTCTGAATGGTAAATGGTGGTGGGGGAGGGATAATCTTTGAATATGTTTTAAACCTATAAAAACATTAAATGTCTCAAAGCGTTTCACAGGGAATTGCTATCAGCTCTAACCACTCTCTGTGTAGGTGAATGTTGTGCAACCAATTTCTACATAACCACAAAATAGGAATGACCACAATGGGAATATAGAGTTGATGCCAAACACGCTGGGAGAAACTCTCACCTTCTTTTGAATAGTGTTGTGAGATATTCCAATCAACCAAACAGGCAGACGGGACCTCATCTTAATGTTTAATCTGAAGGACGTCATGTGGACTGTGTGCTCAAAGTCCCACTGCGGGGCTCGAAATTACAGCTTGGCTCAGGGTGAAAATGCTACCAGCTGAGCCCAGACAGAAATGAGAGGCTGGAAACATCTTTCTCACCAGTCTATTCAAATGGATATTGCACAGAAATTGGGTTGGAACAGTTATGTTGAAATCAAATGACAGTAGAGTGAGCTTGCAGAAGCTGATCGTGTTCATGCTGAGGTTTCTGGTCTCAGCCAGGAATGCGTGTGTTAATATATATATATATGTACATTATATATAATTATAGAAAAATATTAAATTATTTTCTTCCCTCGGGTTAGGTTCCATTTGTGAAAAACAAAATTCTTGAGTCAATGGGGCATGCTGGGCAGCAGACTTTCTCTCAGACCTGATTGGCATCGTCTGGTCTGCCCAAGAATCTCCCAGAATAAAATCAGTCGTTCACTTCACAGCTCTTTGTGGGGCATTGATGGGCACAAGTTGGCTGCCATGTTCAGCCAGTTCACTACACACTATATTTCACATTAAAATCCCGAGAAGCAATTTGAGACATCTCGACAATGAGCTAAAGCTATAAATCAAAAAAATGTAAGGAGTATCATCTTGAACCAACTGCAGAGAGCAACTCACATTCTCCTTTCACTTTACGGAGTTCTTCCTCCTTATACTCCGTGCTGAGAGAAAGAAAAACCAAAAGGTTCTTACTTAGACTAATTGTATATTACTAGGGTCCAATGTACAAATCAGCTCAGTGTAGTTAGAGCGGGCCCCTGCTGACTGATAATCATCACACAATTTACGGTGCGCTCAGCCAATGTTTACTGCTGGTGGTGAGCAGGATGTAGCCAAATCTTACTGAAACCTTTGCTCAACATATCCGTGTGTTGCAGGTCACAGAATGCACAAATACTGAGACGGCCAAAATTAATTTCTATCTGCTCCAGTCCTGTAGCTCAGTGGTTAGAGCACTCGCTTTGCAAGCGAGAGACCCGAGTTCAATTCCAGGCAGAGGGCGAAACCTTGGGCAAGTTTCCTTACTCCACACAGAGCCTAATAATAATCCCTCCAAAAAACTAAAAAACAATAATAAATTGGTCATTTTCAATCTACGACTGTTTGTGGGACATTGCTGTGCGCAATTGGCTGCCGCGTTCGCCCACAAATATACAGTCAATTCACTTTACAGTGTGTTCTGTGAAGCGTTTGGGACGTCCTCCCGACGTGAAAAGCGCTATATCAAATGCAAGGATTATTATTATTATTATTATAGTTGACAGCACCTTAACAATATCATCAGTGTGCTCAAAACACCTCGCAAAAAGAGAGGCTTCAAAATCCACAGGTTTATATACACAGCTCATTAATCCCACAGATCAGAACTTGAAGGATGAGACAATGCCATACACCAGAAGTCTGCAAACAGTGAGTGAGTGAGAGTGAGTAAGAAGGCAAGTGAGTCTCGACACAGGATTGGGAAAAACAGCAAGGTTGATTTCAATACCGAACCCATGCCATAAATTACAGCAGATCAAGCCCTAAACCCAGATTTTTAATGTGTACAGGAGAAAAGTATCCCCCCTCCCAAATCCCACAATAAAATTTACTATTAAAACTTAACAAATTTTGGAAAATACATTCAGCATAAAACAGCATTACAGTTTTGACCAGTCAGGTGATTCACTAGTGATCGTGTGTTGTGATAACCCGTTTCCTCATAATGCAGTCATGTGCTGTTAGTCATCCTGCAAATATCTTATGTTCTATATGTTGTTAAACGGTTGCTGGAGATACTGAGGAAGTGGATACTGTATTCTTAACAGATGCAATTTTGCAACGAACTTCCGATTTACCACTAGACAAATGAATTCAGGGCAGACTAGAAAAACATAACTAATACTGATAGCACTCAAAACAATTTATGGTGCAGTATACCTCAACAACTGTAGTCTTGAGAGATGCTGTGTAATTGAATCCCTACACTGAACATATACATCCTTATACCGCACAACACAATAAACTAATTAATTGGAGATAAAGATCAAGGACCTTGATAATTTAGTAAGATGTCTGATGTTGTTAAACCCATGTTGATAATGTGGAGCTGTACAGTCCCATTGATTTATAATGCTAGTGATCCTTGCACTCATCGCATCTTTGAAACATCTCAAAGAGAATTTACTTTCAAATCCAGTGACTCTATTTGTAGGCAAAATAGAGTCCTGTAGCTCAGTGGTTAGAGCACTCGCTTTGCAAGCGAGAGACCTGAGTTCAATTCCAGGCAGGGCGAAACATTGGGCAAGTTTCCTTACTCCACACGCCTAATAATAATCCCTCCAAAACCAAAAACAATAATAAATTGGTCATTTTCAATCTACGACTGTTTGTGGGACATTGCTGTGCGCAATTGGCTGCCGCGTTCGCCCACAAATATACAGTCAATTCACTTTACAGTGTGTTCTGTGAAGCGCTTTGGGACGTCCTCCCGACGTGAAAAGCGCTATATCAAATGCAAGGATTATTATTATTATTATTAAAAGTGGCCTTGCTCTGCCCTACCTCTGACTACTGCAATCCCACAAACTGGCTGCTCCCTCCATTCAGCCTTAAGAAGTCTTAAGAGTTATCTTTTTGACCACACATTCGGTCACATTCCACTCACCCACATGAGGGACATGATAGACACTGTAAAATGGAAATTGTAGAATTTACTAATTAATACATTTATTAATTTTAATGAATTAAAACACAGAGCAGCGAGCAGACCAGAGAGCAAACCTAGGACCTTTCAGGTCTGCTATATATACCTGACAAACCTGCATGGAAGCTGGAGCTGGTTTAAGTAAACATCAGAAAGATGATCACATTTTTTTAAAAAGCCACAACATGAGCAGAGTCTTATAGCAAACTGCTAGTCTATTCATTTAGAATTTTTTTTGATAAGAGCAGGACATTGGACAACTCGATTGCATAAATATAAATTGTATTGATGCACAGTCCAGCTGTTGACAAGGGTCAGAAGAACACAATATTTGGAAGAAACAAAGATTTAGACTATAGCTCCAATATAATAATAATAATAATAATAATAATCCTTGCATTTGATATAGCGCTTTTCACGTCGGGAGGACATCCCAAAGCGCTTCACAGAATATACTGTAAAGTGAGTTGACTATATTTGTGGGTGAACGCGGCAGCCAATTGCGCACAGCAATGTCCCACAAACAGTCATAGATTGAAAATGACCAATTTAATTATTGTTTTTGTTTTTTGGAGGGATTATTATTAGGCGTGTGGAGTAAGGAAACTTGCGCAAGGTTTCGCCCTGCCTGGAATTGAACTCAGGTCTCTCACTTGCAAAGCGAGTGCTCTAACCACTGAGCTACAGGACTCCACAATATAGAGAAATACATGAGAAAGAGTCCGATAGAATGTTTTTTGGACCTCTGATGGTGGATTGGCCTCATAAAGCTGATAAGTAAACCTACTAGATAAACAGACGAAACATAATAACAATTGGATTTTCTAGCTTGCAAAAAAATTAGATTCCAGGTACACGACAGATTAAGCTGCAAGACAAAGCAATGTAAATGCTAAACATTTTCAGGATGAATTTGTTTAAAAAAAACAGTGAATACCCTCGGACCATTTCCGTCACTGCAACAGAAACAGTCAATGCCCAGAGTAGGGTTGGTGGGTATCGACCAATTTCTGCGTAAAACTAAGAAATCAGTCTTATTTGTACAAATTTCCAATTCTCTCAATGTCTTCATTCTCTGAGCAGCTTTAAGGGTGTTATTTCCACACTTGCACACCAAAAAAAAATTCTGTGAAAGAATGTTTGTCACTTCCCCAGTGATCACTTTTTCGCATCTTTCCCTGAAACAGAAATTTGTTAACGTTGCCTCAGTTTTATTTAGAATAATTCTCACACTTGTTACAACACCTAGTATGCTGGAGCACCTCACGGCACTTCAGAGGATATTTGATGTCGAGTGTTGTGGCTGCATTTGTAAGCAAACGTGACAGCATAGGCCAAGGTCCAGTAAACAGCTGTGAAGTGAATGATCAATTATTTTGTAGGACTGTTGGCCAGGACACTAGGAAAAACTCACTTCTCTCTTCAAGCAGTGTCTTGGGACTTTTAATATTCACCTAAACAGGCAGACAAAACCTTAACCTTCAGTCTCAACTGAAGGACAGTACCAACAACAATCCAATGTTCCCCAGTGCATCGCAGCAGCTGCCGAGATTGCAAACTCAAAGTCTCTGAAGAGGTAGTGCAAGTTTCTGACCCAGAGTTGCTCTTTGAGCCACATTAATGCTTAACTATTACTTTACTTTATATCCAAGTAAAAGAATTGAAAGCTGCTCAGACTGATGCTAATATTGAGAACTGGCAACACAGCGCAAAAAAAATAAGATGATACTGAATCAAACAAGCATTACAAGGCTGTGAATACAACATTTGATAATGGATTCTCAGAAAATCATCCCCAGGGAACTGCGCTAACTGCAAACCTGCTTACTTCTGGGGGATGTATTAGGATCTTTGCCTGATCCATGATAGCAGAATCCCCGCCTGCTGAGTTCACCGCTGTGGTCTGCTTCCTCATTCTAGCAAGAAGCTATTAGAAAAGATTACTGCTCCGAACGTTAGCACCATTGCAATCAAGCTGCTCAGAACGGACCAAAGCAGTTTTACTTTATCTTGCAAAGTACAAATATATAACTTGTATTTATATAACGTCTTTCACTCAAGATAATGCCTTGGAACACTGAAATATAAAACGGGACGTTTAACTACTGGGTTTCAGAGTTCAAGATAATAGGGGAACTATGACAACAACAACAAAATTACATTTGTAAAGCGCCTTTCACGTCGGGAGGATGTCCCAAGGCGCTGGACAGACAGAGCTACGGACCTGAGCTGGGGGTGGGGGAGGGTGGAGGGCGGGGTGGGGGGAAAGCAGGGAGATTGAAAGAACGGTCGAAGAGGAGAGTCTTGAGATGGGTCTTGAAGGTTGCAAGGGAGGGGAAGAGGTGGAGGGACTGTGGGATGGAGTTCCAGATGGTGGGGGGAGTGGTGTAAGGCCCGCCCACCAACAGTGGAGCGAGCAAGGCTGGGAACGTGAAGCAGGCTGGAGCCTGCTGAGCGGAAGGAGCGAACAGGATGGGAGGGAGTTAGGAGGTCGCAGAGGTAGGGGGGAGCAAGACTGTGGAGGGCTTTGAAGGTAAGGACCAGGATCTTGAGCTGTATCCCCTGTGTGATGGGAAGCCAGTGAGGGGGTCACGGAGCCTGGTGCGTGAGAGGACACAGACTGCAGAGTTCTGGATGATCTGCAGCCTGTGGAGGGAGGAGTTGGGGAGGCTGACAAGCAAGGTGTTTGCATAGTTGAGCCTCGATGTAATGAAGGCATGCATGAGGGTTTCGGTGGTCTGCGGTGTGAGACGGTGGCGGAGCCGGGCAATATTGCGGAGGTGGGGGAAGGCAGAGCAGGTCATGGCGGAGATGTGGGGTAGAAAGAATAGTTGAGGATCAAACAAGACTCCAAGGTTCTGGACTGGCTTAGTAAGGTGGAGTGTGCAACTATGGATGGTGATACTGTCAGCGCCTGAGGTGAGGAGGCGCTGACGGGAGCCAATAAGAAAAGCCTCAGTCTTGTTGACGTTCAACCTATTCTACTCTGAGGGGAACCCAGTAACTCGCCAGCAAAAAGTAATCAAGTTCCTCCTTATGTACAAAAAAAGTGCCTTTCTATTGTATTTTGAGCTTGTGGAAGAGAATTCCATAATATCAGTTTAATGTAGGTGGTTGAGGGAAATGGTATTTCAGTTTCTGAAAGCTCTGGAGACCATGGAACAATAAAACTGGTCATTCACTTCATGACCGTTTGAGAGATATCGCTGTGTGCAAATTGGCTGCCATATTTGCAGTCACACCACTTTACAGTATGTGCTGTGAAGTATTTGGGGATGTGTTGACATGAAAGGCACTGTAGCAAATGGAAAAGTTATTATTATTAATTATTATTACTGCAGATTGGCCCTGCCATAGCAACAATTCCCCATCAAACAACCAATATGGGAAGACAATGTTTAACTGAATGATTGGGCAAAACAAAACTGTTAGTTACCATGGCATCAGCACCAATATATTGCTAAACTGCCAGTTCACCCAACCACAAACCACTTCCAGGGCTCTCTGGCTTGATGTGCAGGATTTTACAATAAGATAATTTTAAGAAGATGGTGAATGCTAACAGGAAGGGGAAAGTCTGTTCTCTTTTACTAGATAAACTGACTCAGCTAGACCATATTCATCATGGGAGAAGGGGAAAAAAAATCAGATTAATCACAGGACATCCATAACATTTATAGAAATGCAAACCAGCTCAGTGATGCAATGGATGGATTCTGCTTATAAAGTTTTCTGCCCGATTTAGTACTGAAAGTTTCCTTTGTTAAAAAAGCTACTATGAAGAGTGCGCAGAATCTATCTCAGCTAAGCCTGTGTCAACTTTTTTGATGCAAACAGATATTAAAGGCCCCTGTTTCAAAAGAGTTTTTCCATAGTGTCCTGGCTGATTGTCCTTCAGATGAACCTATCTTTCATGTCATAGCTTGTTGAGTTTCTTCTTTAAGCCTGATGGGCCAGTTTGTAAATGATTTGAGGTAACTATGAAAGGGGCAGGTCCACAGATACATGCTTCCGAAACAATGAATTCAACAACTCAGAGTCAAGTTTAGGCAATGTAAAGGTTTGATCAAAACCTGAAGTTACTCAACATCTGACTCCAAGTTAGAAATAAAAATATGTTCTCATATCTCAAGTAGTCCTTCTGAAAACACATTCCATAATCAGAACTGTCGAGGACTTTGGGACGTCCTCCTGATGCGAAAAGTGCTATGTAAGTGTAAATTGTGTTATATTTAAAAATGTTTAAGCTCAGTGCAAACTAAACAAATATTTTTTAGCATCATTTACATCATGTCGAATGACCAGCTAGTAACTATCCTCCTTGGGGGTCGGGATGGTAAGCGGGGTCTCCTTGGAGCTGAAATGGCTCCAAGGTGACGTGAATGACAACAGAATATGGGAATCAAGGCAACCCTCTGTGGCGGTTTCTGTCATCCGGTTGCTGAGCCAGTCGGGATCGCTGTACTCTAAAGCACTGGAAATGACAGTGCATCATCAAGACTTGGAAGGACAGAGCAGTCACTGGGGGCAGGGAATCATCCCATTCAGCTCTTGTAACCCTGCAAACCAAAGCCCTTCAGGGTAGAGTTGTCCTAACTGGACAAGCAGCAGGAAAGCATGCCAGACACCTATATCAATGGTAAGCTCTGCAGGTTTTGATGGTTTAACTCCCAGCAGTACCCAATGCACACTCTGGAATCCCCAAGCCTTGGCTCTTGCCAACCTGCACCTAATACTTTCCAGAATTAGGTAAGCAGGATGTGACCCTCCAGGAAGAGAGTTCGCATTCGATTCCAACAATCTCTCTCTGGGATTTCCATGTGTAGGTGGGTTGAATGGAATTCTCAATCTAGTTTGGATCCTCTTGAGCATGGGGATGAGTGTCAGACATGTGTCAGACACCCGGCTGACCGCCAAAACTCTCGATCATTTAACCTTGAATTTAACCCTTTTCATAGGAGACATTCCTGTGGTCCCATAGACACAGAGATTATGGATGAAAACCATTAAAAATGCTTTTTATCCACAAAACCATATATTCTTCTGTTAAAAAAAAGCACTAATTGTGGGAAAACATTTGACATATTTGGTGATAAAAAAATTTAAAATTTGGATTATTTTGGAAAGTCAAACAAAAAACAAACAAAAAAAAGCAAATGTTGTGCTCACATTGTATGTCAGAGAAGAGTACAAAGTTTTTCACAAGACAATTCCAATTAGCTCCTTGCATCCTTTGAGCATAGGCAAAATTGGGAGCGATTCTGGCGCCAAGCAACTCCATGTTTGGCAAAAAACTTGTCCTGACGTGCACTGCATACAAACAGTGCCACACGCAGGGTATCTATGCGCTATCGTAGGATTCAGAGATCATCCATGACATGATCTATTTTCAGAGCCGAGTTCTTGCAAATCATAATCTATTTAAAGCAAGAAATCCCAGCTTGTTTCCTTAAGCCTCAAGGAATCCCATTAGATTCCACAACTTAAACCCCATCTGGACTCCGCTGGACCATTCTTGCAGCCCATTAGACAAGATGAAAGAACCAAGTGCTCTCTTTTTCACATTATAACAGGGTCGCCTGCACGGTTCAGTTCGTCAAATCATGAATTCATATGTTCTGTAAACCCTGCTGGAGAAACTACAAAATAGTGGTTTCCATAAATGGCACTTAGCTGCTCATCCATAATAAAATGTACTTGTTACCAGAAGAGCAACCATTTAATTCTCCTGATTGCTTCCCATACCCATAATGTAACAAAAGTGTTTTAGAACATAACAAAATGCAAAGAAAATGAAACAATTTCTTGAAACAAAAAAAAATCTGTTTTAATTGTTCTTTTCAGTTTCCAATCTCAACTTTATTCCCAAGTTTTAAAGCTTATTTATCTCCCATTGGAATTGTGCCCTGTGAGAACTCATTTCAGCTAGACATGATTAACAAATCTAGCCTGCAGTCAACCCAGGATTCAGGAGCTCAAGAGAAGTATTGAATCCAAGTGTTTTCCATCCTCCTGAAACTGTTT
Organism: Callorhinchus milii; assembly: GCF_018977255.1. Taxonomy (NCBI): domain Eukaryota; kingdom Metazoa; phylum Chordata; class Chondrichthyes; order Chimaeriformes; family Callorhinchidae; genus Callorhinchus; species Callorhinchus milii. The sequence goes on along the minus strand of NW_024704743.1, from coordinate 22,006,777 downwards.
CACATGTACGGAGTTTACTACTAGTTTTCATTCAAGATTCATATTTTCAAATTGCTCTCAAATTCCTAATTGGTACATTCAGGACTCAAAACATCTTTATTAATTATGCCAAGTCACTGTGTAAATAAAGAATGCTTTCAATTTGGATTGATCAACAGCTCTGCAAACAGAACGTTGAAAATGCCACTTCATAAGCAATCTTCCCCAAGTAGTTAATAACAGAAATAAATAACCACTATTCTGGGTGAACAGTTAATCCTTTGTAAAGTTTCATATGAATCAGCTGACATTTGCAGGCAAAGTACTTACTTATAAATCTTGATCAATAGTTTACAAAACTAAACTTGTATAGCGACTTTCACATAAGAAGGACGTCCCAAGACGCTGGATGTAGTGATTATAAGATGGTGGGATCTAGTTAACTGGCAAATCACATTTTCTAGGACACCAGCATGATTTGCCTTTAATCCTTTAGTGCTTACCTAATCAGTACAGAGTTTAAAGAACTGCCTTGATTGCAGAAATGTAATAAAAACACAAAATAACTCCTTTAGAAACTAGTGACAACGTGGGCAATTGAGAAGGACAGAACACACCACAGAAACCTATGGAAATACATGGGTAAATTTCCAAAGCACACTGCAAAACGTCAGATGCTTAGAGACCACACTGCTGTGTTAATAACAATAATCTTTGCACTTGATATAGCTCCTTTCATGTCAGGAGAATGTCTCAAAGTGTTTTGCAGGATTTACTGTCAAGTGTAAGACTTTGTATTTTGTACTTGAAAAAAAACTTTTTGTTAATATTTGTTAATATCTGTATTCCTCTTACCTTAGACCTGCATTGCCAAACACAAATGTATTGGCAGGATCATCCCTCAATACTATAATTACACTTCAACGGATAGTTTTCTAAACAGGATTTGAAGGCAAAGCAGGAGCAGTTTTTATGTTTAATTGAATGCTTTATCTGGATTTTACTGATCTCTAATGTTTGTATTTTGCCATGTAAATTCATTCAAACTGGAGCCAACTTTTCAAATCCAGCTTAACGGGATTCAGTAATTTTTGTTGTCAATTTAATCACAGAATATATAATCATTTCTAAGCAGTGACAGTATTAAAAATCCTTGCATTTAATATTGAACCTTATCACATTGAAATGGCTCAAAGTGAGAAGCACAGACTAAGGTTTCTGTAAATTTCTGCGACTATTTGTAGACAAATGTGTCAGCCAATTTGCACACAGCAAAATACCCCCAATCTGCCACAAAGTCAATCTGGAGGATAAGATTGATAAAACACCAGGAGAAACTACTTTCTGTTTCGAATAGTGTCATGCAATTATCAACATCCACCTGAACAGGCAAGCAGGGCCTCTGTTTAATGTCTCACCCAAAAGATGACACTGGTTGTCAGGAATCGATCGCTCTGTCAAAGTGCACCAAGACCTCGAAACAGAGGTGTAGCTGTCAATTATATGACGCAGCCTGGACTTTGTCATTCCATATCTATTTCGAGGTGTGCTTGGAAGAATATTAATTTGATAAACCTGAACAATTGAAGATTTTTTTTTCCCACTATATATCAGCAGTGGATCTATGACCTTTAGTCAATATCCTGACAATGCAGCCTGCATTGCCCTTGACATGAGGCCAGGGCTGAAACAGCTGATTGTCCTGTGCTAATTCCTTGCAGAATGTCAATACTGTATTTACTGTAGTTATTTTGAAGCATAAAATCATCATCAGGTCACAAGCACGCTGCTGTTAATAAGACAAATGGACAATGTGGCTCGATATATAATTACATTTCCATGTATTACTCTGAGCTGGTTTTGTAATACGCAAACCACTGTTAATGAGGTAGGGCTACAGTAAGGTTTCTTGCTCTTGCAACCTCATTTACCACCTCCTGATTTTTAAAGTAAAACAAGAAAAAATTAGAAATGATCTTGCTCATACGATATATTCCATTCTATCTGGCATGTTTTCCACATTGCTAAAGTTATGTCTAAAAAGCATCTAAAACCACATTGAATTACATGGTAACTGTAAACTTGAAGCATTCACTTTGTCCAATTTCTTGGAGGAGAAAAGACTTGTAGCCTTCTCTGCCACTGCATCCAGAATCAGGCCCCACCTCTCTCCCCATGAATCATTGAGGTACAACAGCAAATGCCTCAGAGTTTGATGACCCTCACATTTAAAATGATTATTTCTAGTCAGTCTGTGCAGTGCAGCCAGTATCACAGGGTGAACTGGAAATACAAGTCACTGCTTATTTGGTTAGATTGTGAACTGTGCACTGTGATAACTAACTTATGGACAGATTGGTATCAGACCACTGCAATCACCGGGGCAATTTTTTTAAAAAATATTCTTTAACCTACTGAACTTCAGTTTTCTTTTGAAGTTCTTTAATCCTGAAACTGAAAGAAATATTTTGTTGGTTGTTGCTTTACCTATCCAGAATAAGTCAAAAAGTTCTAATCTGCATGAGGTGAGCAAATATGGTTTGGATGAACCAAATGCATTGTGTGACCAAGTTGAAAAGTGCTTTTCTCTTGCGAGCTGGAGCTTGAGTAGCATGGAAGCCCCTCCTCACAGAAAGCGAAAGGGATCAAACTCGCACACATTAATGCAAAGTCAAGTAATCATATCTTAAGACAAGAAGTAAAGCAAGGTCAGTATGATGCTCCTTTTTCCTTCGCCCCCTTTCGAGCCCCAGAGAACTTCCTTTCTGTTATCTAAACTAACACAATATTAGAATGAATGATCCCCTGATTTTCTTTTCACTCCCTGTGTTACATAAATAAATGCACCGAACATTACCTTCCAAAACTTTGGAGGTTAAACTCCTAAAGAATAACTTTGAAGTACAAAGGTGAAATGTGGAAATCAGAATTCCTAGCAAGTCACTGCACTGGGGCGGGTGACACCAGTAGTTGTGCTTAGTCACAAAGAAACACACAAAAAGAGGTGATATCTGGGAGTGACTGGAAGGTACTGACTCATTCCCCCACCCTCTTGAACAAGCACAGGTTCACAATAAAACAAAGGTCCACAGATATTGCTGGCCTCCCAGGTCTTGCTCAAATGGTCAGATTTGAGCCAAGATCACACACTCTGGAAAACAATGTAATTGTTGTGGTGAAGGGAGGGGTCACCACAGTCGAGTCAATTGACTTTACCCAACACGTAGCTGCTACAAGCCTTGGCTGATGCACGAACAGAGCAAAGTTCTCTCCACCAGCTTTCTCCTTTCTGGTTCCAAGCTCCTAAGAAACCGTTGGAGTCACTTTCTGTAACCCATGTGCGAAGTCAAGGATCAAGCAGTGAGGTAGATTTGTGGTAAACAACGGAAGCAACTGTAGAAAGTTAGGGCTCCAGTCTGCACTCGTCTGTTGCTGAGCACTCTGAAGGTGGAATCAGCTAGACAGTCGGGCAGTCTATTTGCCAAAGCCATGAGGAACCTGGATAGATTAAGCAGCTAGTGCTGATATGCAGCATTGGACTTGGACCTCCATGAACATTAGGGTGGCTGGCATATCACTAGCTGTCCTGTGTAGGTTTCTCCCCTCCACCCTGAAGGCTGATGTCCCTCAGATAACTGATAAGGAAGCTCCGAGTCTTGGAACAACAGTTCTTGGAAGGTTTTAACTGGAGTCTAAGTCTGTGAATACACACTCATATCTAGGGTTTAGAATCCACCTTGATTGGTTTGCAGAGAGGTACATTGCTGCTCAAGCTCTGCACATCCAACTAGTGAAACCATGATTCAATGGAAAGGGATCTATGGCTGAGCTGTTGGCAGGAAGATGGTAACAATGCTCTCATGCATTTCATGCTGAGCTCTGTTTCCCACCAGGAAGGTCACAGGAAGTTTCTGGTACCATCTACTTTGAGGGCTCAAACCCACGCTTGTCAGATGTTAAATGACCAACTAGTGATGACTCCTGGAGTGCCAAGAGGGTTTCGAGCTGAACTGGGTCCAAGCTGACCTCTTGGAGCCAGACAAGAACTCTAGTCTAGTTTCTGAGCCAGGCGTAGCCCACTGTCATCAGCTGGGCTTGGAGGGCCACATCAATCACTGCAGAACAGCTCCTATTAACCCCGCAGACCAAGGATTAGGAAAGATTGCTTTCGATGGCAAGTTTTGCGTTGTAGCTGTATTGCTGTTAAATTCCAGCAGCCCCCCAAAGCACAGTCTGAGGTCCCCAATCCTTGGCTCTTGCCAACCTCTGCCTAATACTGTCTGGAATTAGATAAACAGGATGTGTCCCTCCGGAAGGACAGTGTATTCCATTCCAAAACAGGAGAATTTCTATGTGTAGATCTCACGCATAGAAATATTTGGTTTGGATATGTTTAAGCATGATGATGAGATTCTACACGTGTTCACACAACCAACTAATGAAAAAAATCTACCAATAATGTGGCTCTGAAGAGCATCTCCAGCTGGATATTGGCCTATATTACAAGTTCTCTGAACAAGATTAGCAATTTAGTGCCCGCTTGTTCTTATGACAAGTTTTGAAATGTGGACTCCCATCTACTTAGACCTAAGTGAAACCCACCCACACTCATTGTAATACAAAGTAAACAGCTGTGGCTTTGTAAAACTGTTTTCAAAAATATCACACATCATAACTTTCAATTCTGGATTACATTGCAAACTTGCATTACATTTTTTCCAGTGACACAAATCTGAATCGAAGCCTCCCAAGTCCTCACCGTCAGTCCTGAAGCAGCTCTAAAGCATAAAAAAGGACAAATTTTACATAACGCAATCTTTACCATTCTTTTATCAGAGCAGTTTTAGTGAACTTTGCACAAGCATACAAAACGTTAGCATTTTGTTATCAAACCAAATACTGATTTGATGCTTTGTGAAAGAGAACTTCATCAAGGTCATTGGCCTCACAGGCTCAATGGTCATTCACCCTCGGACTCACAATGGCAAATGAGAAGTAATGATATTAAACAGCCTGCGATATGTTAAGCTACACAAAAATTGAATGCTCTTCTCTGGTGAAAAAATAAGTAAATGTTGCTGCCTACATTTTGGAGAACAGCAAACGCTCCAAAACTTACAAGACATGGATTCATTCATCATTATCAACCTTTAGAATCCCAACATGTCACACTTCATAACACGTTAATACCTCTCTCCACAAAATATCTGCCCCAACTGGCATTCTTTGTTTGCACGCCTAAATGGTGATTCAAGAGGAGACTGTGGGACTGGGTATCAAAGCTATGCCCAATCCTGTCCTCACACAATGTCCATAAGGGCTTTGCGCTAGGGGTCACCAGATATTGAACCAAGTGAAAAGCATGTTATTTTTTTATCCCTCTCTCTGCCACTTAACTTGGAAACAAATCACGACATCTGGCTCTGTGAACCAATTCATGCTCACACACAGCAGAATGACCTTACAGCATCCATTACATTGTCAAGTTTCCTTTGATTTGTAAAGTGTTCTGGGACGCTACACCGTATGAAAGGTGCTATGTAAATGCAAGTTGTTGTTGTAACCAGGTATGTCTGTGCTTCTCCAAAGCTAGTGACATGTTTAACATTAGCAAAGTATAAATAAATAATCATTGCACTTGATATAGCTTCTTACCACGTCATTCAGACATCTCAAAATGCTTCACACAAGCTTTTGTGTATATTTTCCCTGCTTCTCTGTCAAAGGCCTACTGTAAAGTGAATTGACTGTATATTTTGTTGGAGAAACATGGCAGCCAATTGCACACAGCAATGTCCTACAAACAGTCATGGAATGAGTGCCCAAATTTATTTGGGAGATTTATTGGCTAGGACACCGGGCTCTGTGAACCAACCTGCCCCCTTCACGTTCCCCACCCTCTGGAACTCCATCCCGCAATCCCTCCGCCTCGCTCCCTCCCTTGCCTCCTTCAAGACTCGTCTTAAGACTCTCCTTTTTGACTATGGTCACCCTCCTTCCCCCCTGAAAAGTGCTATACAAATGTAATCTTGTTGTTGTTTTCAAACAATGCAAGGGACCTTTAATGTCCATCTGAACAGGCAGACGGACCTTGGTTTAACTTACCATCCGAAGGACAGAACCTCTGACAATGCAATACAACCCCAGACCTGCGTAAACTTGCCTTTCTTAACACCACCCTGAACATGTACTATCTTGTCATGCTGGCTTAGCGTTACCTGAAACCATTATAAGGTTTGCTTTCTCTATCATATTTACCATCTATGCCTTGCATAATGTTTCTTCTAAGATTTATTTGAAGATTAAAGAGCAAATTTAACTATCTTATAATGAGTCTGCAAAAATGTAATTTACGTGTTGAACAGGATTTATCCCAGCACGCAACTCCGAGGTACCCCACCCCCATTGGCGGGGGGGGTGCCTTCTGGCACACTACCCCCACTCTCTGGAAATCTATCCCACAGTCCCTCCGTCTTGGCCCCTCCCTTGCCTCCTTCAAGATCCATCTCAAGACCCTCCTCTTCAACCATGCTTTCAATCACCCTGTTTCCTCCCCTGTCCCCCACGCTCCCCAATGCCGACTGCTCAGCTCCAGTCTGAAACACCGACTGTCCAGTGGGACGTCCTCCCGACGTGAAAGGTGCTTTACACAAATATACTTATGTTGTTGTTCTTGTGACCAAACTCCCTTATTAACAGCTTGCAGCTTCTTTCCCTTTGACCAGACACGTGTCCATCTCTCACCCTTGATACCCAATGACATCATGCTTCACTGTCAAAGGCCTTTTGGAAGTCTAGCTGCACTACATCAAAGTCCAAGGATGGCCAAACAAGACCTACCATTTCTGAACCCTCATTGGTCATGATTTATTAGGTTATTTGCATACCGTTAGTCTTCCATTTTACTTGAAATTATTCCATTAGTTTTCCAATTATTGAGTTTAATCTGAGCTTCAGTTGTATCCACACTAGATTGGAGAAAGTTAATGCCCATCCAGGACTTGAAGGCCTCCAGCCTACAAGCACGCACAAAAATTGGCTGATCAATGAAAGTGAATGTCTTTCTATAGACAAATATTGACCACTTGAAAACCAGCACTCAAGATCAGGGAGGAGCCAGCTGAATACCTTGTTTGTTAATAAGTCATCTGGTCCTTGCCCTCAACAAAAAAAAATTACATTTACCAAGTTTTTTTGTGGTCAGCCGGGTGTCTGACACATGCGGAAACCCATGCTTAAGAATGTCCAAACCAAACTGAGAATTCCATGCTTCCCACCTATACATGGAAATCCCAGAGATAGATTGTAGGAATGGAGATTAGTACTTTCTCCCAGGAGGGACACATCCTGTATACCTAATTCCAGAAGGTATTACGCACAAGTTGGCAAGAGCCAAGCTTGGGGACCCCAGGGTGTGTGTTGGGGTATTGCTGGAGTCTAACCAGCTAAAACTGTATAGCTCGCCATCAATATCGGTCTGTGTGTGAAGCTGTCTGTGAAGCTTTCCGCTCCTCGTCCAGCTAGGACCACCCAATCCTTTAGGGCTTTGGCTTGCAGGATTAACAGGAGCTGAGTGGGATGATTCCCGGCCCCCAGTGACTGGTATTGAAACACTACTACAGGTCTAAAATGACTAAGCACAGGTACTCCTCATGCAGCCCTATGCTTAGTTGAATAAAACACGAATATTCACACAACTCTTCAAATCCTGTCTGACTCCAGTATTCCCAACAATATATCCCACGTACAGCAACTACATTACATCTCCAAGCACGTAGACACAAGACGCCTAGTATTGAGCAAAATGTTACAAGCAGCAACGTCAGCATGTAAATAATTTAAGGATATGGTAAAACATTCATGGCCAACAACTCTCACATGGGGAAAAGTGGTGAAATGGGAGTCAGTCAGTCAGCCAGAGGGTGGGGGTGTGGGGGTTCAGGGTGTTTTGCCAGTTGTTGAAAGTGGAAATCTTCATTCAGAGGGAGAGGGACAGATAGAGACAGACAGATACGAGAGACAGAGAGACACAGAGAGACAGACAGACAGAGACACAGAGAGACAGAGTCACAGAGAGAGAGACACAGAGAGACAGACAGACAAAGAGAGAGATAGCGGGAGTCACAGAGAGAGAAAGAGACACAGAGACATACAAAGAGAGACAGACAGAGTCACAGAGAGACAGACAGAGAGAGACAGAGACACAGAGAGACAGACAGAGTCACAGAGAGAGAGACACACAGACAGACAGACACAGAGAGACAGACGAGTCACAGAGAGAGAGACACACAGAAACAGACAGACACAGAGAGACAGACAGAGTCACAGAGAGACAGACAGACAGAGACACAGAGAGACAGACAGACAGAGACACAGAGAGAGACACACACACAGAGACAGACGGACACAGAGAGACAGACAGAGTCACAGAGAGACAGACAGACACAGAGAGACAGAGTCACAGAGAGACAGAGAGAGAGACACAGACAGACAGAGACACAGAGAGACAGAGTCACAGAGAGACAGAGAGAGACACAGACAGACAGAGACACAGAGAGACAGAGACACAGACAGACAGAGACACAGAGAGACAGAGTCACAGAGAGACAGAGAGAGACACAGACAGACAGAGACAGGGAGAGACAGGGTCACAGAGAGAGAGAGACAGAGTCACAGAGAGATAGAGAGAGAGAGAGAGACAGACAGACAGAGTCACAGAGAGGCAGAGAGACACACAGACAGACAGACAGACAGACAGAGGCTGTGCAGCCAGGCAGCCCTGCAGAGAAAGAGAGAGAGAGAGCAGTAGAGCCGCAGTGAGTGAGTCTCTGCTCCACACATCAGTTAAGTCACTCAACCTGCAAAAAGCCACCAGTGTAACCAGCACCAGCACTCTGCAGGTTTTTCTGCTGCTTTTATTTTATTCTCTTTCCTCTCTCCTTTCCCCCCCTCTCTCTCTCTATATCTTCCTCTTTCTTTCTCCTCGCTCTTTCGCACACACACACCACACACAGATGTGCAACACCACATCCCCCAGACACACACACAGATGTGCAACCACACCATCCCACAGACACACACACACACACAGATGTGCAACCACCACCACCCCCACAGACACACACAGACACACAGAAATGTGCAACCACCATCACCCCCACACACACACACACAGACACACATACACAAATGTGCAACCACCACCACCCCCACAGACACACACACACACACACACACAGATGTGCAACCACCACCACCCCCACAGACAGACACACACACAGATGTGCAACCACCACCACCCCCACAGACAGACACAGATGTGCAACCACCCCCACAGACACACACAGATGTGCAACCACCCCCACAGACACACACAGATGTGCAACCACCCCCACAGACACACACACAGATGTGCAACCACCACCACCCCCACAGACACACACACACAGATGTGCAACCACCACCACCCCCACAGACACACACAGATGTGCAACCACCACCACCCCCACAGACACACACAGATGTGCAACCACCCCCACAGACACACACACAGACACACACAGATGTGCAACCACCCCCACAGACACACACACAGACACACACAGATGTGCAACCACCACCACCCCACAGACACCCCCACAGACACACACAGATGTGCAACCACCACCACCCCCACAGACACACACAGACACACACACACAGACACACACACACACAGCCCCAAAGCTGACTGTAGTCGTGGCAGTGGCTGATCTGCTCTGGAAACAACAGGCAGCACACAGCCCGGTCGAGGTGTTTCCAGGGAGAAGGGAAGGGGATTAAATCCCGGAAAAGCAGCTGATGGGTTTGCCCCTCACCTCTGGTGAGATGAAATCGCGGAACAATTAATATTTAAGTGGCCGCCGTTTCAGGGAGTTCTTGGCCAAACGCTGAGGGGCAACTGGTGCCCTGCGCAGGGCAAGGCGAGGCAAGGCAGGGCAAGGGCAAGGCAGGGCTAAGGGCAAGGCAGGGCAAGGGCAAGGGCAAGGCAGGGCAATGCAGGGCAAGGGGAATGCAGGGCAAGGGCAAAGCAATGCAGGGCAAGGGCAATGCAGGGCAAGGGCAATGCAGGGCAAGGGGAATGCAGGGCAAGGGCAAAGCAATGCAGGGCAAGGGCAATGCAGGGCTAAGGGCAAGGGGAATGCAGGGCAAGGGGAATGCAGGCAAGGGCAAAGCAATGCAGGGCAAGGGCAAGGCAATGCAGGGCAAGGGCAATGCAGGGCAAGGGCAATGCAGGGCAAGGGGAATGCAGGGCAAGGGCAAAGCAATGCAGGGCAAGGGCAATGCAGGGCAAGGGCAATGCAGGGCAAGGGCAATGCAGGGCAAGGGCAATGCAGGGCAAGGCGTGGGGAGGGGGGTGAGGGCTGGGTCTCCAGCCTCAGGTTGCTCTTACCTGGGCTTCTCTCTCTTGAGTGGCAGCTGCTCTGTGCACCCACAGCAGCTCAAGGCACTTCCCCAACCTCCTCCCTCCTCCAGCGCCCTCTGCCACCCCCACTGTGTCCTGGACAGCCTGGCAGGTCCCTGCAAGGGCCGGTCCCTGCAAGGGCCGGTCCTCTTCCCGACGTGAAAGGCGCTCTATAAATGCAATCTTGTTGTTGTTGTGTTGTTGTTTTCAGGTGATCCTTTGCTGGGTTACAGTTCTATAGGCACCAGCTACCTTCCTGCATCTCCAGTAGTGCTCATTCTTTATGAGTGAGCCTTGAGAGCGAGAGTGATTGTTGTCAATCCAGACCAATCTTGTGATAAGGCTGACCCTAAAATTACCTGACATCTTGTGACCATGCTCAGGTTCCAGTAGGGGAAGAGAGTCAGTCAGAAGCATGAACTCTCCCAAGCCAGGGACTCTGAGACCAGTCATAATAACCCAAAGCAACAACAACAACCTGCATTTACATAGCAGCCTTCACATGGTATTGCATCTCGGAGTAGTTCTTTTTGAGATCAAACTTGTGACATTCCTGAGATTCTATATTAAATGCACTCTATCAAATGCAAGGTTTAGTGCTACGGCAGTTGGTACTTTTACCCAGTGGGCCGTTAGAGCATCATCTGACTTCGGTTTTTAAATACCTGTTTTCCATTCTTTGTCATTTGACTGCCAGCTGCTCTCGAGATCTCAGTTCAGTCACTATACTTTAAAATAAATCCTGTGAAACGCTTTGTGACAACCTCCCGACATGAAAGGCATGATATCAAATGCAAGGATTATTATAATTATTTAAACTCTCAGGAGTAGCTTTATTCCTGTAAAGTAATTACAATAGTTACTTTACTTTCAAAGAATTCTGTACCAAAACTTAAAAACATTTCTGGCCTCTATTTATTATTTGTCAGCTGAGCTCAGTTGGTAGCAATCTTGTCTCTGTGTCAGAAAGATGTTGCAACTATTTACAAATATACAGTCATTACATTTGACAGCAATTATATGTGAAGTGCTTTGAGATGTTTCAGTGTTCTAACCACTATATCAAATGCAACAATTATTTGGGCGATTATTTATGGTATGAAAACATTTCCATCCCTATATATTTTTTACAAGTTCAAATTTATTATATTTTTAGGACAAACTAGTTTTAGGAAATAAAGTGGGAACTCTTTCCAGTACCAAAGGTATATCTATGATAATCGTAGATATCTGTTGGAACTCTGCTCTAAATTTAGAGTTCCTGGGGTTGGATGATGTACTTCCTGCTTGATATATTGGATATATTTAGAATTAGCTTGATGCTGTGATGGGAGGATGTAGGGCAGGTCCCTGCAGCGCAGGTCCCTGCAGGGCATTACGCCGTTGTCTGAAGAAAGACCTCAGACGAATTGCTAAGGCCAGTGGAGGTAAGTGCAGCAATTTTTTTTACTAGGTTACTGTTTTGAATTATATATACTTTCAAACTAGTGATCCCCTGCCTTATTGGACTCCAGTTATCCGGAATTCCGACCTGGTTGGACGAGGCCCAAAACCAAAAACATTAATTTTATTCTGTGGGCCCAACTCCTAGCGCGGATCAATGGTGCACTGAGTAGCCTCTGTCTGTGCTGACATTCATAGTGGCCAGTGATAGCCACTATGACTGACTCAGATTGTTTGAATCCAGCGAGCAGAAAATAGCTTATTCGCTATCTTCTTAGTCGAAAATTGATCTGATAACTCGTTCTGTAATATGGCATCTTGCATTACAAAGGCCTCCAGCCCGATGCTGTGATTGGTAGCGGAGGTTGGGTGCCTATGCTCAGATGCGTTGCAGGGGCTAAGCCGTGGCCTCCTACGCTGTCTTACATCTTATCGTGTGACAGGATAGGGCCAAAAGCCACGGAGCAGCTGGGAGGACCTTTATCAAACTCGCTACTCCGGATAACTTATTGCTCAGCTCTTTACCCTTGGAGTGACAAGCTATCGAGTTTAATGTCCAATATTAATGTCATTCAATTTTGAAAGGTTGGCATTCGGAATCAGCTGGAATTTTCCTAGTGATTCTGACGTCCTCCCGACATGAAAGGCGCTATACAAATGTAATTTTGTTGAAGTGTTAAAAGTACGTAAATCAGAAAAGGGTGTCTTGGACTGAGAAACCTATTCTGATGATTTTTACCTGTTTTTGTTTATAGCAACTATCTGTTCAACACTTGCAAACTTGGAAGGAGATGAGAGTTTTGATCCCTCTTTAGTGGGCCAAGCTGAGGAGGTGGTTCAAGAAAGGATATGCGATGATGAACTGATACTTGTTAAAAAGTAAGAAAAACATGTACAACTTACTGAACTCCCATTTATTTGCTGCCCTGCTAATATCTGTGGCATGAGCAGTTGTACGCTTGGGATAGAGAATATTCAGCCTTGTGTGACTGAAGACCTTGCTGATGTCTTCTCAGTAATGCATTAGCTGAACATAAAAAATTATCTCCAATGTATACAGTGTAGTATCTTGTAATGCTACTGTTAGTGTTGCAGAATTGAAAAAGATGTTGGGATTGTAATGGTGTTGAATTTTTTTTATATTGACTGCACAGATGCAGATTAAATTTGTTGTGCATATAAATATAATCTAAGCAGTTTCCTGATGAAAGTAGAACTGTCACATCTATTCCTGGTTTAAGTCGGCAATGAATATTGTTTTGCATAACAGTATATAAGCAATAGGTATTGTTCATTCAGGAGCAGTGCACACAAAGTTTGTGATTGAAAAAGGGATCTAGATTCTGATTTCTAAAAGTGAGGTATAAATTGATGCTGACATTTTAAAATGAGTTTAACCCAACCCTCACAAGTACTATTGTTGTAAAGTTTAATTTGTATTTTTCAGTACAAAGGCCCGTACTTCTGCATCAATCATTCTGCGAGGAGCAAATGATTTCATGTGTGATGAGATGGAGCGCTCCCTACATGATGCACTCTGTGTTGTGAAGAGAGTGCTTGAGTCCAAGTCTTTAGTTCCAGGAGGTGGGGCTGTGGAAGCTGCACTCTCCATCTACCTGGAAAACTATGCAACTAGTTTGGTATGGGTTTAATTGTATTTCAAGATTATTGGGGGAGGGCACTTTTACCGTATGCTTTGAGCTGATTAACCAGGGATTACTGTCCCTATTAATTTGCAGTATTAAAAATTATTTTAAGAAAATAAGTTAAAAGTACTTCATGTATTTAACTGTTGGTTGTCTTTTTGTTTAGGGATCACGTGAACAACTTGCCACTGCAGAATTTTCCCGGGCCATGTTGGTTATTCCTAAGACTCTGGCAGTGAATGAATGCTGCTCAGGATTCTACAGACCTTGTTGCAAAGTTGCGTGCCTTCCACAACGAAGCTCAGGTCAATCCTGATCGCAAAACTTTGAAATGGTAAAACTTTTGTTGTACTGTGGTCTGCAAAAGATTGTGACTTGAGACCCATTGTTGTTTGAATCAGCGATGAAACTAAATTTGAACATTGTTGCAATTCATGAGCAATCATTGATTTTTGGTGACCTGGTGCCCCAGATAGCAGTAAAGTGAAAAATGGATTTTCTCCATCTTGTTAAAGTAACTTTTATGGCTGAGTTGTCGGAATTCAATCGGAAATTATGAATGTTTTACTAATATTGTAGTGACTGGCTATTAAAACAGTGTTAATCAAATTCACATTTTGTTTGTGCAGGATTGGTCTTGATTTATTGAATGGGAAGCCAAGGGACAACAAACAAGCTGGTGTCTTTGAGCCTACTATGGTTAAAGTCAAGAGTCTGAAGTTTGCAACAGAAGCTGCTATAACCATCCTGCGAATTGATGATCTCATCAAACTTTACCCAGATGAAAAGCAAGACAAAGGAAAGAGTTACCAAGATGCAGTTCAAAGTGGAGAGCTTAATAATAATAATAATAATAATAATAATCCTTGCATTTGGTATAGCGCTTTTCACGTCGGGAGGACGTCCCAAAGCGCTTCACAGAACACACTGTAAAGTGAATTGACTGTACATTTGTGGGGGAACGCGGCAGCCAATTGCGCACAGCAATGTCCCACAAACAGTCATAGATTGAAAATGACTAATTTTTATTATTGTTTTTGGTTTTGGAGGGATTATTATTAGGCTCTGTGTGGAGTAAGGAAACTTGCCCAAGGTTTCGCCCTCTGCCTGGAATTGAACTCAGGTCTCTCGCTTGCAAAGCGAGTGCTCTAACCACTGAGCTACAGGACTCCACAGCTTAATGGCTGAAGCACCTGAGTTCTAATATCAGCTATTATAATTCATGTTTAACTCTTGGCATCCATCAGGTGCTTCTTGTACTTCTGTTCTAGATTGAGCAGCTTGTCATACTTGTCTGAAATTCAGTGCCACTTGTTTAGTGCTCTGTTTAATTTACTATGCTTGTTTAGTGCTATTTGGCACAAACCGGATTTAAAAGACCTCTTACTTTGTTACCTATAGTCAACTCTTTCAAGTTATTTGTGCAAAATTATTTCCTGTACATTGACACTTGTGCTTCAAGCTCCTTCAGAAATAAAATGTGACAGTTGTCAAGTGATCAGCCCATCTATGTAGGGAGCTGTTAAGAGACCACCTTAATTTCATGAATAAACGTTGATGTTGTGCTTCTGGTCTTTTCAAATCTAATTAATTGTGTATGTTATTTCATTGTGGACATGATTTCTCCCTCACACAAATTCACTGGGGAAAACATTCATTAAAAATACTACTGGGGAAGGATGTAATAAGGCACTATATCAAATACAAGGATGATTATTATCTCCCCAAATAAGTAACCTCTCTGATTCTTGGTTGCTGATCTTACCATGGGGAATGATAAAATGCTCAAAAGTATTAGGGCAGCATTTGTAAATCAATTAAAGCAAAATTAAAATACAATGAATGTTCCCCTGCTTTCTCACATGTATTCAACCATCTTGCCCTTCTCTAAATACTGGCACTTGATGTAATTTGAGAGTCAGGTTACAAGATTCAGCAATGGTACATTGAGCAGTTTATTTCATAAAGAAAAAAATGGTCAATCTGAATTGAGAGATAATAGGAAGGAGTTTATGGATTTTAACAAAAGTATGGATTCCACATACACAATATTACTATGATTTCAAACTTCAGTACTTTTAATCAAATATTTAAAAGTTACACTAATTTTCAGAACCATTTTATGTGGACTGAAGTTTTGAATAGTTTTAAAACCTACCTACTTTACACATTCATTATAAAAACAAAATGCACCTACATTTCATTGGAATCAGGCTGTAACCTCTAAAATAAAAGCTCAATTTTATCCAGTCAGTAGCTTAGCTGCAGAGTATCTTCAGTTCTTGTAGTAAAATTTAGGTGTATTTTATTGCCTTTCAACACACATAGCTATTCCCATTCCACCTCCTATACACAAAGAAGCAATGCCACGCTTTTTTCCTGTTCTCTCCAGTGCGTAGAGAAGCGTAACCAGAATGCGGCACCCAGACATTCCCAGAGGGTGACCTAAAGCAATAGCACCACCTTGGATGTTTACCTAGAAAGACAAACACAAAAAATGCATTTTTTTTAAAAAAGAGGGAAAACCTTTTCCCTAATTTTCTCCTTACTCCACTGGCCTGCTTCAGGTCCCCTGCCTATCCTACCATCAGCAGTCAGGCTTTCAGCCTATCTGCTCTCACTTTGTGGAACTCCAACGAGAGCCCTATCACCTCAACTCTCCCTTACCTCCTTCAAGGTCCTCAAAACCTTCCTCTGACCGGTCATCTTCCTGGCCCCCCATCCCTCCCGAATCCAACCCCAGCTTGGATGCAAACCCTCGACTGCAGTGGCTTGGGACATCCTCCCGACATGAAAGGCGCTTTATAAATGCAATTTGTTGTTTTATTACATCCCACATTGACCCATTGGGTGAATCAGGAAGTAAAAGGATCAATTGCATTTAGTTGTAGTGCCAATTTTTATATCTACATTTCTCACCTTCTCTGGGTTTATACCCAGTTCCTTGACAACAGCTACAGACTGTGATGCAAAAGCTTCATTGATTTCGAAGAGATCAACTTCATCCAGCGTCCAGCCGGCTTTTTCTACCTAGAATAAATAGTAAATCTAAGTCATTACCCTCGAATCTGAAGACGAGGGAATGCACTGCGGGTGAATCATTGGTTGAAAAGAAAACAATCTGCTTGACCCTACTTCAGGGGGGACAAAATTTGACCGCTCCTCAGTCAATGATATCAGCCATGTGAGGAGTGACCGAGCAGACCTTTTCCAAATGGGAAAGGGAGATACCTGGAGTTGAGCCATGACCCCAGTCTCGTCTCCTGCAGGTGCTTAAAAAACAATAGCAGAGTCCTGGGGGCAGAATAGCTGCCAATTCTCTCACTTGCAGGATAGCCCATTCCCAAAACAGGACACACCATATAAAAGTAGAGTTGTGCTAATAAATCAACATGTCTGAGTCTGGTTAAGGCTCACGTTCTCAGCTGCATCGAGAGGACGAGAAAAGTAATTCGGGAAACGTTCTGTAGCTTCAAACCTTTATACAAATATGTGCATGGCCAAGAGACCGTAGCTATGCATAATGATGGCTATCAAGTAACATGCTACTTTACATTTACGTCCGTTCTATGAGCTTGCACAGCTTTGGTTCACACATTCACACCCTCCAAGGTGGTTTTAGGATAACACACACCTTCCTGGCTTCTGTTAGGCCAGTCATCACAGTGTAAAAGTACTGCCCTCGGGTGACTTTGCTTATCTGTCACCACAGAGGATAATTTTAAAGATATATTGTTGCTCTAAAAAGGTTAAAAGCTTGAGCTTCCAAGGAATTCAACCACAGAATCTTTTGGTCTTAAGTTGGCTGAGCCATGTAGGATGCCTGGGTCTCCACCAAGAATAGTATGTTTCTATTCGCGAGGATGTTTAAAGTGCTTCACAACTATGAAGTGTGTAGTGACTGTGTATTTTGTAGGAGCATCTTTAGTCAACAGTCATGTTCCCTTTACAGTTCAGAACAGAATTAACCTCCTCCATATTTTGAACTTCAGAAAGGATTCAGGTTTGTTCCAGTAAATTTGTTCACATTTTTCCAATCATCGATGAGCACCTCCACAGCTGAGGTAGTTAATACACGACTGTGTCTTGGAGGCTGGGAACAGGCACTTTGGATTGCAATCTGAGCTCAAACACATTTTGCCCATTATTTCAGTATCTAATTTTAAGAAATGGTTACAATACATGATTAAATAGAAACAAAAAGAACATTTTCTATTCAAATGACGCCCCCCATTTTTAATCAGAACAATACTATCTTATAAATTTATCAAACCCTGCATATAGATTGCTCCATTCCCAAGCTGCTCTCTTTGAGCACTTGGTTGACAAAGGCACTGCCTGGCGTTGAACTGAGACTTGGAAGACCCAGATTTGTGCCAGGTTACCTGGTCTCAGCTTGGCAGCAGATGGGATGTTACAATTAGTTTGTATAAGTAGGAGGAAAAATACAGCCAGTGTTCCCACTTCTTATCACATTCAATGGTCCTGGCTGGAAGGTGCTTGTGTGTGGACAGGAAGAGACTTGTCTGTGATATTCCATCTCCTCTCATGGTCAAACAGCCCAGTGACCCTTTACCACTCGGATTCACACATGAAGTACGGCCACTTTAATGAGATACTGGAGGGCAGCTGGTAGCCTTAGAACTAAACACCACAGATCCTCAGAGAGGTTAGAAAACAGAGGGAAATGCAATTAATTTCCAGTTCTTAAATGCAAACCTTGTATTTATTCAGTGACAGTTCTTACCTGTTACACCCACGTGGTAGTTATAAAAGGCGTCCATTAGGCCATCACACAGAATGGTATCCTGAAGGAACATATCTCCTACTTTGACCCCAACTCGCATTGGAACCACATGTGGAGCCTGTGATTAAAAGAAGCAGGTTTTAGCTAAGTGTACTTGCTGTGTACTGGGACTCCACATGCAACAAGATCTGGCTGGAGAAAAGGAAGAACTTGCATTTGTATAATGCCTTATTTTGTGGACCACTGGCACCAGTATCGGTGAAAGAGGGAGCTCTTCCATCAGGATGTCATTGAACATATTCAAGACTGAGATTGATTTTGAAAAACTAAAGGGATTAAGGGATATGAGGATAGGGCGGGTAACTGGAATTAGGTTAGAAGATCAGCCATGGTCTTATTAAATGGCGGGGCAGGCTTGAGGGGCCGAATAGCCTACTCCTGCTCCTATTTCTTATGTTTTTAATGTTGACAAGACAAAGGCTTCCCTGCTTGGCTCCCGTCAGCATCTCCGCACTTCAGGCATTGGCTCACGTCAGCTCACGGAGACAGTACAGAATATCAAATCAACCATTTATTCAAACCTCATCTTCAACCTTTCATCTGTGGGGTCTGATCAAGTTGATGTTCTTCCATCTTCACAACACTGACTGCCAACTTCAGCCACAGCCCCCCTTTCCCCACCCCCAGCCACCCTTAACAGCATCTTTTGCCCTATTATTATGATTATTATTTATTATTATTATTTCTCAAATCCCTCAACCTATCTCCCCGGCAGGGGCTGGTGGGGGGGGGGGCAGGGGCAGGGAGGGGGGGTAGGGGGCTGCAGGGAAGGGGAAGGGGCTGGGGGGGCAGGGGGCGCAGGGGGGGGGCAGGGGGTGCAGGGCGTGGTCAGGGGCTGGGGGTGGGCAGGTGCAAGGGGGGGGGCAGGGGGCTGGGGGGGGCAGGGGGCTGGGGGGGGCAGGGGGCTGGGGGGGGCAGGGGGTGCAGGAGGGGGCAGGGGCCTGGGGGGGGGGGGGGGGGGGGGGGGGGGGGGGGGGGGGGGGGGCGCTGTGGTGATGGTAATAGTGATGGTGAAGGCACAAACAGCTTCAATTATCCTTCAGCTGTTTGCAGGAAATCCGCCTCCAGAGCAGCGCCTCCACACACACACACACCCCCAGTGTCCGGGGGTCCCCCCCAGTGTCCGGGGGTCCCCCCCCAGTGTCCGGGGGTCCCCCCCAGTGTCCGGGGTTCCCCCCCAGTGTCCGATGTTCGCCGCCCCCAGTGTCCGGGGGTCACCCCCAGTGCCCGGGGGTCCCCCCCCAGTGTCCGGTGGTCCCACCCCCAGTGCTCGGGGGTCCCCCCCCAGTGTCCGGGGGTCCCCCCCAGTGTCCGGGGGTCCCCTCCCCGCTGTACGGCTGTGGTGCTGCTCGCTCTGTGTTACCTATTGGGGTTCTCGCTGCGGACAGGAGGCGGGGGGGGGGGGGGGGGGGGCACCAGGCAATCCGCCCCGCCCCGCCCGCCCTCCCTGCCAGTCACCCCACCCCTGGGCCGGTCCCTGCAAGGAAAAAATTTCCCCACCACTCTCGCCCCCCACCCCCCATCCCGCTCGGCTGCTTTGGAGTCATCTGAACTTCTTCCCCTCTTGGCTTCCTCCCACAATGACCTATCCTCCTCGGTCACTGTTCTCCACAGCTCCCTCTCCTCCACTTTCGATTCCCCTACTCCCCTCTCTTCCCGAACCATCTCCTATTCAGATAAGTCACCATGGTACACCAGCCACCTCCACTTCTTGAAGACAAGTGCATGCCGCTGAGAGCACCGGGCTTAACTCAAACTTAATGATCCATCAGCAGATCTGGCTGGAACTTTTCAAATCCTACCACCTCGCTCTCGCCCCCTCTAATTCATCTTTCTACTCCAAGACAATCTTGGAGGCTAAGGGCAACCCCAGGCTCCTCGTCTCCATCACCAACCAGCTCATCCGTCCACCCTCTCATGCCTCACCCATCCTCACCTCAATGCCAACTGTGAGGCGATGTTGGACTTCCTCAAATCCAAGGTTGATGGGATCCACCCAGCTGCCTTTGCCCTTCCTTCTGCTACCCCCATCCACATCTCCCCCTCCCGCCCCGGCCCCTACCCATCCCTCCCTCCACACCTTTGAACCTGTCTCCCACTCCTCTCTCATCGCCACTATAACCACCATGAAACCGACCACCTGCTCCCTCGACCCCATCCCTACCCCTCTCCTTCCCTCCCAGCTACATCTTCTTGCCCCTCTACTCACAGACATCATAAGCCTCTCCCTGTCCACTGGTACTGTTCCCACCCCATTCAAAACCGTCGTCATGACTCCTATCCTCAAAAACCATCCCTGGACCCATCTGTGTTCTCAAACTACCGCCCCAAACTCCTTTTCCTCTTCAGTATCCAGGAATGAGTTGTTGCTTCCCAGCTTCTATCCGTCCTCTCCCGCCACTCTATTCACGAGCCACTCAAATTAGTTTTCTATGCAGCCCACAGCACAGAAACAGCCCTGGTCAAAGTGACAAATAACATTCTGTCCATCTGCGTCCAAGGCTCCTTCTGCCCCCTCGTCCTTCTTGATCTCTCTGCTGCCTTCAACACCGTTGACCACTCTATCCTCATCCACCACCTCTCCTCTCACCTCAACCTTCATGGCTCTGTCCTTGACTGGTTCAGATCGTACCTCTCACACTGCCTCCACTTCATCTCCACAAACGGTTTCGCCTCTAGCCCCTGCACCGTCTCGTGCGAGGTTTCTCAGGGCTCTGTCCTTGGTCCCCTCCTCTTCAATATCCATATGCTCCCTCTTGGTGACATCATCCACAGACATGGGATCAATTTCCACATTTATGCAGATGACACCCAACTCTACCTCTCTGCCTCCACCCTTGACTCCAGGACCACTGCTTTCCTGACAGAATGTCTGGATGAGAGCTAACTTTCTTCAGTTGAATGTCTCCTGATTGGCACCTCAGGCTCTGACAGCATCACCATCCATGGTTGCACATTCCACCTTACTAAGCCAGGCCGGAACTTTGATGTCTTGTTTGACCCTCAACTATCCTTTCTACCCCACATCTGTGCCATGACCCCCTCTGCCTTCCCCCACCTCCGCAACATCGGCCAACTTCATCACTGTCTCACACTGTCTAACTCCTTGCTTGTCGGCCTCTAACTCTGCAGCCTGTGTCCGCTCCTGCATTAAGCTCCGTGACCCTATCATCCCCGACTCCACTGGCTTCCCATCACACAGAGGATACAGTTCAAGATCCTGGTCCTCACCTTCAAAGCCATCCATGGTCTTGCTCCCCCTACCTCTGTGACTTCCTAACCCCCTACCATCCTGCCCGCTCCCTCTGTTTAGCGGGCTCTGGCCGCTTCACATCCCCCACCTCATGCGCCCCACCATTGGCGGGTGATTCTTCTGCTACTCTGGAACTCCACCCCGCAATCCCTCCACCTTGCCAAATCCCTTGCCTCCTTCAAGACACATCTCAAGACCCTCCTCTTCGACCTTGCTTTCAATCACCATGCTTCGCCCCCGCCCTCCATCCTCCCCAATCCCGACCTCCAGCTCGGGTCCGAAACTCTGACTGTCCAACGCCTTGGAGTGTCCTCCTGACGTGAAAGGCACTATACAAATGTAATTTTGTTGTTGTTGTTACCTCCAAAATCCTGGACTACCCTACAACAACAACAAAAACAAAATTACATGTATAGAGTGCCTTTCATGTTGGGAGGACGTCCCAAGGTGCTGGGCAGTCAGGGGTCAGGACCTGAGCATGGGGTGAGGGAAGGCAGAGAGGTGGGAGGGCGACCGAAGGCACGTTTGAAGAGGAGGGTCTTGAGACCGGCCTGAAGGAGGCAAGGGAGGAAGCGAGGTGAAGGAACCGTGGGATGGTGTTCTAGAGTGTGGGGGCAGAGAGGCTTAAAACCCGGCCACCGATGGTAGGGCAGGTCGGGTGGGAGACATGGAGCAGGCCAGAACCTGCTGAGCGGAGGAGCGGGCAGGTTGGTAGGGAGTCAGCAGGTCAGAGAGGTAGGAGGGGGCAAGGCCATGGATGGCCTTGAAAGTGAGGTCAAGGATCTTGAACTCGATCCTCTGAGGGATGGGGAGCCAGTGGAGTCGAGCGAGGGTGGGAGTGATGGGGTCATGGAGCCTGGTGCGTGAGAGTACACGCATTTTGGATGATCTGCAGCTTGTGAAGGGAAGAGTTGGGAAGGCCGATGAGGAGGGAGTTCCCATAATCGAGCCTTGATGTGATGAATGCATGGATAAGGATTTAGACAGCCTGAGGGGTGAGGCAGTGGCGGAGTCTGGCAATGTTGCAGAGGTGGTGGTAGGCAGTGGATGTGGGGGAGAAAGGACAGTTCACGGTCAAACAAGACACCCAGGTTCCTGATTGTCATAGTGAGGTTACCCTAGAACTTCATCCTTCTCACTTTAACTTCTGTGGGAAAGCTTTTTGACAAGTAGAAAGAAAAAAAATATATAGATTCAAGGACCATTGCAATTGCAAGTCCTTGCAAGGGCCGGTCCTTGCAAGGGCCGGTCCCTGCAAGCTGCCTGTTGTTGACTATTCTTCCAACATTCGCTACCCAGGTTCGTACATGAATAATGACCACTTTATGAGTGTAGGTGAGAGAATTGGAGAAGAAAAGTTGCCATAGAAATAAAAATGAGCAACCCAGTTGTTCTAATTTCTCTAATTTAAAATCTGTAATTTAATGAAACACAGGAGATAAATCCTTTTCTCTCTCTCTCCTTCCCAAATGGAGTTCTAATGCTGTGAGTGCTCCATCTAGTGTATTATTCAAGAATTTAGCACAAGGTTGCTTTCAAAGAAGATAAAATACAATAGTTGAGGTTCACATGTTAGTCCCACCTTGAAGCTGTAAGATAAACGCAAAATGTGCAATTAGCAAACAGAGGTGGTGAGCACTTACTGTTTGATTTACCAGCTCAAACATTTACACTTTTCTTTTTGTCAAGAAATCCCGATTTTAATCATATCCTGATCTATACAATGAATTTGCATTCAGGAAAATCTTCATTTTAAGCTTCTAACTGAGTCACCCCAATGACTTAATGAGTTTAACTAGTGAGTACCTGAGTAGTGCAAACTAACAATCGACCAAAACTCGACCATTATATTAAAATTTAAGATGTGCAGAATTTTGAACACATTTTAAATTCAGTATTGGAAGCTAGTTTTTCACAAGATTTAAGTCAGAATATTAGGATTTTCCAAAATTCGGGACATTCTTAAGTTGCAGGACAATGGTCCTTGAATCTATATATTTTTTTCCTTTCTACTTGTCAAAAAGCTTTCCCACAGAAGTTAAAGTGAGAAGGATGAAGTCCTAGGGTAACCTCACTATGACAATCAGGAACCTGGGTGTCTTGTTTGACCGTGAACTGTCCTTTCTCCCCCACATCCACTGCCTACCACCACCTCTGCAACATTGCCAGACTCCGCCACTGCCTCACCCCTCAGGCTGTCTAAATCCTTATCCATGCATTCATCACATCAAGGCTCGATTATGGGAACTCCCTCCTCATCGGCCTTCCCAACTCTTCCCTTCACAAGCTGCAGATCATCCAAAATGCGTGTACTCTCACGCACCAGGCTCCATGACCCCATCACTCCCACCCTCGCTCGACTCCACTGGCTCCCCATCCCTCAGAGGATCGAGTTCAAGATCCTTGACCTCACTTTCAAGGCCATCCATGGCCTTGCCCCCTCCTACCTCTCTGACCTGCTGACTCCCTACCAACCTGCCCACTCCTCCGCTCAGCAGGTTCTGGCCTGCTCCATGTCTCCCACCCGACCTGCCCTACCATCGGTGGCCGGGTTTTAAGCCTCTCTGCCCCCACACTCTAGAACACCATCCCACGGTTCCTTCACCTCGCTTCCTCCCTTGCCTCCTTCAGGCCGGTCTCAAGACCTCCTCTTCAAACGTGCCTTCGGTCGCCCTCCCACCTCTCTGCCTTCCCTCACCCCATGCTCAGGTCCTGACCCCTGACTGCCCAGCACCTTGGGACGTCCTCCCAACATGAAAGGCACTCTATACATGTAATTTTGTTTTTGTTGTTGTTGTAGGGTAGTCCAGGATTTTGGAGGTAACAACAACAACAAAATTACATTTGTATAGTGCCTTTCACGTCAGGAGGACACTCCAAGGCGTTGGACAGTCAGAGTTTCGGACCCGAGCTGGAGGTCGGGATTGGGGAGGATGGAGGGCGGGGGCGAAGCATGGTGATTGAAAGCAAGGTCGAAGAGGAGGGTCTTGAGATGTGTCTTGAAGGAGGCAAGGGATTTGGCAAGGTGGAGGGATTGCGGGGTGGAGTTCCAGAGTAGCAGAAGAATCACCCGCCAATGGTGGGGCGCATGAGGTGGGGGATGTGAAGCCGGCCAGAGCCCGCTAAACAGAGGGAGCGGGCAGGATGGTAGGGGGTTAGGAAGTCACAGAGGTAGGGGGAGCAAGACCATGGATGGCTTTGAAGGTGAGGACCAGGATCTTGAACTGTATCCTCTGTGTGATGGGAAGCCAGTGGAGTCGGGGATGATAGGGTCACGGAGCTTAATGCAGGAGCGGACACAGGCTGCAGAGTTAGAGGCCGACAAGCAAGGAGTTAGACAGTGTGAGACAGTGATGAAGTTGGCCGATGTTGCGGAGGTGGGGGAAGGCAGAGAGGGTCATGGCACAGATGTGGGGTAGAAAGGATAGTTGAGGGTCAAACAAGACATCAAAGTTCCGGCCTGGCTTAGTAAGGTGGAATGTGCAACCATGGATGGTGATGCTGTCAGAGCCTGAGGTGCCAATCAGGAGACATTCAACTGAAGAAAGTTAGCTCTCATCCAGACATTCTGTCAGGAAAGCAGTGGTCCTGGAGTCAAGGGTGGAGGCAGAGAGGTAGAGTTGGGTGTCATCTGCATAAATGTGGAAATTGATCCCATGTCTGTGGATGATGTCACCAAGAGGGAGCATATGGATATTGAAGAGGAGGGGACCAAGGACAGAGCCCTGAGAAACCTCGCACGAGACGGTGCAGGGGCTAGAGGCGAAACCGTTTGTGGAGATGAAGTGGAGGCAGTGTGAGAGGTACGATCTGAACCAGTCAAGGACAGAGCCATGAAGGTTGAGGTGAGAGGAGAGGTGGTGGATGAGGATAGAGTGGTCAACGGTGTTGAAGGCAGCAGAGAGATCAAGAAGGACGAGGGGGCAGAAGGAGCCTTGGACGCAGATGGACAGAATGTTATTTGTCACTTTGACCAGGGCTGTTTCTGTGCTGTGGGCTGCATAGAAAACTAATTTGAGTGGCTCGTGAATAGAGTGGCGGGAGAGGACGGATAGAAGCTGGGAAGCAACAACTCATTCCTGGATACTGAAGAGGAAAAGGAGTTTGGGGCGGTAGTTTGAGAACACAGATGGGTCCAGGGATGGTTTTTGAGGATAGGAGTCATGACGACGGTTTTGAATGGGGTGGGAACAGTACCAGTGGACAGGGAGAGGCTTATGATGTCTGTGAGTAGAGGGGCAAGAAGATGTAGCTGGGAGGGAAGGAGAGGGGTAGGGATGGGGTCGAGGGAGCAGGTGGTCGGTTTCATGGTGGTTATAGTGGCGATGAGAGAGGAGTGGGAGACAGGTTCAAAGGTGTGGAGGGAGGGATGGGTAGGGGCCGGGGCGGGAGGGGGAGATGGGGATGGGGGTAGCAGAAGGAAGGGCAAAGGCAGCTGGGTGGATCCCATCAACCTTGGATTTCAGGAAGTCCAACATCGCCTCACAGTTGGCATTGAGGTGAGGATGGGTGAGGCATGAGAGGGTGGACGGATGAGCTGGTTGGTGATGGAGACGAGGAGCCTGGGGTTGCCCTTAGCCTCCAAGATTGTCTTGGAGTAGAAAGATGAATTAGAGGGGGCGAGAGCGAGGTGGTAGGATTTGAAAAGTTCCAGCCAGATCTGCTGATGGATCATTAAGTTTGATTTAAGCCCGGTGCTCTCAGCGGCATGCACTTGTCTTCAAGAAGTGGAGGTGGCTGGTGTACCATGGTGACTTATCTGAATAGGAGATGGTTCGGGAAGAGAGGGGAGTAGGGGAATCGAAAGTGGAGGAGAGGGAGCTGTGGAGAACAGTGACCGAGGAGGATAGGTCATTGTGGGAGGAAGCCAAGAGGGGAAGAAGTTCAGATGACTCCAAAGCAGCCGAGCGGGATGGGGGGTGGGGGGCGAGAGTGGTGGGGAAATTTTTTCGGCCCTTGCAGGGACCGGCCCAGGGGTGGGGTGACTGGCAGGGAGGGCGGGGCGGGGCGGATTGCCTGGTGCCCCCCCCCCCCCGCCTCCTGCACGCGGTGCAGCGCCGTGAGTCGGAGAGACGCTGTTGTGATCCTCTCCGCAGCGCGAACCCCAATAGGTAACACAGAGAGAGCAGCGCCACAGCCCGACAGCGGGGGGGACCCCCGGACACTGGGGGGGACCCCCGGACACTGGGGGGGACCCCCGGACACTGGGGGGACCCCCGGACACTGGGGACCCCCGGACACTGGGGGAGACCCCCGGACACTGGGGGGGACCCCCGGACACTGGGGGGGACCCCCGGACACTGGGGTGGACCCCCGGACACTGGGGGACCCCCGGACACTGGGGGTGTGTGTGTGTGTGGAGGCGCTGCTCTGGAGGCGGATTTCCTGCAAACAGCTGAAGGATAATTGAAGCTGTTTGTGCGGGACCTTCACCATCACTATTACCATCACCACAGCGCCCCCCCCCCCCCCCCCCCAGCCCCTGCCCCCCCCTGCACCCCCTGCCCCCCCCAGCCCCCTGCCCCCCCCAGCCCCCTGCCCCCCCACCCCAGCCCCCTGCCCCCCCCCAGCCCCCTGCCCCCCCCCAGCCCCCTGCCCCCCCCCCAGCCCCCTGCCCCCCCCCCAGCCCCCCCCCCCCTGCCCCCCCAGCCCCTGCCCCCCCCTGCACCCTGCCCACCCCCAGCCCCTGCCACCCCCTGCACCCCCTGCCCCCCCAGCCCCTGCCCCCCCCTGCCCCCCTGCCCCCCCAGCCCCTGCCCCCCCTGCAGCCCCTGCCCCCCCCGCCCCTGCCGCCCCCCCCACCCAGCCCCTGCCGGGGAGATAGGTTGAGGGATTGGGGAAATAATAATAATAAATAATAATAATAGGGCAAAAGGTGCTGTTAAGCGTGGCTGGGGGTGGGGAAAGGGGGGCTGTGGCTGAAGTTGGCAGTCAGTGTTGTGAAGATGGAAGAACGTCAACTTGATAAGACCCCAGATGAAAGGTTGAAGATGAGGTTTGAATAAATGGTTGATTCGATATTCTGTACTGTCTCCGTGAGCTGACGTGAGCCAATGCCTGAAGTGCGGAGATGCTGACGGGAGCCAAGCAGGAAAGCCTTTGTCTTGTCAACATTAAAAACATAAGAAATAGGAGCAGGAGTAGGCCATTCGGCCCCTCAAGCCTGCCCCGCCATTTAATAAGACCATGGCTGATCTTCTAACCTAATTCCAGTTACCCGCCCTATCCCCATATCCCTTAATCCCTTTAGTTTTTAAAAATCAATCTCAGTCTTGAATATGTTCAATGACATCCTGATGGAAGAGCTCCCTCTTTCACCAATACTGGTGCCAGTGGTCCACAAAATAAGGCATTATACAAATGCAAGTTCTTCCTTTTCTCCAGCCAGATCTTGTTGCATGTGGAGTCCCAGTACACAGCAAGTACACTTAGCTAAAACCTGCTTCTTTTAATCACAGGCTCCACATGTGGTTCCAATGCGAGTTGGGGTCAAAGTAGGAGACATGTCCCTTCAGGATACCATTCTGTGTGATGGCCTAATGGACGCCTTTTATAACTACCACATGGGTGTAACAGGTAAGAACTGTCACTGAATAAATACAAGGTTTGCATTTAAGTACTGGAAATTAATTGCATTTCCCTCTGTTTTCTAACCTCTCTGAGGATCTGTGGCGTTTAGTTCTAAGGCTACCAGCTGCCCTCCAGTATCTCATTAAAGTGGCCGTACTTCATGTGTGAATCCGAGTGGTAAAGGGTCACTGGGCTGTTTGACCATGAGAGGAGATGGAATATCACAGGCAAGTCTCTTCCTGTCCACACACAAGCACCTTCCAGCCAGGACCATTGAATGTGATAAGAAGTGGGAACACTGGCTGTATTTTTCCTCCTACTTATACAAACTAATTGTAACATCCCATCTGCTGCCAAGCTGACACCAGGTAACCTGGCACAAATCTGTGTCTTCCAAGTCTCAGTTCAACGCCAGGCAGTGCCTTTGTCAACCAAGTGCTCAAAGAGAGCAGCTTGGGAATGGAGCAATCTATATGCAGGGTTTGATAAATTTATAAGATAGTATTGTTCTGATTAAAAATGGGGGGCGTTATTTGAATAGAAAAAGTTCTTTTTGTTTCTATTTAATCATGTATTGTAACTATTTCTTAAAATTAGATACTGAAATAATGGGCACAATGTGTTTGAGCTCAGATTGCAATCCAAAGTGCCTGTTCCCAGCCTCCAAGACACAGTCGTGTATTAACTACCTCAGCTGTGGAGGTGCTCATCGATGATTGGAAAAATGTGAACAAATTTACTGGAACAAACCTGAATCCTTTCTGAAGTTCAAAATATGGAGGAGGTTAATTCTGTTCTGAACTGTAAAGGGAACATGACTGTTGACTAAAGATGCTCCTACAAAATACACAGTCACTACACACTTCATAGTTGTGAAGCACTTTAAACATCCTCGCGAATAGAAACATACTATTCTTGGTGGAGACCCAGGCATCCTACATGGCTCAGCCAACTTAAGACCAAAAGATTCTGTGGTTGAATTCCTTGGAAGCTCAAGCTTTTAACTTTTTAGAGCAACAATGTATCTTTAAAATTATCCTCTGTGGTGACAGATAAGCAAAGTCACCCGAGGGCAGTACTTTTACACTGTGATGACTGGCCTAAAACCACCTTGGAGGGTGTGAATGTGTGAACCAAAGCTGTGCAAGCTCATAGAACGGACGTAGATGTAAAGTAGCATGTTACTTGATAGCCATCATTATGTATAGCTACGGTCTCTTGGCCATGCACATATTTATATAAAGGTTTGAAGCTACAGAACGTTTCCCGAATTACTTTTCTCGTCCTCTCGATGCAGCTGAGAACGTGGCGATGCAGTGGCATGTGAGTCGAGAGGAGCAGGACAAGTTTGCTGTACAGTCCCAGAACCGAACTGAGGCAGCACAGAAAGCTGGCTATTTTGAAAAAGAAATTGTTCCTGTCTCCGTCCCTTCCAGGAGAGGTATGTGCTGTACTCCTAGGAGGAGAGATTTTGAGACTGACTGGTTCATCTGCACGAGCGCGTGTGAGTGCGTGTAGGAGAAGGTTTCAGAAAGTTGCATATTCTAAGCTTTTTCAAGCCTCAAAAACAAATGTCATAGAGGGGACCTCTATAGAGGTATATAAGATGCTGAATGAGATTGAGAAAGTAAACCTACAATAATATATTCAGATATACCAAGCCAGCAGAAAACAAGGTACAGGTTCAGAGTTGTAAAGGACATTATTTAGGACACACAACAAGAAGTGTTTCTTTACACGTTGCTGCAACTGCAGTAGATTACCAGGAGGGATGGCAGAAGCTAGGTTGCTGGACACTTTTTAAAAAAAAACTATGCGGTAATGAGAGATGATAGCATGGATATTCTGGAAGGCTCAGATTGAATAGGCCGAAAGGTTTTATTTATCCAAACCTCTTTTGTGATCTTATGTCATCCAGTCTGCCCTAAACCCTATGGGCTTGCAAGAGGTCTTCCAAACTATTTGGCACTCAACCAGACAGAGGCCAACATTATTCACTTCGACTAACATATGTGCCACACTTGTTTTTAAATGTATAACACTTATAATGAAATTAAAATTTTATTTGGTACTATTGTGTCGCCTCGAATTGCTACATTTTAATTAGGAGCCTTAATAATCTAACATCATCCTCTCTCTCTCTCTCTCTTCAGGGCCTATCGAGGTGTCAACCGATGAGTTTCCCCGTCACGGAAGCACCTTCGAAGCCATGTCTAAACTAAAGCCGGCTTTTGCAAAGGGCGTATCTGGCACTGTCACTGCTGCTAATGCTTCAGGTCAGCAGAAAGAATCACTTTTGTAATTTGCTTATAAAGTCGTTGAAAAGAAGGCAGTAACTTTACTGACAGCACACTCTGTTTGCTGTTCTGCAGGAATAAATGACGGGGCCGCAGCTGTGATTCTGATGAAGAAATCAGAAGCTGACAAGAAATGCCTGAAACCTTTGGCTCAGATTGTATCCTGGGCCGAGGCTGGTTTGGATCCTGCCATTATGGGAGTCGGGCCTATAGCAGCAATAAGGAAGGCCGTAAGTAATACAAGAATATTGTTAATACTTATACCTCTTCACAGCATAGAGCCTTAACCAGACTCAGACATGTTCATTTATTAGCACAACTCTACTTTTATATGGTGTTTCCTGTTTTGGGAATGGGCTATCCTGCAAGTGAGAGAATTGGCAGCTATTCTGCCCCCAGGACTCTGCTATTGTTTTTTAAGCACCTGCAGGAGACGAGACTGGGGTCATGGCTCAACTCCAGGTATCTCCCTTTCCCATTTGGAAAAGGTCTGCTCGGTCACTCCTCACATGGCTGATATCATTGACTGAGGAGCGGTCAAATTGTGTCCCCCTGAAGTAGGGTCAAGTAGATTGTTTTCTTTTCAACCAATGATTCACCCACTGTGCATTCCATCATCTTCAGATTCAAGGGTAATGACTTAGATTTACTATTTATTCTAGGTAGAAAAAGCCGGCTGGACGCTGGATGAAGTTGATCTCTTCGAAATCAATGAAGCTTTTGCATCACAGTCTGTAGCTGTTGTCAAGGAACTGGGTATAAACCCAGAGAAGGTGAGAAATGTAGATATAAAAATTGGCACTACAACTAAATGCAATTGATCCTTTTTACTTCCTGATTCACCCAATGGGTCAATGTGGGATGTAATAAAACAACAAATTGCATTTATAAAGCGCCTTTCATGTCGGGAGGATGTCCCAAGCCACTGCAGTCGAGGGTTTGCATCCAAGCTGGGGTTGGATTCGGGAGGGATGGGGGCCAGGAAGATGACCGGTCAGAGGAAGGTTTTGAGGACCTTGAAGGAGGTAAGGGAGAGTTGAGGTGATAGGGCTCTCGTTGGAGTTCCACAAAGTGAGAGCAGATAGGCTGAAAGCCTGACTGCTGATGGTAGGATAGGCAGGGGACCTGAAGCAGGCCAGTGGAGTAAGGAGAAAATTAGGGAAAAGGTTTTCCCTCTTTTTTAAAAAAATGCATTTTTTGTGTTTGTCTTTCTAGGTAAACATCCAAGGTGGTGCTATTGCTTTAGGTCACCCTCTGGGAATGTCTGGGTGCCGCATTCTGGTTACACTTCTCTACGCACTGGAGAGAACAGGAAAAAAGCGTGGCATTGCTTCTTTGTGTATAGGAGGTGGAATGGGAATAGCTATGTGTGTTGAAAGGCAATAAATTACACCTAAATTTTACTACAAGAACTGAAGATACTCTGCAGCTAAGCTACTGACTGGATAAAATTGAGCTTTTATTTTAGAGGTTACAGCCTGATTCCAATGAAATGTAGGTGCATTTTGTTTTTATAATGAATGTGTAAAGTAGGTAGGTTTTAAAACTATTCAAAACTTCAGTCCACATAAAATGGTTCTGAAAATTAGTGTAACTTTTAAATATTTGATTAAAAGTACTGAAGTTTGAAATCATAGTAATATTGTGTATGTGGAATCCATACTTTTGTTAAAATTCATAAACTCCTTCCTATTATCTCTCAATTCAGATTGACCATTTTTTTCTTTATGAAATAAATTGCTCAATGTACCATTGCTGAATCTTGTAAACTGACTCTCAAATTACATCAAGTGCCAGTATTTATAGAAGGGCAAGATGGTTGAATACATGTGAGAAAGCAGGGGAACATTCATTGTATTTTAATTTTGCTTTAATTGATTTACAAATGCTGCCCTAATACTTTTGAGCATTTTATCATTCCCCATGGTAAGATCAGCAACCAAGAATCAGAGAGGTTACTTATTTGGGGAGATAATAATCATCCTTGTATTTGATATAGTGCCTTATTACATCCTTCCCCAGTAGTATTTTTAATTAATGTTTTCCCCAGTGAATTTGTGTGAGGGAGAAATCATGTCCACAATGAAATAACATACACAATTAATTAGATTTGAAAAGACCAGAAGCACAACATCAACGTTTATTCATGAAATTAAGGTGGTCTCTTAACAGCTCCCTACATAGATGGGCTGATCACTTGACAACTGTCACATTTTATTTCTGAAGGAGCTTGAAGCACAACTGTCAATGTACAGGAAATAATTTTGCACAAATAACTTGAAAGAGTTGACTATAGGTAACAAAGTAAGAGGTCTTTTAAATCCGGTTTGTGCCAAATAGCACTAAACAAGCATAGTAAATTAAACAGAGCACTAAACAAGTGGCACTGAATTTCAGACAAGTATGACAAGCTGCTCAATCTAGAACAGAAGTACAAGAAGCACCTGATGGATGCCAAGAGTTAAACATAAATTATAATAGCTGATTTTAGAACTCAGGTGCTTCAGCCATTAAGCTCTCCACTTTGAACTGCATCTTGGTAACTCTTTCCTTTGTCTTGCTTTTCATCTGGGTAAAGTTTGATGAGATCATCAATTCGCAGGATGGTTATAGCAGCTTCTGTTGCAAACTTCAGACTCTTGACTTTAACCATAGTAGGCTCAAAGACACCAGCTTGTTTGTTGTCCCTTGGCTTCCCATTCAATAAATCAAGACCAATCCTGCACAAGCAAAATGTCAATTTGATTAACACTGTTTTAATAGCCAGTCACTACAATATTAGTAAAACATTCATAATTTCCGATTGAATTCTGACAACTCAGCCATAAAAGTTACTTTAACAAGATGGAGAAAATCAATTTTGCACTTTACTGCTATCTGGGGCACCAGGTCACCAAAAATCAATGATTGCTCATGAATTGCAACAATGTTCAAATTTAGTTTCATCGCTGATTCAGACAACAATGGGTCTCAAGTCACAATCTTTTGCAGACCACAGTACAATAAAATTTTTACCATTTCAAAGTTTTGCGATCAGGATTGACCTGAGCTTCGTTGTGGAATGCACGCAACTTTGCAACAAGGTCTGTAGAATCCTGAGCAGCATTCACTGCCAGAGTCTTAGGAATAACCAACATGGCCCGGGCAAATTCTGCAATGGCAAGTTGTTCACGTGATCCCTAAACAAAAAGACAACCAACAGTTAAATACATGAAGTACTTTTAACTTATTTTCTTAAAATAATTTTTAATACTGCAAATTAATAGGGACAGTAATCCCTGGTTAATCAGCTCAAAGCATACGGTAAAAGTGCCCTCCCCCAATAATCTTGAAATACAATTAAACCCATACCAAACTAGTTGCATAGTTTTCCAGGTAGATGGAGAGTGCAGCTTCCACAGCCCCACCTCCTGGAACTAAAGACTTGGACTCAAGCACTCTCTTCACAACACAGAGTGCATCATGTAGGGAGCGCTCCATCTCATCACACATGAAATCATTTGCTCCTCGCAGAATGATTGATGCAGAAGTACGGGCCTTTGTACTGAAAAATACAAATTAAACTTTACAACAATAGTACTTGTGAGGGTTGGGTGAAACTCATTTTAAAATGTCAGCATCAATTTATACCTCACTTTTAGAAATCAGAATCTAGATCCCTTTTTCAATCACAAACTTTGTGTGCACTGCTCCTGAATGAACAATACCTATTGCTTATATACTGTTATGCAAAACAATATTCATTGCCGACTTAAACCAGGAATAGATGTGACAGTTCTACTTTCATCAGGAAACTGCTTAGATTATATTTATATGCACAACAAATTTAATCTGCATCTGTGCAGTCAATATAAAAAAAATTCAACACAATTACAATCCCAACATCTTTTTCAATTCTGCAACATTAACAGTAGCATTACAAGATACTACACTGTATACATTGGAGATAATTTTTTATGTTCAGCTAATGCATTACTGAGAAGACATCAGCAAGGTCTTCAGTCACACAAGGCTGAATATTCTCTATCCCAAGCGTACAACTGCTCATGCCACAGATATTAGCAGGGCAGCAAATAAATGGGAGTTCAGTAAGTTGTACATGTTTTCCTTACTTTTTAACAAGTATCAGTTCATCATCGCATATCCTTTCTTGAACCACCTCCTCAGCTTGGCCCACTAAAGAGGGATCAAAACTCTCATCTCCTTCCAAGTTTGCAAGTGTTGAACAGATAGTTGCTATAAACAAAAACAGGTAAAAATCATCAGAATAGGTTTCTCAGTCCAAGACACCCTTTTCTGATTTACGTACTTTTAACACTTCAACAAAATTACATTTGTATAGCGCTTTTCATGTCGGGAGGACGTCAGAATCACTAGGAAAATTCCAGCTGATTCCGAATGCCACCCTTTCAAAATTGAATGACATTAATATTGGACATTAAACTCGATAGCTTGTCACTCCAAGGGTAAAGAGCTGAGCAATAAGTTATCCGGAGTAGCGAGTTTGATATAGGTCCTCCCAGCTGCTCCGTGGCTTTTGGCCCTATCCTGTCACACGATAAGATGTAAGACAGCGTAGGAGGCCACGGCTTAGCCCCTGCAACGCATCTGAGCATAGGCACCCAACCTCCGCTACCAATCACAGCATCGGGCTGGAGGCCTTTGTAATGCAAGATGCCATATTACAGAACGAGTTATCAGATCAATTTTCGACTAAGAAGATAGCGAATAAGCTATTTTCTGCTCGCTGGATTCAAACAATCTGAGTCAGTCATAGTGGCTATCACTAGCCACTATGAATGTCAGCACAGACAGAGGCTACTCAGTGCACCATTGATCCGCGCTAGGAGTTGGGCCCACAGAATAAAATTAATGTTTTTGGTTTTGGGCCTCGTCCAACCAGGTCGGAATTCCGGATAACTGGAGTCCAATAAGGCAGGGGATCACTAGTTTGAAAGTATATATAATTCACAACAGTAACCTAGTAAAAAAAATGCTGCACTTACCTCCACTGGCCTTAGCAATTCGTCTGAGGTCTTTCTTCAGACAACGGCGTAATGCCCTGCAGGGACCTGCCCTGCAGGGACCTGCCCTACATCCTCCCATCACAGCATCAAGATAATTCTAAATATATCCAATATATCAAGCAGGAAGTACATCATCCAACCCCAGGAACTCTAAATTTAGAGCAGAGTTCCAACAGATATCTACGATTATCATAGATGTACCTTTGGTTACTGGAAAGAGTTCCCACTTTATTTCCTAAAACTAGCTCGTCCTAAAAATATAACAAATTTGAACTTGTAAAAATATATAGGGATGGAAATGTTTTCATACCATAAATAATCGCCCAAATAATTCTTGCATTTGATATAGTGGTTAGAACACTGAAACATCTCAAAGCACTTCACATATAATTGCTGTCAAATGTAATGACTGTATATTTGTAAATAGTTGCAACATCTTTCTGACACAGAGACAAGATTGCTACCAACTGAGCTCAGCTGACAAATAATAAATAGAGGACAGAAATGTTTTTAAGTTTTGATACAGAATTCTTTGAAAGTAAAATAACTATTGTAATTACTTTACAGGGATAAAGCTACTCCTGACAGTTTAAATAATTATAATAATCCTTGCATTTGATATCATGCCTTTCATGTCGGGAGGGTGTCACAAAGCGTTTCACAGGATTTATTTTAAAGTATAGTGACTGAACTGAGATCTCGGGAGCATCTGGCAGTCAAATGACTAAGAATGGAAAACAGGTATTTAAAAACCGAAGTCAGATGATGCTCTAACGGCCCACTGGGTAAAAGTACCAACTGCCGTAGCACTAAACCTTGCATTTGATAGAGTGCATTTAATATAGAATCTCAGGAATGTCACAAGTTTGATCTCAAAAAGAACTACTCCGAGATGCAATACCATGTGAAGGCTGCTATGTAAATGCAGGTTGTTGTTGTTGCTTTGGGTTATTATGACTGGTCTCAGAGTCCCTGGCTTGGGAGAGTTCATGCTTCTGACTGACTCTCTTCCCCTACTGGAACCTGAGCATGGTCACAAGATGTCAGGTAATTTTAGGGTCAGCCTTATCACAAGATTGGTCTGGATTGACAACAATCACTCTCGCTCTCAAGGCTCACTCATAAAGAATGAGCACTACTGGAGATGCAGGAAGGTAGCTGGTGCCTATAGAACTGTAACCCAGCAAAGGATCACCTGAAAACAACAACACAACAACAACAAGATTGCATTTATAGAGCGCCTTTCACGTCGGGAAGGCCCTTGCAGGGACCGGCCCTTGCAGGGACCGGCCCTTGCAGGGACCGGCCCTTGCAGGGCAGGTGTTCCACAGTTCTTTCACTCTTTATATATCTATACCTATTTATCTATAGATAATAATCCACTAAACATTTTGCAATCCTTTTATAATAATAAACCTTGCATTTGATATAGCGTTTCCACGTCTTCTAGACGTCCCAAAGCGCTTCACGGAATATACAGTAAAGTGAATTGATTGTATATTTGTGGACGAACGCCACAGCCAGTTGCGCACAGCAATGTCCCACAAACAGTCGTGGATTGAAAATGACCAATTTTTATTATTGTTTTGTTTTTTGGAGGGATTACTTTTATTATTAATGTTAGCATTATTCCCACTCTGAGGGAACTGGTCTGCAACTCCCAAGTCTCGCTGATGAGTACTGGAGTACCAAGACCATCTCAGAGCATTGACTAAATTCCGCTATTCCATTACCATACAATCAACTTGGAGCCAGCTCAGTTCAACAAGACACCCCCCACCCACCCCCAGTTATCTCTCCTTCTCCCTCCTGCAGGAGATTAGTCTCTAGTTGGTCATTTGACAATCAGCAACTGCATGTTTGAGGAAATTTCCTGCCAGCTTCCTGGTAAGCAGCATACGAAGTGTGTGCAAGCACTGTCACCATCCTCCTGACCACAACCACACGTATCATTGAGCCACCGTGACATTCTGGAATCCATGCTCAATAATCCATACAAGGTTTACTCAACACCAGCTCCGTAATTTGCTTTCTCCATGTCCCCCACCCCGCCATCAGTGGTCGGGCCTTCAGCCTTTCTACCCCATCCTCTGAAACTCCATCCTGGAGTCCCTTCACTTTGTCCAGCTCATCTCAAGGCTTTCCTCTTTGACTGCGCCTTTGGTCATTCTCCCACCTCTACCTGCCTTGCTGTCCAGCCCTCTTGATTTCAACCCCCAACTCAGGTGCAAACCCTTGCCTTGGGACGTCCTCCCGACATGAAAGGCACTATATAAACGCAATTTGTTGTTGTAATCCAGGTTCTCACTTGAGGGGCTTCAACAAATAACTGTGGCAGCTGTGAAGCTGACTATCTCCAGGATGCTCAGCGCCAGGTCAGTGTTTGCTGAAGCTCTTCCTCCCTGCAGCCATTTCCCCTTTTAAATCCACCTCCGCTGCTTGGATCTGGACTTCGGAAATGAACCCAAGGAAACCCATGGAATCATGAGGAAGACACATGTCATGTATGCTACAATCTTAACCTGCATTGGGACCCTGTTACCAGTGAAAAGAGACAAAATCAGTATCCTTCGTCCCTTCTCAGCACAGTCCTGAAGGGTAGTGTCCACCACAATCCCCAGACACCAATATGAATGAACAGATGGGATGGAATCCGCTTGTACTATCTAATCAATGATAATTCTCTCAAGCTGTGTGGAGCTATAATACCACTCTGACTATCACATACCACTGACATCCCAGTTTTCAAGATGGTGAGAGTAGCACACTCCCCAGCACATCATCATCTGCAAACAGATTTGCAGCAATTCTGAGAAATCATGTGCAGTGATGTAGTGATGGCGGTGGGTCAAGTCGGACGAACCAGGAGTGTGTGGTTCCACTAAGGTGGATGAGGAAGGAGAAGTAGTGGAGGAGGATACATTATAGACTGTCCTGAAAGCAGCGGAGAGGTCCAAGAGGACAGGGAGGCAGATAGAGCCCTGGTCACAGAGAAAGAGGACGTAATTTGTGACGGGCAGAGTGATAATCAGACTGGAGGGGTTCGAGTAGGGAGTGGAGGGAAAGGTGTGAGCGAGGTTGATTGGCAACAGCGTGTTGCAGAACTTTAGAAATAAACAACAACAAGATTTCATTTATAGAGCGCCTTTCACGTTGGGAGGACGTCCCAAGGCGCTGGACAGTTGGGTCAGGACCCGAGCAGGGGGGAAATGGTCAGGTTGAGGGGAGGGAAGGGAGTGAGGAGGGGGTAGAGAGTCGAGAGGGGAGCTGAAGGCGCGGTCAAAGAGAAAGGTCTTGAGACCGGCCTTGAAGGAGGAAAGGGAGGAAGCGGCGAAGGCACTGGGGGATAGAGTTCCAGAGCCTCGGGGCTGAGAGGCTGAAGGCCCGGCCACCAATGGTAGGGCGGTTGGGGCGGGGGATGTGGTGCAGACCGGAGCCAGAGGAACGGAGGGTACGAGCAGGTAAGTAACAGAGGTAAGTACGGGCGGGCATAAAGAGCAAGTTTGAGATCGGCCAGCTGTTTACAAAATTAGTAGGATCAAGGGTTTTTTTTAAAGGAGGGGGAGATGATGACAACAGTTTTGAGGGGGGAGCGGGATGGTATGTAAGGAGAGGGACAGGTTAACTGTGTCTGCCGGCAGGCGGCAGAGGAGAGGGTAGTGGCTGGTCAGCTAATAGGTGGGGAGCAGGTTCAGATAAAGACTGAAATTATGAAAGGGTCTCCTGGCCAACAATTCCACCCCTAAAAATAGTCATTCACTTCATGCTGTTATTGTTATTATTTCACAGCACTGATTTCATTCACCATGAATAGACGACAGCCTTCTTCCAAAAATTAAACCATTCAAAACTTTCTTTTGTCAAAAATAAAATGACCTTTGTAAACTGATGTTTTCAAAAACTACTTAAGGTAATTTCTGAAATTTACTGATGAACAAACACAATTGAATGTTCTGACTCTAATCCAGGAAGTATGAGTAACTGTTCTGAGCTTGTATTTGATATAGTGTAAGACTGCTCCCTCTTCCGGTAGGCATATAGATTATTTCAGGTGGAAGCAATTAAACATCATCACATTGGAGTCCAGAAATTTACCAATAGATTGAGTTTGGATGTGGAGAATTATGGGCATAATAAAAGGCTCGGAGGCAAACTGACTTGAACATCTCAATTCCTTTGAAATAGCCCGAATATTTTATTTATTTAAAGTAGGTAGGCTATCTGAAAGAAAATAATCCTCCTTGGGGTGAGTCTCCTGGGAGCTGAGCTGACTTCAAGGTGACATGCACGGCCACAGAATGGCAGAATTGAGCCAGCCCTCTGTCCGCAGTATTCCAGGGCACTGCTGATAACAGCACAGCGATCCTGGCTCATCAGGAGGACTTAGAAAGGCAGATCAGTCACTGGGGGAAAGGAAACATTCCAGTCAGCTCCTGTTAACCCTGCAAGCCAAATCGCTAACGGGAAGGGTGGTCCTAGCTGGACACGCAGTGAGAAAGCTTGCTAGACAGAAATATCAATGTTAGGCTAGATTATACTCCACTGGTTCGACTGTTAGCTGGTTAGACTCCAGCAGTACCTCAACACACTCTCTGGGGTCCTCAAGCCTTGGGTCTTGCCAACCTGCACCTAATACTTTCCAGAATTAGGTAAGCAGGTTGTGTCCCTCCAGGGAGAGAGTGTGCATTCCAATAATCTCTCTCTGGGATTTCCATGTGCAGGTGGGATTCATGGAATTCTCAGTTTAGTTTAGATCCTCTTGAGCATGGTGATGAGTTTCCGCATGTGTCAGACACCCGGCTGATCGCCAAAAATCTAGATCATTTAACCTTGAATTTAACTCTTCTCATAGGAGACATTCCTGTGGTCCCATAGACACAGAGATTATGTATGAAAACCATTAAAAATGCTTTTTACCCACAAAACCATATATTCTTCTGTTAAAAAAAAAGAAGCTTTAGTTGTGGGAAAACATTTGACATATTTGGTGATTAAAAAAACCTAAAAATTTGGATTATTTTGGAAAGTCAAACAAAAAACAAACAAAAAAATCAAGTTTTATGCTCACATTGTATGTCAGAGGACAGCACAAAGTCTTTCACAACACATCTCCAATTAGTTTCTTGCATCCTTAGAGCACAGGCAAATTGGGAGCGATTCTGGTGCCAAGCAACTCCATGTTTGCCAAAAAATATGTCCTGAAGTATACTGCGTACATACAGGGCTTCCGCATGTGTGAGACACCTGGCTGATCAAAACAAGAAAGAAGACTTCCAAAAGTTCTGTAATAATCCAAAGTACTTCTGTTAATCTGGATCTTTCAATCCTTCAAATGCAAATCTTATTGTCATCATGTAAGCTGTAGTGTAAGTACTTGTTTGTGCAGACAAGGAGCGATCTACCCTGAGATAGGATTCAAGTGGCTGTATGGCATTGGTGTGACATTGGCATCATAATCTGGGCTTGTAGTGGGCAGCCACTGTACTGCTGATAAAGTAATTATAATCCTTGCATTTAATATAGCGCCTTATCACGTCTTCGAGACATCTCAAAGCGCTTCACGGAATATACTGTAAAGTGGATTGACTGTGTATTTTGTAGATGAAATGCGACAGCCAAGTGCGCAATTGTCTTATCAGATAAGACATTAAACAGATCTCATCTGCCTGCCCTGATGGTTCAGGTAAATGTTAAAGATACAGTGGCACAATTTCAAAGAAGATCACTGGCATCTCGCAGGGCATGGGCTAGCATTCCTCCTTCAACCAAAATTCACCAAAAAGGAATAGATTAAATTAGGTCATTTCTTCTCATTGTATGTGGTTCATTGCTGATGCAGATTAGCTGCTGAGCTTGCATTTGTAACAACATTCCCAATACTTCAAAGTAACTCATTGTATGAATTTGAGATGCTTTGAGATGATAAGGCATTATATCAAATGCAAGGTATTATTATTATGGCATGTCACTATGATTCTTCTTGGTTCTTTTGTGCCCTTCCCCCAAAAAGCGTTGGCACAATTTCACCGCATTTCACTGCTATACTCATGTTGTCATTTTCATCATGTAAAATATGTATAGAATAATACATTTTAGATACTGTACAAGCTATTAGGTAAATAGTATGTCTACAAACTGCATAATAGTATATCCCTTAAAAAGAACCACAAAAGCACTTTCCAAAAGAACCTTGTGGAACCTTTGTTTCATGTCGTTTGCTTGTAGTATTACAGCATTTTGCTCTTTTATCTGGAAGATTGAGGTTTACTTCATTCTTTGGCCATTTCATTATGAGGAGATGACTTGAACTTGTAAGAGTGAATAAACATGATTATGTTAATTAGTTGTTGTGATCAATAAATTGTCTACAACAGGAAATATGCTAAAGATAGTTTTGAAACAGCAACACCTGTAGCTGTTTAGATCCACAGTTTAAATTTAGATTAAAACATGTCATAACTCTCTTTGATACCAAATTCACTCTTGTCATATTACCTAACACATTTAGTCTATTTTCTTCCATTGTTATCTATTAAATGCAAGGATTATTATTATTAATTGCACATTTTTGGAGGACACCTCCCAAAACACAATGCACTTCAAGCAATGCATTGATTGGAGTGTCAGCCTGGACTGTGAGTTATTCTCTGTTGATTTCAATACGTTGCTGTATTAGGTTTAATTTTGTGCCTTCAACAAATTAAATAGAACAAACATAGGGATAGGAATTTAAAAAATCTATCAGATTTTACCTAATATATACATAAATGTAATTAACATAAAACCTTATACTGTACAATTAACAAATAGGAATGGTATGTTACTATGTTATTAGAATCAGCGCCTTGGGACATCCTCCCGATGTGAAACGCGCTATACAAATGTAATCTTGTTGTTGCAGAATCCAAATATTGCATAAACAACTAATAATGTTGTTCCATTTATTCTTTAAGGGAAAAATGCAAACTGGTTATTAGAGTATGAAGAGAGAAAGTAAAAATCTGAGAACTATTACCTGTAATGGCTCCAGTTTAGAAATGTAGAACAGGGAATCTGAGGTGAAATTTTCTGTGCGCAAATTATTTGCTATTTCTGCCACCCACTCAGGTACAGTGGTGTTTACATTGCAACTGTTCCCTTATGTTTTGTGTAGTACATGTGACCAGTGTTTAACAGGTGTCACCAAGGACACAGTGCTGAATCCATTACTGGGACAAAGGTTAACTAATATAATAATCCTTGCATTTGATATAGTGCCTTGTCACGTCTTCGAGACGCCTCAAAGCGCTTCACAGAATATACTGTAAAGTGAATTCACTGTATATTTTGTGGGCAAAATGCGGCAACCAATTGCCACAAACATGTGGATTGTGTAATCAAATTGTTAAAGCGCTCTGGGACGCTATCCTGCATGAGGGGCGCTATATAACTGTAAGTTGTTGTTGCTGTTATTATTATTTTTGAAGGGATTATTACCCCCGGAAAAGTGATCCGCCAATCGAATAACAACCAGGTTCCTGCTTACTGCTAGGTAAAGAGAGGGTGTGGAGTAAGGAAACTTGCCTTTTCGCCCAGCCAGGAATCAATGTCTTCTTGTGTTGCAAGGAGAGTGCTCTAATCACTAAGCTACAGGACTCCAGGACTCACTAAGGAAGAATTAAAATGAATGTGGTTAATATATGTATTCTTGTCTGCAATTCGCTACATGATTGAGATTGGTGCATCTGAGGAGGTACCAAGCAGGGGATCATCCTTTTCCCTTAAGGCGTGAGAGGAAATTGGTTGGCAAAATATCCTGTGGCACCTATGCCAAAGCAGCAGAATTAAGAGGGCCCAGTTAATGGTTGCAAAGTGCTATTTCAGTACAGACACTAGGAAGTATTTAATTTTGCTCTTCCCTGTCTTTGGCATCTGTGTAGATACATGGAGAGGGAAGTGTTAGCCTGGCTCAGTTAGTAGCACTCTCACTTCTGAGTTAAAAAGTGTGGGTTTGAGCTGCTTGTTAGAACTTTGAGCTCATAGTCTGGGCTGACACTTTAATGTGGTACCAGGCAAGCACTTCGCTTATAATAATAGAATTTAAACCAAGGTCCTATCTGACTGTTCAGGTTATGGATGTAGAATCATAACAAATTACAATGCAGAAGAAAACCATTCAACCCATCAAGTCTGCACCAGCTCTCAGAGTAAGCTGTCTATTCAATCCCTTCAAGCCTTTACCTTTCATATACCTGTCTACCTCCTTCTTGACACATTAAATCCTATGGTAAGTCTTTATGCTGGCCTCAATGAATACTGTCGAAAACAGACATTATAGTCTTCCGCCAGTGAGGAACAAGACTCAAAACAATGTTCAATTAGGAGTCTGCATATCACAAGGAAAATAAATACTGCACTGTGGTCCAGATTCCATTGACGTTTGGGAGAGATGTTACGAAAATTAAAGCACAATAGCTCATAACTCTCTGACACTG
Organism: Callorhinchus milii; assembly: GCF_018977255.1. Lineage (NCBI taxonomy): Eukaryota > Metazoa > Chordata > Chondrichthyes > Chimaeriformes > Callorhinchidae > Callorhinchus > Callorhinchus milii. The sequence goes on along the minus strand of NW_024704743.1, from coordinate 21,962,837 downwards.
GTATCGCCAACACCCGGAGGATTAGTGGTCATGCATCCCTATTTGTGTCCCATTTATCTCCATGACAACAATCACTACACTCCAAAGTAACTCATTGTGTAATATGCTTTGAGACATTTTGGCTTGATGAAGCACTACTTATCAAATGCCTATTAATTTCACTATCCAATTGCCTTTTGGAATGGCTAGCCTGGGCTAAAAGGTCTCTACTCCCCTTGCACGAGAAAGAAGGGAAAGATGAAACATGGTAAATGCTCTGTTCTTACCATTACCAAATGGTTAAAATTCATAATTTGTAATGATAGTAGCACTGTACCTTGCTAACATCAGCAATGGAATCTGGACCACAGAAAAGTATTTATTTTCCTTGGGGTATGCAGACTCCTAATTGAACTTTTTCACGCACAATTGCCTTTGGCATTGGGAATTAATATTGATTTATTTTGCTTATAACCTTTGCTTTTGAAATTTATAAATTTTTCTTTCATAATTTATCGTGTATCGTTAAAGTGACTCTAAAACACAATTTATTTCTCCAAAAATGTTGATCTTTACTACCTAATATATTCACCTTAACATTAACCGTGGCTTTTTCTTAAGTGACCTGCCAAAATAAAGTTTGCCAAAGGTTTTCGTAATTGTTGATATTATTATGTAAGATCTCTGTCATCTTTGATTTGTGACAGGAATTCACAAATTAATCTGAGACCTTTCTTTGCTCAACAATGTCTTTGATCTGCTGTTCCAGAAAGATCAAGCATGTTAGGAAATCTTGCAGTGGCAGGAATATGCTGTTAAATTGGTTCTGTAGTGCACAGGGAAATAACAGCTCACTAAAAGAGAATAGGCAATTTAAAATATTAATTAGGCATTAAGACTTCAAGTCACGGCTCCACTAATGACTCAGTTTGTATAGCTGCTGCCGAATGGGCAACCAAACAATACAGACCCAGAAAACTCCCAGGTTCAATCTCCAGGTTGTGCTGTTAGTCAATCTCAGCCAGAGAACCAATTTGGGTGCTGTAATTAGCCCCAGGGTTCCCGAGTTAGTGAGTTTCCAGCCCTCCCTACTGTCCGGTGACCGCTGCTAAAAATTGTGTATGTGTGGATCTCAGGTGAGATCAGGAGCAGGCTTGTTATGATGCCACATGGCCATATAGTCTGACTGACAAGGCTCACTCCCACATGAAGAATAGTCACAACAGGGACCATCAATTCAGCTTTCAGTACACAGAATAAACATTTTGCTATTCACCTAAATGGGAAGAAATGAGTCTATTCCAAGAGTAAGTCTGAGTGTCATTGTTTCTTTCAGGAGATGGAAACACAGAAATCTTCAGCACAGGAGACCATTTGATCTATCGAGTTTGCGTTTAGTGACTACAGAACTTTTTCTCGGCGGGTGGATAGGCGTTTGATAAATCCAATACAATTTATGTTCATAAAGCACCTTTTGTGTTGCAGACATTTTAAAGCACTTTAAATTGCTCAAATAGTTGTGACAGGTGATAAGCCTGCCTAAGTTGTGAATTTATGATGGCCATCAGTTTTGTAAAATGAATGCAAGGCAGAGGTTTAGTTATTAATGTAGAAGTTACAATTGGTTGTACAGGTGACTTTGTTGATGTAATGTAAAAGATGGAATTCTGTTCCACTGAGGACAAGGCTGCAGGCATTTGAGAGGTACTGGATTTTTTTTAAAAAAATGGAAAATAACCCAATAATTGGAAAGTAAGGCCAGCCTCCAATTGACTTTATTTCTACTGGCATTTAATAAAAGGAAATTCAGGAGATGGGTCAGTGGTTCCGCTGACTTGAATTTGATTACCCTTTGCTGTCACTTTGATAGTAATGGATTGCTTTTTGCAAATACTGCCAAAAGAAAAACATTTTACATGCTGGTCATTCTCAGCTCCAGGTAACACACTGAAACGTGAGTGTTACATGAAAAGGAATGGAAGAGTCTAGGCATATATTTCACTAGATGTAGTTGCTAACAATGAGAGGGAGAAGAGGCAGATTAAAAATAAAATGAACAAAATCTGTCTGGCCAACCTGATGATCCATATGATGTGGATTGTGTTAGCCAGGCTGGAAGAAATACAGTTGCAGAGGTTTGTTTCAGGACTTATTTTACAAGATTAAAAGGTTTAACGAGGCTGGAAAGATGCATTTCTAAATATTTTAAATTATTTTCTTTTAAATCCTGCAAGTCCTCACCAATTTAACTTTCTCCCTTAACAGTTCAGCATACAAACTGTTCTGTGCCACTAGACTGGGATATATTAGAGGGCAGTGGAAGAAGGAAGTTAAGAGGGTAAACTCAACTGAGAATCAGCTAGATTAATTTGAGGGACAAAATGAAGAATCAACCAAGAGTAGCTGGGATGGTTACAAAGGCAGAACACACTATTGGCGTCAATTTGCATTGACAAAGGGTTGATGTATAGTGATTAGTTTTCTATAATACAATAATGTTAAGTAACCTCAGACATTTTCATAACTTCATCAAAGGTAAACCTTATGCAAATAAAAGTTAAACTATAAAACGTGTTAATTTAGAATAAGAGATTCAACATCATAGGTAGAGAAATAAACTGACACCTGCAGCACTACTTATGTAGTACACCATTCTCATTGATTTCACCCACTGTAATCTCTCTTCAAAATACTGTTTGTGCTCGTGGTTCCTGGGTGCTTGGATTGTTGCTATTCCTCAAGTTTAATTTTTGAAGCAGGTTTTGAAAAATCACTACAGTATATAGTGGTATTGATTGTCAACAGGGGGCACTATGCAATCAGTTTTGGGTCATTAGAGCAGAAGGTTGAGAGGAGATTTAATAGATGCGTTCAAAATTATGAGGCATTTGATAGAGTAGATAGGGAGAAACTGTATCTTCTGGTGGGTGGGTCAGTAATCAGAGGACACAGATTTAACAACAACTTGCATTTATATAGCGCCTTTCACATGGAGTAGCATCCCGGAGCGCTTGACAGTGGCGGAATCTGACCCCAATCCAGGAGGAGAGAGAGGAGGGAGGGGGTAGATGACTGTAAGCAATTTAAGATAATTGGCAAAAGAACCAGAGAGGAGATGAGGAGAATTTTTTTCCCAAGAGTTGTTATGGTCTGGAATGCACTGGCTGAAAGGGTGGTGGAAGTAGATTCGATAATAACTTTCAAAAGAGAATTGGATAGTTACTTAAAGGAAAAATTTGCAGGGCTATAAGGTAAGAGCGGGGGAGTGGGATGAGTTGGTAGCTCTTTTCAAAGAGCTGGCACATGTACGATGGGCCAAATGGCCTCCTTCTGTGCTGTAAGATTCTATGATTAGCTACAGACTGGGAGGCATCAAATTGGCTTTAGGCCATGTGTGTGTGAGAATTGTGTGTTGTAGATATCCTCTAATGTCCAATAATTAATCAAAACTCTTTGTTACTTACATTTGTTCGTTTCATTCCTGAATCAAAGTAATCCACTCATTTTGAAAAAAAATATACATGAAGAAAGGAACAATTCCTTACAGTCATGCTCACTACCTGACAGATGTGAATGTGTTGAATCAGACAGGCTGTAATATACCTAAATAATAACAACACTATATGCTTCCATTTGATATAGCGCCTTATCATGTGATTGAGAGTCTCAAAGCGCTTCACAGGATATTGTAAAGTGTGTATTTTGTGAATAAAATGCTTCGGATGATAGCATTTAACGAAATAAAATTACCTTAACTGCGAGTTAGTAATCTGCCGTCCGGATACTAACCCGCACAAAATTCCGGACCCCCATCACACCAGTCCTTGCCAGGCTGCACTGGCTCCTGATTACTGAATGGATCGATTTCAAGATCCTTTCACTCGTTTTCAAATCCCTTCGTGCCCTCACCCTTCCCTACCTGACCTGCTTAGCCCCCACTCCACCACCCGCTGCCTATGCTCGGCCGGCTCCGGCCTCCTGTTCGTCCCTCACCCACTCTTGTCCACCATCAGTGGCTGTGCCTTCAGCCACTGTGACCCGAAGCCCTGGAACTTCCTCCATCTCCACCTTGCCCCTACCTCCCCACCTTCAAATCCCGCCTAAAGACTTTCTTTTTTTATCACGCTTACAGTCACCTCACCCCTCCTCTGCCCGTGGCTCGGGGTCAGACTCTGCCACTGTTAAGCGTTCCGGGACCCTATCTCAGGTGAAGGACGCTTTATAAATGCAAGTTGTTGTTGGTGTTGTAAAATGAAGATCCAGAATTCTTTTTTGCCGTTAACCTCCTAGAATTGTCTCGTATGTGGACCTTTATCAGACGGCATGTGGTGTCCCAGACAACGGCCCTCAAACAGAATGTTATTTCTTCAATTAATTCTAGATTAATAGATTAGGGAGACCAATGCTTCTAAACCCATGATTGGTTACTCTGTATATTGTGTGAAGTGTACCGATCGAGGTCTCAAATTACTTCTGGTTTTAACCTTAAGATTATTTTCTTATAATTTCAGAAAGTGTTATTTCTGACATATTCTTAAATTCACTTTTAATTTGGGAGCTGGTTACAAATAGTTCTTAAAAAGATACTACGGATACTGTTTTTTTTTCTATTTTCAACCTAGCGGAGTTCATATTATCAAACATGATGGAATACAAAAACACTGTGGTGGGCTGAAATGTTTCATACAGCGTTCTGCGATTGGTTCAGACATTAATACTGTGTGTCAACCTTAATGGCATTACCACAAGCTTGAATGGTACTTGACCTGTACTGCTCCCACTAGACAGTGACAAGCAAAGTGATAGAAACCAGAACATTCATTTTCCTTTCCATGCTCTAACAGCAATTTTAAGTGCTTAAATCCTCTATTTGTGTTTGGCAGCACACCAGCATAACTTGTGAACATTTAGTAGTGCAGATACCTGCGTGAACAATCATTGCAGAGATAAAAATTGTTGGTCCAGTTAAAATTTGAGCGTACGATTGTGCAGTTCTAATCGGAATTCTAACCTTAGAATAACCTTAGTGGAGTCCTGTAGCTCAGTGGTTAGAGCATTCGCTTTGCAAGTGAGAGACCTGAGTTCAATTCCAGGCAGGTCAGGGCGAAACCTTGGGCAAGTTTCCTTACTCCACACAGAGCCTAATAATAATCCCTCCAAAACAATAATAAAATTAGTCATTTTCAATCTACGACTGTTTGTGGAACATTGCTGTGCGCAATTGGCTGCCGCGTTCGCCCACAAATATACAGTCAATTCACTTTACAGTGTGTTCAGTGAAGCGATTTGGGACGTCCTCCCGACGTGAAAAGTGCTATATCAAATGCAAGGATTATTATTATTATTATTATTATAAAGACCTCTATCAGGACACCCCTGATTCTCCTCTTTTCAAGAGAAAAGAGTCCAAGCTTGTTCAGCCTTTCCTGATAGGTATAACATCTCAGTTTTGGGATCATCCTTGTGAATCTCCTTTGCACCCTCTCCAGTGCCTCTACGTCCCTTCTATAATGTGGGGACCAGAACTGCACACAGTATTCAAAGTGTGGTCTAACCAAGGTTCTGTAGCAGTTTACCATAATTTCCTTGCTTTTCATTTCTATCCCTCTAGAAATGAACCCCAATGCCTGGTTTGCCTTTTTTATGGCCTTATTAACCTGCGTTGCTACTTTTAGTGAATTGTGTATGTGTACCACTAGATCCCTTTGCTCCTCTATCCCATTTAGATTTTTATTTTCCAGGATGTATGTGACTTCCTTATTCCTTCTGCCAAAATGTACTTTTTTACATTAAAATGCATTTGCCATTTAAATGCCCATTCGGCAAGTTTATTAATGTCTTGCTTTAATTTGTTGCAGTCCTTTTCTGTATTAACTACCCACCCCCCAACTTGGTGTCATCTGCAATTTTTTAAATTGTACTGCTGATTCCCAAGTCCAAATCTAATGTATATTGTGAACAACAGTGGTCTCAATACCGATCCTTGTGGAACACCACTGCCCACCCCCTGCCAGTCTGAGTAGCTACCCTTTACCCCTACTCTCTGTTTTCTGTTTTGTAGCCAGCTTGCTATCCATTCTGCTATTTTTCCCCTGACTCCACATGCTCTGACCTTATTCATTAGTCTATTATGTGGTACCTTATCGAACACCTTTTGGAAATCTAAATATAATACATCTCGCGCATTACCCATGTCTACTCTTTCTTTTACCCCTTCAAAGAATTCAATGAGGTTGGTGAAGCATAGCCTTCCTTTTTGAAATCCGTGCTGACTATTCTTTATTATATTTTCTGTTTTTAGATGTTTTTCTATTACCTCCTTCAGTAAGTCTTCCATTATCATTCCTACCACCGATGTTAAGCTGACAGGTCTGTAGTTCCCTGGGCTTGTTATATTTTTTAAATATAGGTTTAACATTAGCTATCCTCCAGTCCTCTGGCACTACTCCCTTTTCTAATGAGTCATTATGTATGTGTAATGACTCTGCTACCTCTTCCCTCGCGGATGCGATCCATCTGGACCGGGGGTTTTATCCTCTCTGAGTTTCGTTACTTTTTCGATTATATCTCCCCTTTGTATCTTAAATGTATTTATATTATTTTCGATCTCTTCTTCTACTGTGATGTCCACCTGATCCGTCTCCCCGGTGAATACTGAGGCAAAGGAATTATTTAATATTTCTGCTATTTCACTGTCGCAGCCTGTGAGCTTATCTTGTCCATCCCTTAGTGGCCCTATTCCTATATTTCTTTTATAATAATATTGTTATTTATATGTCCGTAGAGTATTTTACTATTTCTTTTTATATTCCTTGATAATTTAATTTCATAATTCCTCTGTGCCCTTCATAATTCCTCTTTGCTCTCTTTACTTTCAGTTTTTATAACAAAATACAGAAGTCTAATTATTTTGCTTTGCTATACATGAGATATTTTTGGTTTATACAGCCAGTAAACAAGAGTCTCACAGTTTCCTTTTAAATGTGTAGTTTAAATTGTAAGTGCTCTGAGCCACTACTCTGTGTGCTATATAGGTTCAAGTCCAATTTTGCATAAGCCTAAATTCTGATGTCACAGAGAGTTGAAAAGTGCCTTATGTAAGAGGGAATTTACATTTTGAAGTGTGTTTTGGATGGAACGGATGAGGTTAACCCCTGTCTTATTTGCGTGCACTGTAAAATACCGGGTAATTGTGTGCATTTGTAGTTTTATTATGTTGAATCTCCAAAATACTTCATAATTAATTTATGTTAAGTAGCAACTATTTTCTTAGGCAAATTCTAAGCAACCATTTGTACCTGCAAGATTCCAGGAACAACCCTGGGGTGAGTGACTAATTAATTAGGAGGATTGTTGTTCAGGACACCAGTAGAAACTCCAGGACATTGCTTTAACGCTTCATGTAAAGGACAGGACTTCTGACAATAAAACACTCTGCCCAGGACTGTACTGGTGTTACCCTAGTCTAGGGCCTAGACCAGGAATATTTCTTGATTTATGTCATAAATTGAACACAGACTTACTTAGATTTGTGCACTTCTTAATGGCCCTGTGGCCCACTGGCCTAGATTACGGTTCCTATATGGAGGAAGCTTGGACCCACAACCTTTGCAAACTAACCGAACCAAACTGGTATTTATTGTAAAGAAATGCATAGAATTACTCTGTTTTACAATGCACGTAAGGCAGGAGCTAACATCATCAGTTCTACACAGACATTTGTGTGACATCACTACAAAAAACTGTGTTCATTTAGAAAAGAGTTTCACTATTTCTGTGCTTCACGGACAACCTCTAGTGGCAATAATCAGTACTACACAGTATTGGAAAAGGCAGAACACCTAACGATCTGTCCATCCTTATGTCCCACAGCACTGTACCTACAAAATCTGTTTAACAGTACAGGCATTAACAGTACACAGGGATCAGTAACTCTGTCTAAATGGAAGACAAAATTGCAAATCCTAAACTCTTACATAGATTAAAAAAATACTTTTGCCCATGTACATGTGCAGTCATTTTCCTGAAGAGGATTTATTCCCCAAATTCCTCTTTTTAGAATACCAAAACATCTCATATGAGGAATTCATCTTTTTCTAAAACTACTGATTCAGTACACACGGATGATTCAATAGAACCTCATTACAACCCACTCCATTATAACGCAGATGTCCCCTATAACATGGGTGCGGGAACCACGGGGCAGCTTCCTGCTCCGCTAAGAAATAGCTAATTTCCGGTCACCACATGGAACACTGACCGGTGACCGTGCCCATTACAAGATGGGCTGGAATATTACGGGCCCCAACGACTGCATTACAGTGGGTCTTAACTCAATAGAACCTCATTATTAGGGGGCCCATTTATAATGTCATTTGCTTATCAAGTGGATGGTCTGTGATTGGTTTTGACACACAGACCCACATAAAAGTGACAATAGTGATGACCTGATTACCTAGACATTGGCTTTTTTTAATGTGCTTGCTTCTGCTTGTATCTCCTCTGGATTTCCCATTTGGACTTGTATCTCCTCTGGATTTCCCATTTCTGCTCGCATCTCATCTGGATTTAAAATTTCTGCTTGTATCTCCTCTGGATTTCCCATTCATGCATTGTATATCCTCTGGATTTTCCATTTCTGCTTTGTATTTCCTCTGTATTTCCCATTTCTGCTTGTATCTCCTCTGGATTTCCCATTCATGCATTGGATCTCCTTTGGATTTCCCATTTCTACTTTGTATTTCCTCTGGATTTCCCAATTCTGATTGTATGTCCTCTGGATTTCCCATTTCTACTTGTATCTCCTCTGAATTTCCCCTCTATGCTTTGTATTTACTCTGGCTTTCCCATTTTTGCTTGTATCTCCTCTGGATTTCGCATTCCTTTTTGTATCTTCTCTGGATTACCGATTTCCGCTTTGTATCTCATCTGGATTTCCCATTTCTGCTTGTATCTCCTCTGGATTTCCCATTTCTGCTTGCACCTCCTCTGGATTTCCCATTTCTGCTTGCACCTCCTCTGGATTTCCCATTTCTGCTTGCATCTCCACTGGATTTCCCATTTCTGCTTCTATCTCCTCGGATTTACCATTTTTGCTTGTATCTCCTCTCGATTTCCCATGTCTGCTGGTATCTCCTCTGGATTTCTCATTTCTGCTTGCATCTCATCTGGATTTTCAATTTCTACTGATATATCTTCTGGATTTCCCATTTTTGCTTGTATTGCCACTGCATTTCCCATGTCTGCTTTTTGTATTTTCTCTGGATTTCCCATTTTGCTTGTATCTCTTCTGGATTACCGATTTCTGCTTTGTATCTCCTCTGGATTTCCAATTTCTGCTTGTATTTCCTCTGGATTTCCCATTACTGGTTGCATCTCCTCTGGATTTCCCATTTCTGCTTGTATCTCCTCTGGATTTCCCGTTTCTGCTTGTATCTCCACTGGATTTCACATGTCTGCTTGTATCTCATCTGGATTTTCCATTTCTGCTTATATCTCCTCTGGATTTCCCATGTCTGCTTGGGTCTCCTCTGGATTTCCCATTGCCGCTTTGTATCTCCTCTGGATTGATCCTCTGTCATATTGTGATTCTCTAAGTATCCCATTATGACATCCTTAATTAAGGATTCTAGAATTTTCCCTACCACCGATGTCAGACTGACTGGTCTATAGTTCCCCATCTTTTCTCTCCCACCCTTCTTAAATAGTGGTGTGACGTTTGCGATCTTCCAATCAATGGGAACTGTTCCAGAATCCAAAGAATTTTGGAAGATCAAACACAAGGCCTCCACTATCTCATGAGCTACCTCTTTTAAAATCCGAGGATGCAAACCATCAGGTCCAGGGGAACTGTTGCATTTTAATGCCAACAATTTCCCTAGCACCAATTCTTTGCTAATGTAAATTTCCCTAAGTTGTTCCCTATCATTAGCCCCTTGGTTCATCTCTATTTCTGGTAAACTTCTTGTGTCTTCTAACGTGAAGACAGAAGCAAAGTATTTGTTTAGGGACTCTGCCATATACTTATCCCCCATTATAATTCCTCCTGTCTCTGCCTGTAATGGACCCACATTTACTTTTGCTAGCCTATTCCTCTTAATGCCGAAACCCTTACCCATGCATTAGCCACATCAAGGCTTGATTACGGAATCCCCCTCCTCATCGGCCTTCCCAACTCTTCCCTTCACAAGCTGCAGATAATCCAAAACTTTGCAGCTCGTGTACTCTCACGCACCAGGCTCTGTAACCCCATCACTCCCACTCTCGCCCAACTCCACTGGCTCCCCATTCCCCAGAGGATCGAGTTAAAGATCCTTGTGCACATTTTCAAGACCATCAATGGCCTTGCCACCTCCTTACTCTTTGACCTGCTGACTGCCTACCAACATGCCCGCTCCCTCCGCTCATCAGGCTCCGATCTGCTCCATGTCTACCGCCCGACCCGCCCTGCTATCAGTAGCCGGGCTTTCAGTCTCTCTGCCCCCACACTCTGGAACTCCATCCCACGGCCCTTCGCCTTGCTTCCTCCCTTGCCTCCTTCAAGGCCGGTCTCAAGACCCTTCTCTTCGATCGTGCCTTTGGTCGCCCTATCAACTCTCTGCCTTCCCTCACCCCTACACTAGCCCTACCCCATGCTCGGGCCCCGATACCTGACTGTTCAGCGATTCAGGACATCCTCCCGACGTAAAAGGCGTTCTATAAATGTAATTTTGTTATTGTTGTTGTTGTAAACAGTGATTGGAACAGGTTGCCAAGAAAGGTGGTAGAGGCCAGCACACTGGACTCATTCAAAAAGTAGCTTGATGCAGTAATGGGGTGAGGGGTGGGAGAGGAGATGGTACTTTGACTTGGGATCCTTTAACTGAAGAAAGAGAACTTCATTCCACCCGGTCTGGGCTGATGCAGTCGTAATATGCTTTGCTTTTATTTTCAAAATTTGTACAAATGTGCTAATGTCCAATTAAGAAGTGTTAAACAATTTTGTAGCTTTATTAGGACTCATGTAAATGATTCTAATAGAAAGATTAAGCAATATAATTTAGTAGTTACCAAGATGGGTCAAGCAGATAAACAATTATTTTATATAGAAATCGCAGAGATACTGGACTCTGCAGGTAAAAGAAAACACCCATCTTTCAGGCCATGTTAATCAGCCATGCAATGGATTCAGATTATTGCATTAAAGAATTTTCCTCTGACTTTATGGCATGAAAAGACTTCCAAGTAGATTTTCACAATCACAACCTGGGAAAGTTCAACTCAATCTTTTTGATCAGCTCCAGCTTTTGTTATTGTTTATAGCATCTCATTTCACGAGTGGTTTATGTTGTAGATTCCAATAAGTTTGAGATGACTCATTTCACTTTTTTATGTTCAGCTTCCCGTCCAACACATTAGGAAGCCAGTACCTCATTTGGCTGCTCTATGGGCAGTTAGAAACACAATGGCAGTCTTCACATCACAAAAACAGTCAGCCTGTAGGTTTTCAGATGGATCAGACTGTCTTTACAAACAGCAGTGCCGCTCGTTTACTTTTAATGCTATGGATCAAAACCCCACATTCTAATGGAATTGCTCTGTACTTCTTCCCATTAGTTTACAATAGTCGCAGAAACAAATCTTTTCATGTAGTTAAACAGTACGTGATCATTCTCTGTATAGAAACTGCTAACGTTTAACAAGAAGTAATTACAAAGTCACCGTAGCCATTTGAGCTGCAGTTTCACCTTTTGCACCGAGATAAAGCATAGCCAGAGCCGCTGATATGCTTATGGAGACACAAAGACATTTCCACTTTCATCAGCTTTGTTCAACTCCTTGAAGAGCTCCAGAGCAAAATTGGTATTTGCAGCACATAAAGGATCCATCGCCAAGGAACCTGAAAAAGAAACACACTTTGATAACATTTGCTTTTTTCTTCTGATCCTTATCAAAAAAGATGATTTTGTTTGGAGGCGTTTGCCGAACTCCTGCGGAGAACAGGTTCCAATCAGCCTGGCAGGAGGTGCACTGATGGTTTATATGGTAAAGATACAAACATTAACTTCCAAACAACTGGAAAACCAAATTGACCTGACAACCCAACTTACAATGTTGGTAACAACTGCAAGATTGAAGTTGTGCCAAGTTACTGACAACAGGCACAACTGTCATTACCTTTTGTGTAAACAGTTAGGTTTTATATATAAAAAAAACACGACGACTCCCAGCTCTGGTCTCTATGCATGAATCCATGAGACATGAGGAGACCAGACTTGAGCTCAGCTTGGAGGAATTGCACGCCGACACACATTAGCAAATGAACTGCTTAAGGCAAGGATCACGGAACCAACCTCCAGCAGCGATCACGGGCTTGTATAGTGTTGTAAATAAACAGCAGCAGCCGTGCGGGGAAGGGCAGGGGCTCAGCTCAGCGTCAGTGTGTGGAATGGAAAGGAAAGGCTGAGAGGACAGAGTGGTAAGAGACGCAGTCCCTGCAGCCCCGCCTGTGCACACACTGACTGCAGCCGCTGTGCACACACTGGCTGCAGCCGCTGTGCACACACTGGCTGCAGCCGCTGTGCACACACTGGCTGCAGCCGCTGTGCACACACTGGCTGCAGCCGCTGTGCACACACTGGCTGCAGCCGCAACCTGCAAAAAAAAATCATGTTTGCCATGAAACCAAATTTGTTATCTTTTATAAATTAGTCTTTTCATGCCAATAAAATGTAATAATATTTCAAATCATAATAAATCATTGCATTTGATACAATGTCTGCAATGTTGAAACATCTCAGCATTTCAAAAGCAATTGTGTCAAATGCTCTGAATCAACTGTGTAGATTATGGTCTGTAAAATACAGCAAAGAACCTTTGGTAGATACTTTTATTGTTGTGCGTGTTTGTTGCAATTGTTAAGCAGAGCTCTTCCAGGCTGGGATTAACTTAATACCTACTTCACAAGCTCATGGCCCAAAGAGAAAACTCTGAAGGTTGGGGCGACAGTTGCTGGAAGACATTACCTGGAGTCTGAGTTCGTGAACACACGTTCGTACGTCCAGCGCCTGGAATCCACCTTGATTTGCCTGCAGAGAGGCAAACAGCTTCTGCTTAAACTCTGTACCTCCAACTGGTGGAACCATCAGTCAATGGGAAGGGATGAGAGCTGTGCTACAGGAAGACGATGGCAATGCTCTCACACATTTCATACTGAGATACATCGCCAACCAGGAAGCTCGCAGGGGAATAAATCCTTCAAAAAATACAATAATAATTTGGTAACTCAATCCTCAATTGTTTGTGCAACACTGCTGTGTGCAATTGGCTGCCGCGCTTCGCCCACAAAATATACAGTTATTTCACTTTACAGCATATTTTGTGAATCGCTTCGAGATGTCTCAAAGATGTGATCAAACACTGTATCAAATTCAAGAATTATATTATATATTTTATACTAATAATTATTTTTATTTTAAAAGAAAGAACTACGTAGTACATCAATTGAGAATTGAGAAACATTACAAGGGACATAAGGGATGGAAAATAAATGCTAGGCTTGATCACTCGTGAAACATCACTTCAGTACCCTTAGGTTTCGTTAAACTGGTATCAGCAAGGAAGGGAACTCCAAGGGGCTGTTGCTAATAACCAGAATACAAATAATAATAATAATCCTTGCATTTGATATAGCGCTTTTCACGTCATCTAGACATCTCAAAGTGCTTCACAGAATAGATTGTAAAGTGAATTGACTCTATATTTTTGGGCGAAATGCGGCAGCCAATTGCGCACAGCAGTGTCCCACAAACAGTCGTGGATTGAAATGACCAATCACAATTTGATCCAAGAACCAGAGCAGGATGTGGAGTTTCACTGAATCTAAACAACAACCATTCCGTTGTTATTTGCAGACCATCTGATCTGGCCCCAGTTTTGTACATTCTTATGATTTAAAAACCAGATCAGTAAATCTATTATTTAAAGTGTTCCATACTCACTGAAAGGAGATGCCTTAAGCACTCAGACATCACTTATCCTGTGTGAAGGGCGTTTTATAAATGCAAGGTATTGATCAAGTTTCCTTAAATTGCTGAGATTAATGCAACAATTATTTACTCCCTGGAGAAATCCAGTGATCAGTTAATAGAAATAAAGAACTTTTATTAACTAATTGTATCGCATTGAAATATTTCAGCTAATATCTTTCAATTGTAGAAAGCTATATTATTTAGGTAGGTAGATACTTCTATGGTGTTAAATTGATTGAGAGATACATACTACAAAGAAATCTAATAAGAGTACTAAATATACAGTCAATTCACTTTACAGTGTGTTCTGTGAAGCGCTTTGGGATGTCCTCCTGACGTGAAAAGCGCTATATCAAATGCAAAGATTATTATTATTATTATTACAGCTGCAAAAATATTGTGGATGCAAGGTTCAATTGTACAAGTTTGAAAATGTGGAGTGAAACAGTGCTCTCTGGTGGCAATCAAGTGGACATTGGGTTGAATTGGTAAAGTTTCATGATATAGCTTTCATGCATAAGGATAATAAGAAACTTCAATAACACCTCCAGGTTTCGAAAGGCCAGGCCAGTATCCAAAGACTTTGAAACGATTATTGGGGTGGGAATGTGTGAATGTTCCAGAGTTTCGGGGCGTAGTAGCTGAATGCGCGACCTCCAATGGTGGAGCGGAGGGTGCGAGGGACAAAGCAGGTGGCCGGTGCCAGTTGACCGTTAAAACAATTTTGTAGGTGAAATATGGCTTTGAGACCAATTTTATTAAGTGTGAATATTGTAAATATATGAAACATCCAAGTTAATATTTTATAGATAACATTAGCTTCCTCCTCCTCCCCACACATCTAGCATCTTCTAGCACCCCTCCCTTGCCTTCAATAACACCTACTCCTTCTGCTACAGCTCCTACCATTGCCCCCACCCTACTCTCCATTGTCAGTTACACTTCCATTCCTTGTCTGCTGAGCCAACCGCTCTCAGCAACTCTGATTAAGATGGGGACATAGGGATCAATTCAATGTTAGAATCCATTCAATCCAGGAAGGCCCGGTATTCCGGTCTGTTGACAGACTAAGCAGCCTGGCTCAATGGCAGAAGTTAAGTGACTGGTCACTAGAAGCAGGAATACTTTCCTCTCAGCAAATGTTAACCCTGAATGCCAATGCCCTAATGGATAGAGATGGTCCTTAGTGGATAACAACAACAAATTGCATTTATATAGTGCCTTTCACATCAGGAGGACATCCCTAGATGATGGAAAAGCAGCATGTCCGGTCACTTTGCACTGATATTCTTCCTCTATCCTTCCGCCTCCCTCTTCTTTCCCTATCTTCAGGTACACCTGCAGTCCTTCTTCTTCGATGGTGCCTACGGTCACCTCCCTACAGCTCAGAATTGTGCTGCACCGCTGTCAAGTGCTCTGGGAAGCTGCCCTGCATGAGTGCTGCTTATATGAATGCAAATTGTTGTTGCTTTCAATAGCAAGTGAAGCTGATTTAGATGGTTAAATTCCAGCAGCACTCAACATATTCTGGTTCCCAAACCTTGATTTTTATTTGTGCCTAATACTCTTCAGAATTAGGTAAGCAGGGTGTATCTGTCCAGAGGATGCTTCACAGGGATGAGATTGTACACCAAGCAAGAGTGAGGAGGGGGAAAACTAGATGGCTGTAGGCATGTTTAAAGAGGTAATATTTGAAACAAAACTAAATTCATAGAATTAAACAGCACAGAAGGAGGCCATTCAGCCCATTGTGTCTGTGCCGGCTCTTCAAAAAGAGCTATCCAATTCCATCCCACTGCCCCACTCTCTCTCCTGCAGGGAATATAATAATAATAATGCTGTGTAAGGCTTGCTTTAGCCGGGCGCCAGTTAACACCGGACGCCTGGTAAGTCAGACGCCCGGCCCGATTCATTTGTATTCTCAGCTATTTTAAATATGCCGGTTGATTTGGACAAAAAGCCGGTTATTTCAGACAAAATGCCACACAGGTCAGCGCTGCACAACTCACTCTGTGTCTCAAGAGGCTCCAATCATCCACAAGCGGCTCCGGGATGGAGATGGGAGGAGTCAAAATGTGATAGATTTACAGCAGACTCCAGACATTCCCCAGCGACTGTGGACAGTCTTGGCATCTTTTTGCATTGTGTTTAAGGAGAGGAGAATCTCCCAAAGAACAGGATGTTGCGAGTTTTGCTGTGCCTGATGAAAAACAAGAATGGATGGTCAGCCACAAACTCCATTGTAATCGTTGCACATCGTAACATCATAATAGCTGCCGTGGCAGCTGCTGCTTCTGTACCTTCTTCATTAACTTCCACAGAGGTTTTGTGAACAACTTTTGACAAAACCAGGTCATTTTTCTCAGTCATTCCCGAGAAATTTGACTTCAAAGCATCAAAAGCATCAACCGGTCATCTTCAATCCATGACTGTTTGTGGGACATTGCTGTGCGCAATTGGCTGCCGCGTTCGCCCACAAATATACAGTCAATTCACTTTACAGTGTGTTCTGTGAAGCGCTTTGGGGCGTCCTCCCGACGTGAAAAGCACTATATCAAATGCAAGGATTATTATTATTATTATTATTATTACCACCAAGTGTTGAAGTGAAGTCGTAGCTGTTCTCCATCTTACATTCGGGGAACATTAGATCAACCTCATCATTATCCATCTTGTCTGGGTTGGTTCAATCTAACAGCTTATCAAAAGTCAGGCCATTTTGAAGCTTAGAAAAAAGGGGGAAGGGAGTAAAAACAGCTTATTATTTGCTGAAACATCAGATAAAGGTTAGGTCACCGTTGCGAGCATTCCATGTGGTTTTTGGATCCCCATTTTAAAGAAGCAATAGAGGAGATTCACAAGATTGAAAGGATATAGTTTGTAGTTTTATGGAGAGACTTAGAAAGGTGGGACTGTTTCCCCTGAAGCTGAGAAACAAATCTAATGGTCTCTCATAATTAGATATTTAAGCAAAGAACATCAGCTAATTGGTCAAAGTGGACCAGTTAGCAGAACGATGGGAGACAAAATCAACAATGAACCCTAAGAACATACACTAACTGCCATTTATAATGAACTTGAAGACATCTTCCTGTTTTGAAAGGTTTTACATCAAATGTACGGATTAATTATTATTCTTATTAGGATTATCACAGCAAAGTTACCATGGTCAGTTCTCCATCCCAGTATAAACTAGACACAAACTGCAGTGTAACATTCATTGAAACAAAACTAAAATATTTATCTTGCTTTTACTAACTCAGTTGCAAGAATCTGAGGTCATCAACCTAGTCACTGATCTCCACGTAGGTCTCTGCTGAGAAAGAGTCAGAGCTTCCAATGGTGAAAAGGAAACATTGACAATTCTGGTCTGTGACACTAGATGGAGCATATACTGTAAATTGAATTATCTGTAGATTTTGTGGGAGAATGCCATTGAAATGTGAAGTTTAATCAGATCAAACTATACAGGCGAACCCCGTTATAACAACAACAAATTACATGTGTATAGTGGTAAGATGTCAGTAGGAGTTGCACCATGGAGGGGCTTGTAACAAACAAGTGTGTCAGCTCACAACTCTGCTCAAATCGTAAGTGGCCTCCCAGCTTCGCTCTTTCCTCTCCTCTCACTCCCTCTATGAACCCCTCCAATTGGGTTTCCACGCTGCCCACAGCACGGAAACTGCTCTGGTCAAGGTCACAAATGACATCCTGACCATGTGTGACCAGAGCTCCCTCTGCCTCCTCATCCTCCTCGACCTCTCCGCTGCCTTTGATAACGTGGACCACTCAATCCTCCTCCACCGCCTCTCCTTCCACCTCAACCTTCAAGGTTCTGTCTTTGACTGGTTCAGGTCCTACCCTTCACACCGCCTCCACTTCATTGCGACAAACGGTTTCTCCGCCAGTCTCTGCACCGTCTCGTGTGGTGTCCCTCGGGGTTCTGTCCTCGGACCCCTCCTCTTCACCCTCTACATGTTCCCCCTTGGTGATGTCATCCGCAGACATAGGGTAAACTTCCACATGTTTGCGGATGACATCCAACTCTACCTCTCTGCCTCCACCCTGTACTCCAGGACTACTGAGGTCCTGACTGACTGCCTGTCCGACATCAAGTCCTGGACGAGGGCCAACTTTCTCCAACGTCAGCAAAATCCTCCTGATTGGCTCGCACCAGCGCCTCCACACCTTAGGCATTGGCAACATCAGCCTCCACGGCTGCACACTCAACCTCACTAAGCCAGTCAGGAACCTGGGTATCTTGTTTAACCCTGAACTGTCCTTTCTCCCCCACATCCGCACCATGACCAGCACTGCCTACCACCACCTCCGCAACATTGCCAGACCCCGCCACTGCCTCACCCCTCAGGCTGCCGAAACCCTCACCCAAGCATTCGTCAATCAAGGCTCGATTACAGGAACTCCCTCCTCATCGGCCTTCCCAACTCTTCCCTTCACAAGCTGGAGATCATCCAAAACTCAGCAGCTCATGTATTCTCACGCACCAGGCTCCGTGACCCCATCACTCCCACCCTCACCCGACTCCACTGTCTCCCCATTCCCCAGAGGATCGAGTTCAAGATCCTCGTCCACACCTTTAAGGCCATCCATGGCCTTGTCCCCTCCTACCTCTCTGACCTGCTGCCTCCCTACCAACCTGCCCGATCCTTCCGTTCCTCAGACTCTGGTCTGCTCCATGTCTCCCGTCCGACCCGCCCTACCATCTGTGGCCGGGCTTTCAGCCTCTCTGCCCCTACAATCTGGAACTCCATCCCACGGTCCCTTCGCCTCGCTCCCTCCCTTGCCTCTTTCAAGGCCGGTCTCAAGACCCTTCTCTTCGATCGTGCCTTTGGTCTCCCTCCTACCTCTTTGCCTTCCCTCACCCATACACCACCCCTCCCCCATGCTTGGGCCCCGACACCTGACTGTTCAGCGCTTTGGGACGTCCTCCCGATGTGAAAGGCGCTCTACAAATGTAATTTCGTTGTTGTTGTTGTTTATGTATTACAACTCTGACTTAATTTAAGGCTTTGGGATGTTGTCATAATATATGCTTGTATCCATTAAATGTTTTAAAGTTATTTTGAGAAGTGTCTATTTTAAATTTGTTGATATAAACGGGATACTGGTTTTGTTCTCCCAATTCGAGAAACCTCGACTCTAATCACTGAAACACTGGGTATAAACTATCAAACTCTGTGACATTTGGCACATTTTATAAATAAACTATTATAACTTGCTGCTTTGGATCCATAAGCCCAAACATCACATTCTAATGGGGAACAGTCAAATTGGCCATCACATATCATTTTCTGTGCACTGTGTCGGGAACTGATTTGCGGATCCAATGCACGACTGCGTTATACACAAAAACTGACTTAGCCTGATGTTCTTTACTGAACTATACAAATGTTCTTTTTATTAGGTGAGAGCTTGTACCAGGAAGAAAGAAAGAAATATTGAAATAGTATTGACCAGGCATATTGATACTGTATTAATATAATGCTGAGATAGAGCTTGTATTTTAATTACAACAACAACTTGCACTTATATAGCGCCATCCACTCAGGGTAGAGTCTCAGAGGGCTTGACAGTGACAGAGCCTGACTCCTAGCCAGGGGAGTTGGGTGTGGTGACCGTAAGCATGGTTGAAAAGGAAAGTTTTCAGTCGGGACTTGGAAAAGAGGAGAAAGGAGGCAAGGTGGAGGGATTTAGGGAGCGTGTTCCAGAGTTTTGGGGACAGTGGCTGAATATGCGACCTTGATCAGTAAAGTGGAGGGTGCGAGGGACAAGCAGGAAACCGGTGTCAATCGAGCAGAGGTGCCGGGTAACGGATTCGAGGGTATGGGATTGAAGGGAATTGAACACGAGTGTGAAGATCTTCAAGTCGATCTGTTCGGTGATGGGGAACCAGGGGAGCCTGGCCAAACCTGGTGAGATGGGAGTGCGGAGTTTGATCTGGGTAAGTATTCGGGCAGCAGTTCTGAATGAGCTGGATTTTCTGAATAGTGGAGCAAGGGAGACCGGCGAGTAGTGCATTTGGGTAATCCAAGCAGGAGGTGGCAATATGCATATAGGGTTTCGGCTACATTTGCAATAATGTACGGTGGGAGGCAGGCAATGTGGCGGAGGTGAAAGAAGATGGTCCTGGCCAGAGTCAGGATGCGGGGAAGGAAGGACAGTTGGGGGTCAAACCGGATGCCGAGATTGCGCACTGGTTCGGTGAATCTGAGGGATAGCCCAGGGAGGTTGAGGAGTTCAGATCCACAGGAGTCAACATGTTGATGGGAGCCAAGGAGTACGGCTTCCGTCTTGTCCACATCCAGCTGCAGGAAGTTTGCACTCATCCAAGCCCTGATGTCCGCCAGACAAGCTGATAGAACACCGGCGGACCCGGAGTCGATACTGGAGGAGGCAGAGTAGATTTGTGCGTCACATTGATCAATATTAGTATCTATACTGATATGTGTAACTCTCAGTTCTGACGAGGGGTCGTCGACCCGAAACGCTGACTCACGTTCCTTTCTCCATAGATGCTGCCTGACCTGCTGAGTGTTCCCCAGCTCTCTCTGTTTTTGTGTAACTCTCAGCCTGGTTTTGACCCTTTTAAGCCTGGTGATGGGTTTCCACATGTGTCAAGACAAAAAAAAAAGCAGTGTCCTGCAGTTACCACGTCCTGACAGTAGATGGAGCGACATGTTCTGGTTATAGTTACTCTATCCATCCATTAGGTAGTGCTGTGGTTCCTCAGTGCAGCTGTAGATGATTCTCCTTTGAGTCCAGTTTCTACCACTGGGTTATTCCCAATTATTTTCTGTATTCTCAGGTACACCGAGAGGTGGCGCTGCATCATTTATTATTATCGGGCAGTTTTACAACCTGGAAAATATTCCAAAATAATGTTGTAGTTTCGTCCACTGCTTAATCATATTTGGTCTCTTATTGCTAACTGTGATTCCTGAAAAGGAAAACGGGGGGTAAATAAAATTAGTATGGATGCATCATTGCGGCTCGCTCACTCCGCTCTTTCGAGGCACATTTCCCTCCACACGCACACCCCTCAGGACCCACTTCTCGCTCGGCTGCCCATTCCAGCCCTATGAATCGCTTTGAGATGTCCTGCCGATGTGAAAAGCGTTATATAAATGTAGATTGCACTGCGTCATTTGGCTTCCAGATGTCTTTTTTGAGGCCGTATCATTCTGGCACAATCAGATTGTACAGAGCTTCCGTCTAAATGACCAATACCCACAGACGAATGAGGTTTCCAGAGCTGGAGACACATGAGGCATCACCCCCTCAACTGTTTTGAGTGAGGCAGGAAATGCAACTGGCATCCAGGCAGTGCCTTGAAAAACTGCGGAGCAGCCTGGCTCAGGACCCAGACACCTGCTACTGCCACAGAGGATTGACATTCTGTTGCTAAAACCAGTTTAGCTCCAAGGAATCCCTGCTTACCTCTCCCCCCTCCATGGAGAATAGTCATTGTTGGTCATTTGACACAATTTAGCATTTTTGTAGGTTCATGCTTTCCTGAGTCCTAAACCTGTTGAGGTTAGTCTGTCCCAGTCTCCATCTTTTGCTATGGAAAATCCATTACAGTCATGATGTGAATTTTCCCATCACAAATATGAGACTTCTGTGATGATAAGGATTTATGGAAGGTCCCCTGTTGCAGACAGCAAGGCCACAGCTTCTACTTTGATGTCACACATTATGAAGCATTTGTGCAAAAGATCGATCAATGTCTCAAGCTCTATAGTCAGGAAGTCTGGAATCTGCTGATGAGGATCTTAAAGACATGACACTTCAATATTTTCTGTGGGATTCAGTTAACAAGCTTCAGAACCTCATCTATATCTTCAATACATTGAATTTCAAGTCACTTCAAACCAATATAGCTATACAAAGCCAGAACTCGAGTCAGAATCATGCAGAACAAGAAGGACTTGTATTCTTATATTGCTGTAACATGTCTCAAAGTCCTTACCCCAATTACTGCAAGTGTTTTTGTAGCCACAGTTTAAAGCTCATCGGATTACAAGAGGGCACTTCGCTCCATTTGATCTAATTTTTCCTTAATACCCACTCGAACACCCAAATGCAAGGACTATTATTATTATTATTATTATTATTATTATTATTAGTGGCTTCAGGATTTCTATCCTAGGGAATAAATGATCCAGGATTCCCACTCCTGATCACTATGCAGTGATTCTTACTGGAAAGTGACTACATGTGGATATAATAATAATAATCCTTACATTTGGTACAGCACTTTTCACATTGAGAAGACATCCCGTGCTCACAAGATTTTCTGTAAAGTGTGGTGACTGAGTGTTTTGTTGGCAATATTAGATAAGGACTGGAATATACTTATGCTTCTGGTAAAAATAGCCCACCCCCCTCCCTGAATACCCCACTGACATTTACTGTCTGGGGCTCACACATAAAGGAAGTATACCAGTTTGAGTGAAGTAGTGGAGGATGACCAGTTGCTGTGGATTATACCCTGGAATGAATCAGTGTCAACAACAACAACAACTTGCACTTATAGAGCATCCTCCACTCAGGGTAGCCTCTCAGAGTGCTTAACAGTGGCGGAGTCTGACTCTGAGCCAGGGGTGGGGTGGGGGTGGCCGTAAGCACGGTCGAAGAGGAAGGTATTCAGGCAGGACTTGAAAAAGGAGAGGGGGCAAGATGGAGGGATTGAGGGAGAGTGTTTCAGAGTTTCAGGTGAAGTGGCTGAAAGTGCGACCTCCAATGGTGGGGCGGAGGGTGCGAGGGATGAGCCAGGAGGCTAATGCCAGTCCAGCGGAGAGAAGGTCGGAGAGGTAGGGAGTGAATGGATTTGAACACGAATGTGAGGATCTTGAAGTCGATCCATTCGGTGATGGGGAGCCAGTGGAGCCTGGCCAGAACTGGTGAGAGTTGGGTACGGAGTTTGGTCCGGGTCAGTATACGGGCGGCAGAGTTCTGAATGAGCTGGATCTTCTGAATAGTGGAGCTGGGGAGATCGGCAATGAGTGTGTTTGAGTAATCCAGGCGGGAGGTGACAAATGCATGCACGAGGGTTTCAGCTGCGTTTGGGGTAAGGTATGGTTGGAGGTGGACAATGTGGCGGATGTGGAAGAAAGTGGTCCTGGTTAGGGACTGGATGTGGGAGAGGAAGGACAGCTGGGGGTTGAACCATACTCCTAGATTGCCCACTGGTTCAGTGAGTCTGAGGGAGAGCTCAGGGAGGTTGAGGAGTTCGGATCCTCAGGAGTGAAGACGTTGATGGGAGCTAAGTATGACTTCCATCTTGTCCACATTCAGCTGCAGGAAGTTTGCACTCATCCAGACCTTAATGCCTGCCAGACGAGCTGCTAGAACATCGGCAGACCTGGAGTTGGTACTGGAGGAGGCAAAGTAGATTTGTGTGTCATCCATATACATGTGGACGTTTACCCGGTGTCAGTGGATGACATCGCCCAGAGGGAGCATATAGATAAGAAAAGAAGAGGGCCAAGAATGGAGCCTTGGGGTACCCGCAGGTGACTGGGCGGGGGCAGGAGAAGAAACCATTTGTTAAATTGGACTCGAACCATGTGAGTGTGGTCCGACTAAGGTGGATGAGGAGAGGCAGTGGAGGAGGATGACATGGTTGACTTTGTCGAACACGGCAGAAAGATCCAGGAGGACGAGGAGTCACAGACAGAGAGGATGTTGTTTGTGACTTTGACAAGCGCGTTTCTGTACCATGGGCAGAGCGAAAACCAGACTGCAGGAGCTTGAGGAGGGATTTTTTGACGAGAGAAGGGGGAGTTGAGTGACAAGCAACTGGGTGCAGAGGGGTCGAGGTAGCAGGTGGTGAACTTCATCTGGGTGATTGTGGTTGAGATGGAGGAGAGAGAAATGGGGGCAAGGGAGTGTAAGGAGGGGAGAGTAGCAGGAGCTGCGGCGGAGGGAGAAGGCAGTGTGGATGGTCTGGGTGGGGTGGATGGAGATATGGGTTGGGGGAGAGGACAATACAACCAAGCAGATGTTTTTAATCTTTCAGGTGAAGAAGTCTAGGACCTTTTTGCACTTGGAGTTTGACATGAGGATAATGGGGGCTTTAGGGTGGGTGATGAACAGTGAAAAACAACGTCTTTGGATTGTTGTGACTCCCGGAGATGAGAAAATTGGAGTGGGCGAGAGGAAAAGGGCCTGCAACTTTCACATTCAATTCTTGTCCTTGGTAAAGCACTTCAGATTAGTCATGAATTGATATGGAATTGTACACAAAACTAAATAAATTGCATTCAATTTATTCTCATAAGGGGACCCTGACTTTTATTTAATGAATCACTGAATTGTATTGCAGTCATAGAACAAAATAATGCAATTTGTTTGCTGTGCACTGGCATGACAGAGTGAAGGGGTTTTATCTTTTCATTTGAAATTACAGCTATGATTTATTCATACCTGTCCAGTCACATCAGATGCTGCTATCTGATGTACCATAATGTTTCCTGTGTTACAGTCGCTTTCCATTTTTTCCCTCTTCTGAGTCAAACACTAGTGTCAGATCCCTGAGGAGATGAGATGGAAACACAGCAAAATAAAAATGTTACGTCGCAAAACTTTTTACCGGGATGGATATTTTTAGACCCCTTATTTTCAACCGTTAGTCATATTTGCTCAGGAAGATTAAGAAAGGACCTGTAAACTGGAATAGGATGTTGGGATAACATTAATGAAACGGTAACAAGATGTTAGTAATGTCAGGCCACAGTTAGGGTGTGAGCTTCTCAATGAGAGCAGTTCTAACATGGATGATGTTAAGGATCCCACAACAGCATTCGAAAAAATAAGGGAAGCTAGACCTTCACACAAGGGGAAGGGGAATAGAAGCATGTGGGAGGGAGTAAGGAGCGACTGTAGACTCATGTAGAGTAGACACACTGTCGCAAATTGTTTGGCCAGAGTGGCCTGTTTCCATGATGTACATTCTTTGTAATTTTTTGTAAATGCAAGGTACTAGGTGATATGTTCAGAGGTGTTTACTGCCAAAGTGCATGGATATAGAGGCACTGATGAGCATTGTATTGAACAAGGGAACTGACAGTAAAACATTTTTTTGAAACATTGAACAGACATTGAACAACATTGAACTCCAATGAACTGGAATTTTAAAAGTCTGTTCTTTCATTTTGTGAAGCAAATTGCAGATAAGATAATTTTTAAATTGTTATAGGAAGTACACTCAACTTTGATGCTAAGTTTGCTATTAAGGAAATAAGAACATAAGAAAATAAGAAATGCTAGACAAAAAAAAGTCCAAGGTCCATCTAGTTTGTCTTCCACCTTCCTGGCGGTCGCATGCAAATGCCCCGAACTATGTATGTACTATGTTCCATAATATTATTTCCTAAAAGAAAACTATCTAATCTGTGATTGAAGGAATCAACATTTCCTACTTCAACCGTCTCCCTAGGTAGCCTGTCCCACAGGTTTCCTATTTCCTCACTGAAATAGTCTTTTTGTAGATTTGTTCTGAATTTACCGCCTTCAATTGCAGGCCACGTCTTCTGGTGTTACTATTCTGGACTAGTTGAAACAGCCTGTCATGATCTACATTGTCTAAGCGCTTTAGAGTCTTAAAGACAGCAATCATATCGCCTCTCAATCTCGTTTCCGGTGTGAACATGCCCAATTTACTTAGTCACTCCTAATAGTCCAGTCCCTCCAGTCCCTCAATCATCCTGATTGATCTCCTCTGTATCATCTTGATTTCTCTCATATCCTTTTTGTACTGCGGCAACCAGAACTGTACACAGTACTCTAAGTACATTCTCACCAATGATTTATATAGTGGCAATACAATATAATAATATAATAGTGGCAATATTACTATTTTGACTTGCCATTGATCTTTTGATACATACCAACATCTGGTTTGGTTTATTCACTGCCACAGAGCATTGTTATGAGAGCTTCAATGTATTGTCAATCAGGATCCCCAGGTCCTTTTCATTTTCCATACATATTATTTTTCTTCTGTTCCAATAATAGTCCCTTCCTGGATTTTTTGTCCCCATTTGAAATACTTTACATTTCTGCATATTGAATTTCACCTGCCACTGGTCTGCCCAATTTCCAAGTAGGTTCAAATCCTCCTGTAACCTGTAACCTGCTATCCTTCATAAATGCCATTCCTCACTGTACTTTCACTGGGAAAAGCTTGCATGAAATTAAATAGGCTGGGAAAAATGAAGAAATAAATAAACATCTTGCCTTCATGATAACTAAAAAGCCAAACACAATCCTCAGTGGTTGTATGCAAATATATGGCAAATATAAGTAGTCAGGGATATTATGCCAAAGAAACTGATTATACAATGCTCAGGAAGTCAAGATAATGGAGTCACGGCTGTTCTTGAGCACAGAAGAGGAAAAATGAACAAATAATTTAGATTTAACTGATTAATTCATGGGATAGTAAACACTATGCATGGAACGACTTGCCATTGAGCCAGTACAAATAGATAATGTGAACAATTTCATCATGGAATTTGATAGATATATGATGACAGTGGAGATTGCTGGAGGCGAGAGAAAACAATAACAAGCAATGTATCTTAGAAAATTTGAGCAACCAGATAGACCATAATATTTTTCATTGTTTTTGTATGTTCCTGTTTTTATGTCTCTCTGTCAAGTGAAAGAATTACTTATCAAGAACATTGCCAACCTGGCTCATTTGGTCGCACTCTCGTCTCTTGATTCAGATGCTTAATAGTTCGAGCTCCATGTCAGGACTTTGAATTCACAGTCCAGGCTGACACTCCATTACGATGCGGATGATTGTAAGAAGAGGGGAACGTTCGGCTGTTGGAAGAGCTATCTCGTGGATGCGACATTAAACCAAAGTCCCATCAGCCTGTTCAGATTAATTCTATGAAAGGCAGTTGCCAAAGAGATTATTCCGGGTGGGAAGACTTCTCAAAGTGCTTCACAGGATTTGATGTGAAGCACTTTGAGGATGCGAAGGCAGCAGCAATGTCCTATACACAGCCATGAAGTGAATGATCAATTGTGTCTGTTGTTCAGCACTGGGAGAAATGCCTTTCTCTTTTCAGATAGTGCCATGGGATTTTAACATCAGCCTGAATGGACAGAAGGGACCTTAGAGTAACATTTCACTCGAAGGATGGCACCCTGACACACTACTTCTCAAGCACTGTATTGGATTGTCATGAGTTGAAAGTCCCTACATGGGGCTTGAACCTAGAACCTTCTGACTCAGAAGCAAGTGCTACCAACTGAGCCAGCCTTGCAATATTTACCTTTGGCTATACGTCATTCAATAACTTCAGTAATGGTGGGAGTCAATGATTTTAGGAACAAAGCTCCTGATGCAAGGCAGCAGTGAATTTAAATATTTAAATCAAGCACCCAGTAGGAAATATGGTGCAGACCTTAACTCACTTTGGCTAATGCTAAGGCTTTATGCTCACTTCAGTGGAAGATAAGCCATTTTTTCCAGTTTATCTTGTACATCTTTGGCTCCACAGCGTTTGCCTAATAATAATAACAATAATAATCTTTGCATTTGATATAGCACCTTTTATACAAAGTTAAGAGACGGGGTAAGTTGTATAGATGGGAGTAGGAAGATACAAAGGGACTGAGATAGATTAAATTAGTGGGTAAAACTGTGGCAGATGGAATTAATGTGGGGAAGTGTGAGGTCATCCACTATGGATCCAAAAATAGCAAAATCGAATGTTTTCTAAATGGTGAGAAACTAAGAACTGTGGAGGAGCAAAGGGATTTGGGTGTCCATGTACACAAGTCACTAAAAACAAGCTCACAGGTACAAAAAGTTATCAAAAAAGCTAATGAGATGTTGGCCTTTATCTCAAGGGAGCTGGAATATAAAGGAGAGGAAATGATGCTTCAACCATAAAGATCCTTGGTCAGACCCAATCTGAAGTATTGGGTTCAGTTTTGGGCACCGCACCTCAAGAAGGATATATTGGCTTTGGAGGGAGTGTTCACCAGAATGATACCCGGGTTTAAAGGATTAAATTATGAGGACAGGTTGCATAAACTTGGTCTCTATTTCCTTGAGGTTAGAAGGTTGAGGGGTGATCTGATCAAGGTTTTTAAAATAATAAAGGGATTCGATAGGGTTGATACCCCTCCTCTGGTGGGGTAATCCAGAACAAAGGGGCATAATCTTAAAATTAGAGTTAAGCCATTTAGGAGTGAAATCAGGAGGCAGTTTTTCACCAAAGGAAAGTGGAAACCTGGAACTCTCTCCCACAAAAGGCTGTGGATCCATTCACATTTTCAAGGAGGTAGATAGATATTTGTTAGGT
The DNA here is from genome assembly GCF_018977255.1 of Callorhinchus milii. Lineage (NCBI taxonomy): Eukaryota > Metazoa > Chordata > Chondrichthyes > Chimaeriformes > Callorhinchidae > Callorhinchus > Callorhinchus milii. The sequence goes on along the minus strand of NW_024704743.1, from coordinate 21,934,498 downwards.
TAGGGTATTAAGGGATTTGGGTAAGGCTGGGTAACTGGACTTGAGGTACAGATCAGCCACGATCTTACAAAATGGTGGAACAACAACAACAAAATTACATTTATAGAGCGCCTTTCACATCAGCAGGATGTCCCAAAGCGCTGAACAGTCAGGTGTCAGGGGCCGAGTGTGGGGGAGGGGTGAGATAGGGTGAGGGAAGGCAGAGAGGTGAGAGGGAGACCAAAGGCACGGTCGAAGAGAAGGGTCTTGAGACCGGCCTTGAAGGAGGCAAGGGAGGAAGCGAGGCGAAGGGACCATGGGATGGAGTTCCAGAGTATTGGGGCAGAAAGGCTGAAAGCCCAGCCACTGATGGTAGGGTGCATCGGGCGGGAGACGTGGAGCAGCCCTGAGCCCGATGAAGAGAGGGAGCGGGCAGGTTGGTAGGGAGTCAGCAGGTCAGAGAGGTAGGAGGGGGCAAGGCCATGGATGGCCTTAAAGGCTAGAGGGTCTTAATATCCTGCCCCGCTTCTATGTTTCTTATCACGTCATTGAGACGTCTCAAAGCGCTTCACAGAATATATTGTAGAATGAATTGACTGTATATTTTGTGGGCGAAACACAGCAGCCAATTACACACAACAGTATCCCACACATAGTTGTGGATTGAGTGACCATTTTTTTTGAGGGAATGTTACCCCCGGAAAGCAATCTGCCAATCGACTAACAACCGGCTTCCTACTTACTGCTAAGTAAACAGTAAGCCTATGTTCCTTGACAAAAAAGGACTGACAGAAAATCTGCTTCTGGGCCTGTGTGTGTGTGCAGAGGTTACACAAAGTGCTAAAAGTTGAGTTGGTGGCCTCCGAGGCAGCATCTGTCTGCAGGGAGATCCCAGAATAGAAACTGTGCTTTGCAATTTCAAAGCCGAATTATGCATTTTGGGAATGCCCAGCAATGGAGAAGAATAAGGAAGCAGGATGCTCTAAAGAGAAATACATACTCAAAGGAATATTGATGTGTGTTATCAAATGCTGCAAGGAACGTCAAAAAGTAATCTGTAGCTGGAGTCGAATGCACAGAATATTAAGTTACATTTTTAAAAAAATACACAGGTTATCAAAGTAGCCAATTTGCTTGCAATCGGTTCTTTGCATTTCAGGAAATTTTAAAGAAAAATCTTACATCGGAAAAAGTCATTTGAATGAAAAGGTGCTTTATTTTATTGTATGAATTTGGAAGTGCTGATTGAGGCAGCTGTTCAAGAACTGCAGGGTTTCTCTCCAAGGTCATGCAGCTTGTTCCAGGAGACACAGGCAGGGCCCAATCTCAGCCAGGTTTCCTTACTTGGAAAAAAANTCTCCCCCACTCCCTCTCGGCTGCCTTGGAGTCATCTGAATTCCTTCCCGTCTGAGCTTCAACAACAACAACAACAACAACAGCATGGATTTGTATAGCGCCCTTCATGCTGGAGGGCGTCTTAGAGCTCTTTACAGTAATGGATCCCAGTGCTGAGCCAGGGGGATGGAGAGGAAGCTGACTAAAGGCGTGATCGAAGATAAAGGTCTTCAGCAGAGACCTGAAAATAGGAAGAGAGGGAGCGAGGCGAAGGGAGTGAGTAAGGGAGTTTCAGAGCCTTGGGGCATAGTGGCTGAAGGCATGGCTGCCGAGGGTGGAGTGGAGGACTCGGGGGACAAGGAGGAGGCCAGACCAGGAGGAACGAAGGCAAGGGGCACTGTTTTGGGGAGAGAGGAGGTCAGAGAGATAGGAGGGTGCAGAGGAGTGGAGCGATTTGAAGACAAGGGTGAGGATCTTGAAGTCGATCCTCTCTGGGACAGGCAGCCAGTGCAGTCTGGCAAGGACTGGATGATCGGGGAGCAGAGTTTGGTGCAGGTGAGAATGTGGGCAGCAGAGTTTTGAATGATCTGGATTTTATGGATTGTGGTGGATGGCAGACCGGCGAGGAGGGCGTTAGAATAGTGCAGCCGAGAGGTGACAAAGGCATGGACCAGGGTTTCAGTGGCTTTCGGAGAGAGGTATTTGCGGAGGCGGGTTATGCGTCGGAGGTGGAAGAAAGCCGTGCTTGTGAGGAACCTGATGTGGGGGAGGAAGGATAATTGGAGGTCGAACCTGATGCCTAGGTTGCGTACGGATTCAGAGAGTTTTAGGGGGAGGTTGGGTAGGTGGAGGAGGTGAGAGCCGTGAGATTTTAGACGTTGACCAGAGCCAACGAGGATGGCTTCCGTCTTGTCAACGTTCAGCTGAAGGAAATTTGTGCTCATCAAGCCCCTGAGATCGGGTGAGAGTGGGAGGAGAAGCCCTTTGTAAAAGATGTACTGCTGGCGGTTCGTGAGGTAGGACTCGAACCAGGCGAGTGCGGTCCCACTGAGGTGGATGACGGAGGAAAGGCGGTGGAGTAGGATGGCGTGATTGACTGTGTTGAATTCCACAGAGAGGTCCAGGAAGACAAGGAGGCAGAGGGAGCCCTGGTCACAAATAGAGATGATGTCGTTTGTGACTTTCACAAGCGCAGTCTCTGTACTATGGGCAGAGCGGAGACCAGATTGGAGGGGTTCGAAGAGGGAATGGGAGGAGAGGTGTGCGCAAAGTTGTTTGGCAACAACGTGTTCTAAGACTTTTGCGAGGAAGGGCAAGTTTGAAATAGGGCGGTAGTGGCTGGGGTTTGAGGAATCAAGGGAAGGTTTCTTGAGGAGGGGTTGGTGACAGCAGTTTTGAGGGGGCAGGGACTGATCCGGAGGAGAAGGACTGGTTGATGACATCAGCCAGTTGTGGCACCTGTTCAGATGGATGTTAAAGATCCCATTGCACTGTTCTAAAAAAGAAGGGAGTAACTCCTGGTGTCCTGGCCAACAATCCCCTGAATAAAATTGGTCATTCCCTTCATGAACTGTTAGGGCATTGTTTTGTGCAAATTGGCTGCCGTGTTTCACCTACACTAAATTTACAGTATATCCTTTAAAGTATTTTGAGACATTCTCCTGATGTGAAAGATAGGTGATAAGTGTGGTATTCCTTAGGGCTCTGTCCTTGGTCCTCCTCTCTTCAGTATTTATATGTTCCCGCTTCGTGACATCATCCGCAGACATGGGGTTCACTTCTCCATGTATGCGGATGACACCCAAATCTATCTCTCTGCCTCCACCCTCGACTCCAGGACCACTGCTGTCCTGATGGATTGTCTGTCAGACATCAAGTCCTGGATAAGAGCAAACTTTCTAAAGCTGAATGTCAGTCAACAAGACCGAGGCCCGCCAGCTTGGCCTGCAGATTATTCAGAACTCTGCAGCTCGTGTCCTCTCTTGCTAAGCTCTGTGACTCTATGATCCTCATCCTTATCCAGCTCTACTGGCTCCCCATTCCCCCAGAGGATAGAGTTCAAAATCCTTGTCCTCGTTTTCAAAGGCCTCCATGGCCTTGCCCCTCCCTACCTTTGTGAACTGCTAACACTAAACCGATCTGCACCCACCCCCCCATCTGCTTCATGTCCCTAACCTGCCCATCCCACCATCGGTGGTCGGGTCTTCAGCCTTTTGCCCCCACTCTGTAGAACTCCATCCCACAGTACCTTTGTCTCGCTCCCTCCCTTACCTCCTTCAAGACCCATCTCAAGACCTTCCTTTTCGACCGCACCTTCAGTCACCCTCCTACCCCGACCCTCCCTGCTCTCCACCTCGCCTGATTCCAACACCCAGCTCAGGTGCAAATCCTTGACCGTCCAGCACTTTGGGATGTCCTGTCAACATGAAAGGCATGATACAAATATAATTTGTGTTAGTTAGTTGTTGTTATAATAATAATAATCCGTGCATTTGATACTGCGCTTTTCACGTCTTCTAGATGTCTAAAAGCATATATAAGCAGACAGAATATACTGTAAAGTGAATTGACTACATTTTGTGGGCGAAATACGACAACCATTTGCGCACAGCAGTGTCCCACAAACAGTAGTGGATTGAAGTGACCAATTTATTATTGTTTTTTTTTCTTGAGGGGTTATGATCAGGCATGTGGAACAAGGAAACTTGCCCAAGGTTTCGCCCTGCCTGGAATCGAACCCAGGTCTCTCGCTTGCGAGGCGAGTGCTCTAACCACTGAGCTACAAGACTCCATATATGTGAGATACATATGTATGTGGGATACCTCGTGGAATACCTCATGGAAGCCGGTGGGATACCTCGTGGAAGCCTTGCTGTAAAGAATAAATTATTACTGGAACTATTGTAGCATATCTGCAGGAATCATTGTTAATCATCAGGGAGTGCTGCTGTGAAACTGTGCAATGTTGGAATGGGAAAAGAAGGCATCACTGAGCAATAATGATTCAAAGAGCTGTTTGTTGTTTTCCTCTGATTTTCATTTCATCTTCGTGCAGATATATGCCCATGTCTCTGCCTTAAATCCTTGTCCCCTTTTAAAAATGTAAGGGAGAGAGTTTCTTCTTCTGTTCTGGATGACAATCTCCCAGATACAATTTGGTTATTCACTTCATATCTGTTTGTGGGATGTTGCTGCCTGCCAATTGGCATTCGCCTACAAAATATACCGTCATCACACTTTACAGAAAATCCTCTTGAGACGTCCTCCTGATGTGAAAGACATTATACCAAATGAAAGGATTATTGTAATAAGAACACATGGAATGCAAAAAAATGTTGGCCCATGAAGCCTACTCTTTCCATCACTCACCCATCCCATTTTGGGACATGTTGACAATGTGATAAGGTATCAAATGTAAGAATTATTATGAAGTACAGTTTACCCTCACCTTTTGGGCACGTGCATTATGAAGACAGTTCACAATTCAGGTGACTTTTTCAGTCTTGCTTTTTATTTTAAACTGTTGGTGACCAAAAGTTTAAACTCATTAATGTGGGCACCTCATGAATAAGAGTAAAATAGGCCAGTCTATTAACTGCCCTTAATAGCAAGTTTCCGCTGTTATATTTCTGGCAGGTAAAAGATCAGAGAGGGAAATAGCTGGTTCCCCAGCACACATCTAACCCTGCTGGTCTGGCAAACACAACCATACCAGGAGCTGCTAATGAAACACTCTGTTGCAGTCTGCAAATACACATTTAAAATGACAGCCCCAGCAGGACTCCGATACAAATCGGCTTGAACCCAGTGGTAGAATTGGAATATTGGTAATTAGTCCACCAGTGATTGACAATCCCAACCTAATAAGCACAGAATATCATCCTCTCTGAAATACACACAGGCACCTGAGGGGCAGTTTCACACACAGAGAACAGAATGTTTTCCAAAATGGAACGCTACTGAAGTGAAATTTTACTCACTCACAAAAATGTTTTCTTTCAGATAACATAACTTTAAGGATGTTCTCACTCTAGGCTATTATGCATACAGTAAGGCTACAGAAAGTCCTGACAGGCAAATTCTCAACTCTTAGACTGCTGAAGAAACAAGGACACCAATAAGTTTGGAAATCTATCAAGCGAATGGTTGGAAAATTCAAATCTCAGCTACGGATGAGAATCTTACCTGTGAGAAAGAGATGCTAAGGGCATGTTACATTACTGCAAACAGTTAATTGCCTTACTTTACTGTGAAACATGGATTAATATTCAAAAGGATCTTGATGCATTGGACAAGATTTAGAGAAGACTAGCAAGAATGACTCTGGGGCTTATGACGCTAGGGAGACTTACAGAGATGAGCTGGTTAATAAGTTTTGCATTTGATATAAGACTATAACATCACAACATCTCAAAGCTCTTCACAGGGAATCCAATAATAAAAATTAAAAATAATAATCTTTGCATTAAATATAGCGCCTCCCACATTAGAAGGACAACTTTACCTTTTATATCCTGTGAAGAGCTTTGTTAACATTCTCTTAACATATTACTGTACCAGATGTCAAGATTATTATTATTATTAATGGGACAGGCAATTTGCACATAGCAATGTCCCACAAATAGCCATGAAGTGAATCACCAATCTTACTTGGGGCATTATTCGCCAGGGCATCGGTAGAGATCTTCTTCACTTTCAAATAGTGCTGTGGGATCTCTAATATCCACTGGCAGTAGACAGCAGACCCTGGTGTAATGCCTCACCTGAATGGCGGAGCCTTTGACAACGTACTGCTCCTCCCCTCCTCCCTCATCCTCCCTTTCCTGGGGAGTTTAACGCTAATCTATGTGTAAACAAAATTCTAAAACCATGTGTTTCTGTTTTAACAGGCCAGATTAAATTTCGAGCATGAAAATAAATCGGTCATCTCACTCCATGTTGATCCAATGCTGGGAGTGAACAGGCATTGCTCCTAATGCCATAAACACAACAGAAATAGAGTTCAGCTTGTGGAGAATAGGTGTAGGAGCGATTGTGTATCAGTTAGAAACAGCGATGACAAGTTTCAAATACAATAATAGTCTCAAATGGCATCTGAAATGTCTCTTTGAAATGACCAGAGACCAGAATATTAATGCAGGTATCGAGGTGAGCATTATCTCTGTTTGTGTCTCAACACAGTTGCTGCAGTTTAATCTACTTCCTTATCGAAGGCCCTTTCAGTGTCATAAAAGAAAGTTTCCAAATTAAGACTGAATTTGAGATATTTTTCCCTAAGGGCATTCCACATCCAAAAACTCTCTGTGTAAAAAAAAGTGATAGAGGCAAAGTCAAGAGAGAAATTGGATAAATGTGTGAAAAATAGAGGCATGAAGGGGTAGAGTCTAGGTTAAGGTGTGCGATTGAATGAACAGTATGCTCTGAGTCAGTGCAGACTCGATGGACCGAATGGCCTCCTTCTGCACTTTAAGTTTCTATGATTCTATCTTAAATTTGAAGATAGTGGTATTGAGGCTTAGACCCTGAGAAATATTAAGCCTTTGATCATGAACTGCCGAATATAAGATAACCTCAGAGAATTTTTTTTATTGGAATGATACTGTGTGTCTGAACTATTGTCAGAGAATATTTAATTGCAATTTAGCCTTTATGTCAATTTGGACTGCTTATAACCCATTGAGGAATAAGCTTCTGAAATGATGGTTCAGGATTTAATTCAGCTGTTCAGTAGCTGAAGCAATTGTGAATTTGACCAGACTACTAACCAGGAGGATGTGAGTCTAAGTCCCAGGGCTGCCTGTCTTGTTTCAGTTCGGTAAATTTTGTCAGCTCTTAGCTATGCTGTAAAATGAAATGCTATGTGCTAGCAAGGCATTCTGTGTTGTGTAAGGAGAAAACTGAGATGCTTTGTCTTGTTCTGCTTGAATTGCTCTTCTCAATAGACGTGGAGCAGGTTTGACACTCGTTATTAAGCGTATGGGCTGACTGTCTCACCAGGAAGAGAGTATGTGGTGGTTTGCATTTTCGCAACCAATAAGGAAAAATGAGAATTGAAGTAAATGTGTATGGTGGAGCATTGTGATACTGATGCTGCATAACTGAATATTTTTAATGCAATAAATATTCACTTAACAAAATGTACCTTTTACCAAGCAGTAATTGTTTTTATGCTTAGCAGTTTTCTCTCTATTACAAGTGTAACTTTGCTTTTACCTTTTATTTTCATACCATAATCACAGTATTGGCTGGGCTCAGTTGGTAGCACTCGCCTCTAGGTTAACACCAACTTAGATGGGACTTTGAACTTATGTAGCCTAGACTGGCACTGAAATACAATGTTGGGGTGTGCTGCATTGCTGAAGTTGGGTAAGGAGAAAACTGAGATGCTTTGTCTCATTCTGCTTGAATTGCTCTTCTCAATAGACATGGAGCAGGTTTGACACCCATTATTAAGTATAATCTTCGGATGAGACATGAAACCAAGGTCCTGTCTGTCCACTCAGGTGCGCATTAAAAATCTCATGCCACTAGTTGAAGAGTGAAGGGTTCCTCCCAGTGTCTTAGCCAACTATCCACCAGATAAAATTAGTTATTCACTTCATAGCTGTTTGAAGCAACAACAACAAGATTACAAATTGCTGTACAGATGCATGTTGGCTGCAGCATTCACCAACTAAATAAACAGTCATGACACTTTACAGTAAATCCCGTGAAGTGTTATGAGATGCTCTCAAGATGTGAAAGGTGCTAAATCAAATGCAAGGATTACAATTGATAACATTTGCCAATAAGAATATATTTTATTTTTGCATCGTAATTCTTCAGGTTATTGGATGTCTAGTTTATTGCCTGTGAGAGGGTCGTGAAGCTGTCCAAAGCTGAGGTTGAAGCAGATAGTATAGATATATGTAGGAGGAAGGAAGACCTTCACATGGAGGAGGAAATATTACTGCAACAACAACCTGCATTTATGTAGCACCCTTCACCTGCAGGCAGGGTCTTGGAGCCTTAACAGCAGCATGGTTTGAAGTTGAGCTGGAAAAGGAGGGGAGGTGACTGAAGGCATGGTCCAAAGGAAGGTCTTGTCTTCAGGTATGATTTGAAGACAGGCAAAGAGGGAGCAAGACGGGAAGTGTTCCAGAGATTGAGAGCATAGCAGGGTAAAGCATAGCCACCAATGGTGTAATGGAGGGGATGACGGACGTGTAAATGACCACAACAACTTGCACTTATATAGTGCCCTCCAAGCAGGGTAGCATCTCAGGGAGCTTAACTGTGGCGGAGCGTGACTCCGAGCCGAGGGAGGGGAAGGTGGCTGTAAGTACGGTCGAAAGACCCAAGCCAGCTGCGTGACGGTAGAGGAGGGAGTATATGTGGAATCAAGTGTAGAATAGAAGGGTATGGGAAGGAATAAGGAATGGTATATAATCTTTTAGAACATAAACACCGGCACAGACTGGTTGGGCCAATTCGCCAGTTTCCTTGCTGTACATTCTCAGTAAATCTTCGTCTAATAATTGTTAAGTGCTCTGAGATGTTATCTTACATGAAAAGTTGATATAAATGCAAATTATTGTTAATCTACCAATGTAATTAACTCCTACAATTGCTTTATAAAGTCCAAAATACAAATTACACTTTTAATTGCATTATAGTTGGAATGAACAAAGATATAGCAACGTTTTATGATACTAAAGGTTTGTAGATACAGTTATTATGCTGCTCAGCTCCTTGGGACGTCCAATGGTGCTATACAAATGTAATTAGTTGTTGTTGCTCAGATTCTGCCACCTCCTCCTTACCTCAAGGACAGATTGTATCAACCGCTCACAGAGACGTTTTTTAAGATGTCTTGTTGACGTAATAGGGTACTATATCAAATACAAATATTATTATAACATTGAAATGCTCCTAAAGGCTTTGCAGACATTTCAAAAGTCTTCAGTAAGCATTGTTGAACTCCCTTCTGTTTTCTAATGGTGTCGTGGGATGCTTAACTTCATCCACCTTAGAACTGCTCCCATTAATAAGCTCACCCATTGACTCTGGCCCGTCATTACTAACAGCACCCACCGCAGCACCGCATTGGAGTGCCAGCCCATACCCAGTGTGAATTCCAAGACCCAATGTGGGATTTCAATCCACAACCTTTTGATTCAGAGGTGAGAGAGCTACCAAGTGAGCCAAGGAGATGCGCATATATATATAGGAATAGGAGGGGTGGTGGGATGAGACCAGAATGCTGAACTCATTTAAGAAATGGCTTGACAGTGTAATGAGAAGGCAGGCACTTTGGGAGGATGAGATCAAATGGACTGAAGAGCCTTTCCACATCCAAACTTCTCTTGTGAAAAGATTCAATTAAGAGCAACGTTTGCACTGCAAAATTCTACTGGCTCCTAAGTGAAATTGAATATAATTTTCTGTTTGAATCCGTCACTCTGTGTAGAATAAAGTAATCTGATATAGGAAGAGCTGTGACATTGAATGATAATTTCCTCCTCGCTCTCACTTCCTGGGCCTTTTTAAAATGAGACGGCTAAATTATATTGTCACCTTCAAGGCTGATTTGTGATGTAGCCTCATATAGAAACTGTCAAGAATTCAATTCAATTGTAACTAGTAATAGGTATCAATAAAAATAGGTACTTAACATGTATCCCTGGGCTGGATTCGAATACCCTAGACTGTAGTCTAGATGGAGTTGTAGTGATATAGAAGGCAGTGATATATTACACAATCACCGAGTCACGACAGAAACATTTTGCAAAATGTATTCTTTCTAAAAAAAATTAATGATAATAATCTTGCATTTGATATAGCACCTTATCACAACTTCGAAATGTCTCAAAGCGCTTCACAGAATATATTGTAACGTGAATTGACTGTATATTTTGTGGGCAAAACGCGGCAGCCAATTCTGCACAGCAGTGTCCCACAAACAGTTGTGGATTGAGTGACCAAATTATTTTTATATATTTTGAAGGAATTATTACCCCTGAAAAAGCGATCCGCCAATTGACTAACAACCAGGTTCCTACTTATGCTAGGTAAACAGAAGTGGGTGGAGTAAGGATACTTGCCCAATGTTTCGCCCTAACGGGAATATAACCTAGGTCCTGTTGCTGGCAAAGGAAATGCTATAACCACTGAGCTGCAGGACTCCACAATCCCTGAGCCTATGAGTTGGCTCCACTGGCTCCCCATTCCCCAGATAAGAACATAAGAAATGCTAGATGCAAAAAAGACCAAGGTCCATCTAGTTTGCCTTCCACCTTCCTGAATAAGAGAAATTCCCTTAGTCCTGCGAGTTCTTCATTATCCACCATCAAGACAGATGGGACCTTAGTATAACATCTCACCCAAAGGATAGCATCTCTGCTATCATTAGGGTCCCCAATTCCTTGGCTTCTGAGAACTTTCAGCTGTGTTCTTCAGGTATAGACAAATGGGGAGAAACTCCCTTCTCTTTTTAAATAGTGTGACATTAAACACCACCTGAACAGGCAGATGGGATCTAGGCTGAACACCTCATTCTCCATTTCAATGATCACCAGAAATGTCAGTCTGGATTACTTTAAATCCTAACATGGGTACTTGCAGAAGCTCAGAAAGAGGTATATTGGCAAGCCTGAATCAGTTTGTAAACAAAAGGACTGTGGTCTTAATCAGAAAATTGGAACCAAGAGTTTCAGAGTAACTGTATTTTATTATTAAATGATTTTTCTGGCAACCTCAAATGCTTCCTTAAGCTGCAATATGCTCTCTGGCAACTGGAGATTGAACATATTCTAATTAAGATGAGTTCAAGAAGCACCACATTTGAACCTCTGATGCAATGTAGTTCTTAATTATGAATGATGCCTGCAAGTCCCAGCCTTTTCACTGCCACTGACAGGATTATTGAGGATCTTTTATTTTGGTTGTCTACATTATTGTATTAGAAAATCAGAACAAGTACATACTGTCCTTATTATCTCGGATCAGTTTTAAATTGAGCTGTTATAGGCCTTAATTAAGATGCTGTATATTTGTTGTAACCATTGGCTCTGCTGCGTAGTGGGATGGCAGACAATGCTTTCAATGGCAAGACATATATATGGCTTTCGTTGGTTAAACTCCAGCGGCACCTTCAAAACACACACACTGGGGTTACTGTGTAACTGTACCCTGATAAGAGCCAGCGCCTTCACATAAAGAAAGATAAGAGGAGAAAGGCAGATGGAGAAACATTCCAGCTCTGCGACTCTGTCCTGATAGAAGGTGATTGCTGAGAAATATTTAAATACTTGGTTTGTGGGTGTGTAGCAAGGGAGGAGGAAATGGATAGACAACCATAAAAAATAAAATTTGTAGAGACCACATCTAATCAGGGAATATGCTGTGTGAACCTTTTTTTAATATTTTACTCTATTTATGTCATCCGCTTGAGTTTGAATGCTGCCAAATGCAAGGAAATTAAACGTTTATCTGAGACCAAGCTAAAGCCAGCCTCCGTTGGAATAAAAATATGCTGACGTGCTTCCCTGCCATGATGTTCAATGCTCATGTGCAACCTACCAGCACTTTACATACTGGATGTACACAATGCAAATTGATGCCACTTGATATGTTTATGCATGTTTACTCCATATATTATTATGATAATAATAATCCTTGCATTTGATATGGTGTCTTGAGGATGTCTCAAAGCACCTGACAGAATATCATGTAAAATGAAGTGTTTATGTTTTCTGTAGGCAACATGGCAGCCAGTTTGCGCACAGCAATGCCCCACAAACAGTCAAGTAGAGAATGACCAGTTAAAATACATAATTAATTTAAATTGAACCACTTAAATATTAAAAATTAATGTTTAAAAGAAAAGAAAAGAATCTGAATTCTACCTGGTTAAACATATTAGAAACAAGCCCATGGCAGCGACTGAAGTGTACAGTCTTACAGTTTCTTTATGCCCATTCATGCAAAGTACATAATTGTGAGAGAGCTGCATTGTGGATGTGATGCTGCCTCTCTGGAAGCAGTAAAATGAAGCAGCCAGACTCATTCAGGCTCGCAGACGTATGCAGTGAAGTATTGCACATCACAGCATTGGGACCAGTCAGTTCTCAGGCTGAATCAGTCCCAGCGTCCTGTCAGTTCCTCTAACTGACTGCTCATGAACTGGCAAGTTGACCTCCTGGAAGAGGACTTGGGTTATTCATTCTCTGCCTTGAGGAGCTGGAAAGGATCTTTCGTATCATTGAGAAAGTAAAAGGTTTACTAACCTACTGAGGCTGGTTCACAGAAATCTCAGACCAGCATGTGTGACAGCTCCATCACATCACTATATGTGTAAGGTAGCGGTGGTGGGGGAAATATACAGACTAACCAAAGTCAGGGAAACTTGCCTGAGGAGATCAACAGATACTTAGGAAGGAAGAATTTTAAGGGATATGGGAAAAAACATTCATAAATGGGTTTTCAAACCAGCTCCACTGGATCAAGTAACAACAACAATAACACATTTCATTTATATACCTCCTTTCAAGTCGGGAGGATGTCTCAAGGAGCTGGACAGTCAAGGATTTGTAAGAAGTAACTCAAATCTCATTTTGCTGCTCTTTATCCCTATCCTTCTGATCTTCATTCTTCAAGTATTTATCCAGTTCTCTTTTAAATGCCATAATTGAATGAGCTCTAACAGTCATTTGTGGTAATGCATTCCACATTTCCATAACTGTTAATGCCTGGTAAAGGCTAACATCATTTAAAGGCTTCTAGTAATAATCTTGAATTCAGGTCCCCTAATTTAACCCAACAGGGTTCCAGAACTCCAGGGAGAATTTTCCATCCCAAAGTAAAATTTCAGACTAATGCTCGTTTTTATATTCTGCAATACAAAGCAAGGCACTGTTGAAAGCAGCACCTAATAAGAACCCACAATTTTCCCTTCTATGCGATCGTTCTTCTGGAAGATATTCAGAATAATCTGATCGATCAATATCAGATTTATTATAATTTCTTTCAGGCTAAAAATTAGAGTTGAGCACAATTTAACAAAATGAGATGCAAGGTAAATGTGTAAGTCGAGCTGTGAGAACTCAGATATTGAAACTCCGTGTTGCTTACTTAGGAAGTGGAAGCCAAGGGAGGCAATTGATTTACCTATGAAAAAGTCTTAAAACAGCAATTTGCATATCAGGCCTGAAATTGGCTATTGCAGTCAATAACCTTACAGTAAAATTCTGTGAAGCACTTTGACACATTGTAATTGTGTGCTATATCTAACACAAGAATTATTAGTATGTTTATTCAACGGGACCTAGGTTTGTTTTGGCCAGAAATAGGACCATTTTGTCTTAAACTTTAAGAGGCAATGTCCCACAAAACAACAAATGAAATAAAAATTGAGGAAGAATAGACAAAGAAAATGGAAGGAAGAAAGATGAAAGAATAAAGGAGATACATTAGGGTTTTATTAAGTGTCATTAGGTGACAGTCCAGTTCAATTGGTAGCACTCTCACCTGAGTCAGAAGGTTGTGGGTTGTAGGTTTAATCCCCCATGTCTAGGATGACATTTCAATGCAGTCCTAGGGGGAGCACTGGATTGTTGGTGGTGCTGTCCCTCGGATGAAATGTTAAACCTAGGTCCTGTTGAATAAACATACTAATAATTCTTGTGTTACATAGAGCACACAATTACAATGTGTCAAAGTGCTTCACGGATTTTGCTGTAAGGTTATTGACTGCAATAACCAAATTATGCTCAGCAAAGTCCTAAAAGCAGCCATGTCAATTTTATTATTTTGTTTCAAGGATTATTGGACAGGATATCAGGAGAAACACCCTTCTCTTTTACAGTAGTGCCACGGGATCTTTAATGTCCCTCTGAACAGCCAGACGAGACCTCGGGTTTAACATTTCACCTAACTGACCTCTAATAATGCAGCACTCCTCCAGCACTGCCCTGGAGTGTAAGCCTTGACCATGGGTTCAAAGTCCCAACGTGGGACATGAACCAACAACCTTCTGACCAAGAGGCAGGTATCACAGGCTTAACATGAGCCAAACTGATACATTTCAGTTTCATGTAGATATAGTGTATTTTCTGTTCAGTCAAAGCTTGTATAAATAGGAGTAAAAGAGCACTGTGCAGTGCTATTTTCAGAAAACACAATTACGCTTTGAAACATGGAACTGTTCTCCCTGGATAATGAAAGCAGCATCCAAGTGTTAATCTACTGTGTTGAATGGGTACAATGTCTTGAATATGCAATATAAAACCTAGAGGGAGGTACCAATAATTGTAAGTAGCACAGATGGACTCTCATGGCGGCAAGAAAATAGACTTAACATAAAAGTTTGTTTACAATACAAGACTGTTCATTAAAATTCAAGCTACTTTTTCAAAGAGACCCGTAACCGCAAAATCTTTATAATTTTTTTTGTAAAATATTCACTCTTTTGCTTTCAAATCTTATGGCGTATGCCCACTTACGTTTTGGAGTGAGTTTGCAAGAGCCTTGGTGTGAGTTGTTATTGTATCAGCTGGAGCACAGGGTGGCAAGTGCAACTGGGTTATTTATAGGTGGATTGACATAACAGTTTTAATAAGGATGATCTCCAGTAGATAACAACTTTTGATATGGCTATCCAGGTCACCACACTTTACTGCAGAAGGGAACTTAAGAAAACAAAACAAGGCAGGTCTTATCCTGGTTATTTCTGCACACAATGTACAATGACATGAATGATTTATGGAAACGTTGGCTGAGAAATGCACATTCAAGATGGACCTTCTTGTTCTCTGCTGTTTAAAGTTCTCCTCCCTTTCCTCAATGCATTTCCCCCTGGTGATATCATTCACTTGAAGAGTTCTATTTGATAATAATAATAATAATTCTTGCATTTGACAAAGCGCCTTATCACGTCTTTGAGACGTCTCAAAGCACTTCACAGAATATACTGCAAAGTGTAGTGACCTTGTATTATTTAAATGCAAGCTGTCATTATTGCAATTGGTAGGATCTTGCTTATCAAGTTTCTCTTTTTTGAAAGCTTAAGAAACTATTATTTTTCAGCAATGTTAATTAATCTTGCGAGTTTGCATTTGAGTATTTAATTTGAACAGGAGACAAATAACAAAGGCAGTGATAATATAAATCCTAATAATCTTTACATTTGGTATAGTGCCTTTCACTTCAGGAGGTTCTCTCAAAGCACTTCACAAGATATATGTAAAGTACTGTCATTATATTTTATGGAGGACATGGCAGCCAATTTGCACAGCAGTGTTCCACAAACAGCCATCAAGTGACTAACCAATTTTATGTGGAGGGGATTGTGGGCCAGTACAATGGTATAAACTCCTTTCCATTTTCAAATATTGTTATGGGATCTTCAACACCCACCTAAACAGGCAGACATGACCTCAGTTATTAACATCTTATCAGAAGGACAGCACCTACGACAACACAGCACTCTCTCTACCCTGGATTGGAGTGTCAGACTAGACTTGTGATGTCAAAGTGCCATCGTTTAGGTTGAACCCACAATATTCATGACTCAGAGGTGAGAGTGCTACCAAGTGGCTGGCTGAATAATAGGATTTATTCTTTGTGAAAACAAAGCCTGACTTTTGCTTTCCATTCCAGACACAAGGAAATATCTCTGTATAAGTGGCATACATATGTGGAATTCTCAGTTTAGTTTGGATACTCTTAAGCATCATGATGGTGTCACACACCCAGTTAACCAAAAAAAGTCACACGTCAACCAATGCACCATAAACCCTCATGAAATGAATGATCAATCTTACTTGGGGATGTCAGCCAGGACATTGGGAGAAAGTAGCTTCTCTGTTAAAATTAAAATGGTTCCATGGGATTTTTATCAACTATCCGATCAGACAGGTTGGACCTTGTTTTAATGTCTGTGTTCAAGAGGAAGTTAGACCTTCACATGAGGGCGAGGGGAATGCAAGATTCTGAGAGGGAGTGACAAATGGGTGAAGATTTGTGTGGAGTGTAAACATGGAATCAGATTGGTTGGTGATTTGTTTCCATTTTGTACGGTGGTTGTAAATCTTTGTAAATCCAATGGTGTGCACCTCGAACAATGCAGCACTCCCTGTGAATTGCTTGGATTGTTAGCCTAGACTCAGAGCTCAAAGTCCCAACATGGACCTTGAACCCACAACCCTCTGATCAGGAGGCAAGAGAGCTACACACCTGAGCCAGGCTGACCTGCGGTTGCATAAACTTGCTCTTGAACCAGGCTGACATCCGTTTGCAGTTACTTGCGCTTCCTTAGCAGCACTGAGCTGTATAACAATTAAACATAAGATCAAGTGGAAAAAATGGCATGGATTACCAAAGGTTTTTGACCAGTTTCCCCCTTCTCAATATTCCCCCATGCCCTTTTGGAGCACTTTTTATGGCTCTCAAAGTGAATTTAGTTAATAACATCTATAAAATCAATAAATTCTCAATTGACAAGAGGTTTTGGTTATTGGTAGTCGGTAATGGTTCTTCATTGATGTTGATCCCTGCTTCATTTTCTACGGTTTGAAGCAGCATAAATATTTTAGACTTCTTGTGCCACTTTGCCCTGTGTCTGATGTCGTCTTTCATAGTACAATATTAAGTACTCTAACGGGAAGCCCTGTTAATAATAATTGATTCTAATTGTGGTGGCTTTACAAATGTGATAATAATAATAATAATCCTTGCATTTGATATAGCGCTTTTCATGTCGGGAGGACGTCCAAAAGCGCTTCACAGAACACACTGTAAAGTGAATTGACTGTATATTTGTGGGCGAACGCGGCAGCCAATTGCGCACAGCAATGTCCCACAAACAGTCATAGATTGAAAATGACCAATTTATTATTGTTTTTGCTTTAGGAGAGATTATTATTAGGCTCTGTGTGGAGTAAGGAAACTTGCCCAAGGTTTCGCCCTACCTGGAAGTGAACTCAGGTCTCTCGCTTGTAAAGCGAATGCTCTAACCACTGAGCTACAGGACTCCACACATATATATATATATATATATATATATATGTGATATATTTTAATGGCTACCATTGTACAGCTTGCAAGTTAAAATAAAAAAGACAATAACAAAGCTCATGAGCTTCACTATAATTAGTTCATAGATTTGCTTTATAAATACCCTGACAGATTATATTAAATGGTCATTTCTTATCAACAATAACTTCCTAAACAAGTGCCACTGGTTTAATAGCTACAACCTGCCTTTGATTCTAAGTTATGGTAAATTGAATAGTCATTATCTTGTCTGCAGGACCTCAGTCATTAAATGTAATGCATTATTGATTGTTAGTTAGCTGCAGTGCCGACAACAACAGTTTGTTAATTGTTATTGAAAAGAGGATGTGGAAAGAAATATATATCTATTTTGTTGCTATTGAACTCTCATATCCTGTGCATGGAAGGATTCTATTAGTTGTAGGAATTATTAATCAAAGGCTAACTTGTACATCATATTTCTGTGGGCGCTGGGTTGTAAATCTAAGTAATGATGCTCGAACTTTATCTTCCAGCCATTTTATCTCAATGAAAGGTTGTATCCATTTCCTCAGATAACTTGCCCATTGTCATCACACACTCTATTGCTTTTCTGTAACTTCGATCATCGTTCCTGAATGTGCTTTCTTCTGTCGAGACTGGAGCCATTTACAAACTGAGCTGGGTCTGATTAATAGACCTCAGTTACACTAATGGCTGTAAATCTGAGGTGCGAAGGAAAAACATGCTGTCTGTTTGGTGCTAAACACAATTTACAGCTGTTATAGTGTTTGTGTTGGGGTTGAATGAACACTGATAATTACAACTGCTAGCCTTGCTCCCATACTTTTTCCTAGCGAACAAATAGATTTCACTTTGGTTTCCAAGTCAATATTTGCTCAAAACTTCTCAAATTATTAGATCATTGAGAACAGGAACACTGAAACTACCTTTCAATGATTACATTTGAAGAATTAATGCCGAGAACAACTATTTCACTAGAGATTTATGAGTAAATGAACAGCAGAAGGTTTGTGTTGTAGTCTTCTTGGTCACCCGCAATGCTACCAACATATTATTTTGAATGAGTACATTATGCATGGAATCCTATTATAACCAGGATGATTTAAAGTTACGAACACATTAAATATTCAGATAGACTAGATAGCCCTCCATTGCTACACCTTATAGGAGAGTACTTTGTATTGCAGTCCATAAAAGAGGATCTCATATTATATATGATACAATTTACATTTATACAACAGCAACAAATTACATTTGTAAAGGACTTTTCACATTGGGAGGACATCCCAAGGTGCTGGACAGTCAGAGATTTGGACCAGAGCAGGGGTTGGGATCAGGAGGGGTGGAGGGCAGGGAGGGTAGGGGTAGGAGGGTGGCCGAATGCGTGGTTGAAGAGGAGGGTCTTGAGACATCCTTTGAAGGAGGCAAGGGAGGGAGCAAGACAAAGAGACTGTGGGATGGAGTTCCAAAGTGTGGGGTCTGAGAAACTGATGATCAACTGATGACTCAAATCAGGCAGGGCAGATGAAGTCGTGAGAGAGATACGAAGACGTGATAAGGTGCTATATCAAATGCAAGGATTATTATTATTATATTTTACAATGGTTAGAAAGCCCAAAGAAAAGATTTGGAATTCAGGGAATCTTCTCAGACAGATAGGAAGTGATGTTCTGCAAGGATCCATATTAAGACCGGTACTGTTTACAATAATAATAATAATCCTTACATTTGATACAGCGCCTTATCATGTCATTGAGATGTTTCAAAGCGCTTCACAGAATATACTGCACAGTGTAGTGATTGTGTATTTTGTGGGTGAAAAGTGGCAGCCAATTGCTCACAGCAGTATCCCGTAAACAGTCATGGATTGAGTGACCAAATTATTATTTTTGTTAATTTTTTGTGAAAAGATTATTACTCCTGAAAAGCGATCCACCAATTTTCTAAGAACCAAGTTCCTACTTACTGCTAGGTAAATAGAGGCATGTAGAGTAAGGAAACTTGCTTAAGGTTTTGGCCTGGGAATCGATAAATGGTTTGGACTCGGATATAAGAAATGTGGTATCGTAATTTGCAGATGACACCAAACTGGGGGCATTTGGTAAATAGTGAATAGGAATGCAGAACATTTCAGGAAGACAAAAACAGGCTAGCAGAATGGACAGACAAACAGCAAATTAAGTTTAAAATAGGTAAATACAAAATAACAGAAAAATAAACCCATTGCTAGATGGTAGGAATCTAAGAGGAGTAGATTGCTGCCATTTAGGCAAATCTCTAAAAGTAGTTACACAGGTAGATAAGGCCATCAAAAGGCGAATTGGGACTTGGGTTTTATGTCTAGAAGGATAGAGTGTAAAAGTGAGGAGATAATATCGAATTTATATAAAATCTTGGTTAGACCACATTTGGCCACTAGAAAAGAGATTTTTGAGAGGCGTTTAAAATTATAAAACGGTTTAATAAGGCCGTGCCTTCAGTCAATGCAGCCTGATACTCTGAAATTCTCTCCCTCAATCCCTCTGCCTTGCCTCCTCCTTCCCCACCTTTAAATCCGGCCCAAACACCTTCCCTTTTGATCGTGCTTTCTGTCACCTCCCCCCTCCCTCTCTCCTTGGCTCATTGTCAGACTCCGCCACTGTGATGCGCTCCGGCACACTAACCTGCGTGAAGAGCACTATATAAATGCAACTTGTTGGAGTAGATGGTAATATTAATAAGAATCCTTGCATTTGACATAGCGCCTTATCACACCATCAAGACGTCTCAAAGCACTTTACAGGATATACTGTAAAGTGTATTGTACAGTACAGTATACTGCAGGGTAAAACAGAATAGTATCCCAGACAAGTGCTCTGACACTGTACCCTGCGTGAGGGGCGCTATATAAATGCAAGTTGTTGTTATTTTGTGGGCGAATGCCTTTAAGAGACGCTAGATATACTTGAGGTATATAAGGTATGGGAGGAGAAAGAAGTCAGTGGAAACTCATGGTGAGTTTAAACACCAGCACGGACTGGTTGGGCCAAATGTCCTGTTTTCGTGCTGTAAATCTACTTGAGTCTTCATAGTTATTTAGTTGTCTTCTGGGCTGGGTCTGCTCCATTTATATAGCTTCCTTTACAAAGTTATGAATGTTTCACTAAAATGCATAAACTTGACAAAATGTTAGCATTCCATATCAAAATTTGGATAGCATCTCACCAGAATGTTTTGATGCAGTATTGTTGCAGCTTCATCTGGTGGCCAGTAATGGATTGAGAAGAAAGGCTTCAGTAAGTGGAAAGCTGACCGATCCAAAAGGCTCTTCAAGCACTACCTTATTGGGGTAAAGTTGTAGTATTCCACAACTAATGCTGGCTTAAATTAACATTGGTGTTAGTTATCACTGCAGCAAACATAATGTGAACCAGTGCACTGCTGCGTGCAAATGGCTGCCACAAAATATAGTCAATTCACTTTACAGTGTATTCCGTGAAGTGCTTTGAGATGTCTCGAGGATGTGATGGGGCGCTATATCAAATGCAAGGATTATTATTATTATTACACAACCATCGGGTGCAGTGGTTCCTCCCAGAGGCTGACTCTTATCTGACAATTTCTGACCACCATTTTTGATGCATTCGGGTCCTGCTTTTAAACTGTGGCCCTTACATGTGTTCTTACATTTTATTTTATTGGCTGCATCTGCCAAAGGAAGGCAACATCTGTACTCTCCTTAGGCCAGATATGTTTACCCTCCAATTGCAATTAAGGGTTTTTGACCCAAAAAATGTTGTCACTTAATCCATGACTGTTTGTGGGACACTGCTGTGCACAATTGGCTGCCACGTTTCACCTACAAAATACATTCAATTCACTTTACAATATATTCTGTGAAGTGCTTTGAACCATCTCAATGATGTGGTAAAATGCAAGGATTATTATTGTTATTTGAGCACATTCAGGGAAAAACAACATTCTGGGCTGGGGAGAGTTTCACCTCTCTTCAGGGGATCTAGCTAGGAAAACAACTAAACAACTACTGAAATAACAGCTGTCATCTATCAGTTAAAAGGTTATGGGTTCAAAACCACACTAGGACTTTGAACTTGCAGTCTCGTCTGACACTTCAATGAAGTGTTCAGAGAGTGCTGCATTGCCTGTGGTGCTGTCTTTAGATGAAATGTTAAACTGAGGTTTTGTCTCTCTGTTCAGGTGGAAATAAAAGATCCCATGGCACTAACTGAAAAGAAAAGGAAGTTTCAATTGGTATCCGCTAACATTCCCCCACATCAAATTGGTCATTCGCTTCAAGGTTGTTTGTGGGACATTGCTGGGCGCGAATTGGCTTCTACGTTTGCTGCCTAGGAAATACAGTAAAAATATCCCGTGAAATGCTGAATTATATGATAGAATCAAATGCAAGGATTATTATTATCAATAAACAAAATAATGCTTAAAACATTTTCTCCCTACCCTGGTACTGTTCAGTACAATCTTAAATTTTAAGATAATATTCCTAATCCTAAGAAATTGAGAAATTTGTGGGGTCTACTATTTTCAGACAGAATATTAATCTAACAATTATAAGTAGAATGATCTTAACATGGTAAACAAGGGTCAAAATCAGAGTTCTTTTTAACATATTTTGAGGGTAAAATGTGGGGCAATCATTATTTACTGTTGGCATTAACTATGGCCACCAATAGCAGCACAAACCTCCAGGAAAGGTTGTTTCCTTTTTCCAGGTCACAGAGCTCCCTATTATTCTGAATTTAAGCTGGGTGAATTTTACTTTGTATATTTTAGGCTAGGAAATAAAAGAAAGTTTCTCTTGGTCTTCTAGCCATCAGTTCCCCAAGTAAAATTGATCATTCACTTTATGGCTGTTTGTGGGAAATTGCTGTGTGCAAATTGGCTGCCATATTCACCAACAAAATACAGTCATGACTGTCTACAGGATATCCTGTGAAGTGCTTTGAGATCTCCTCTTGACGTGAACGGCACTATATCAAATGTAAGAATTAATATTATTTTATCATGCAAACTTCAACAACGGCCTGGACGAAATCTTCAGACCTCTGTGCAGTTCATGGAAAAATGTATTGGATTTCATGAGAGGGCTGTTGCGTCCACTGTGATGGAAAGCTTTTAATGGAGCTAATTTGCTCCCGATTGCCCGAGGATAGTTCCTGTTGCCAAAATGCAGCATTGTTGATGCATAATCAGGCTTCTTAAAAGAAGGCTGGCAGAATTGACCAACCAAGCAGATGCTTGTCAGAAAAGTGACAGAAAGATATGAAACTCTGGGTACAGCATGGCATTTATCAGTGAAATGTCAATGCTAAGGAAGGTCAGAATGAAAGCACTGGCAGGCAAAATACCTTGTGTTAACCTACAGGCAACTAACTGACTGACAACCTGTTAGAAGAGAAAAGGACGACTGGCTAATAATAGTTCTGCACTGCATAACTGACTATGGTAAAATATGTAAATCAACCATCTATTAAATTCTGCGTCTCAAGCATATAATGATCTGGGGTAGAAACATATCAGTACACAACATGCATCATGCCTGTCAAGAGCTGACTATGAAATAATTGTTATGTCTCATCTCATCTCTAAGTGTGTGTCACTATGCTTGATAAAGGTAAGTCAATGCATACCCTGTACACCAGTGATGTCCAATCTGTGACCCATGGGCTGTAACGTGTTTTCAGTTGTTTCTTGACTGAATATTTATTG
This sequence comes from Callorhinchus milii, assembly GCF_018977255.1. Taxonomy (NCBI): domain Eukaryota; kingdom Metazoa; phylum Chordata; class Chondrichthyes; order Chimaeriformes; family Callorhinchidae; genus Callorhinchus; species Callorhinchus milii. The sequence continues at coordinate 21,911,422 of NW_024704743.1, read as the reverse complement.
ATTTATGGCAAAAATCAAGAATTATTCAATCAAGATCATTTATTTTGTTGGCCGACCATAAAGGTTGGCCACCACTGCTATACTTTGCGCATTTTGTGGTCTGATGCAATTGGAGAGAATAATTTTACAAAATAAACAAACAAAGAGAATGTAACAATAAATTGGCTGGAAAGGCAAATCATATTTATTCTTGAGTCAGATGGTTGTTGTTACAAGTGACACGTTGAACTCATATAGTCCAGGCTGACATCCCACTGCAGTGCTGGGGTGCTCTGTATTGTTGGAAGTGCTGTCCTTTCATAAACCCTTCTGTCTGTTCTGGTGGATGTTAAAGATGCTCTAGCACTATTCAAAAAGAGAAGAGTTTCTATCTTGTTAAGCATTTTGAGATGTCCTCCTGATTTGTAGGAGCTTTATCAAATGTAAGGATTATTAAATTATTGTACATATTTCTCTTACCATGAGGAGACAGTGCTGGAGTTCTGAGCTTCTCTGTTGACACTGCCAACCTTGATCTGTGATTTTTTTGGTCAGAGGCAAGATGCATACAGAAATAATTTATTTTTGTCTAAGAAATGAAACACAACGTTTCTACTCAATGCAGTGAATGTGGCCTGAGTGAGCTTTAAATTTTACATCAAATAGTGGTTTCAGACAGTCTGAAGACAAAAGTTCTAAATGTGTCAAGAGTGATCCACAAATTACAAATTTTGTGATATTGGCTGTAAACTAAATGCCAACTATATTTTAAACACTAGAGATAATTTGTTATTAAGCTCTAAAAGTACCTTGGCATCATTCAAAACTGTTCTTCTGAGTAACATCTGCAACTATCAAGCTCAATTTATTTCTGATACTGAACTGAAAAACATTCCATGGTTCACAGCATCATTAGATTTAGCTATGAAAATATAAATCAGTTGCAGAAATGGTAAGGTGAGCCTAAAGGTTCTGTTGATTGTACTAGACGGTATTCTGACAAAAGTGCCCAGCTTTGGAATTTCTTGCAGGCAACCTTTCTGGAGTTGAATAAAGCAATATGGACAGTCGCTTTTATATCAGTAGATGTGATTCATTGACTTGTAAAACGTTCAAAGACACTGACTCTGCTCTTCAGAGACCTGACTGAAATTCCACCCCATTTTAGTCTGTTCAAACCACTATTGGAAGAAAATTCTATTCAGCATTACGCCTTTAGCAATGAATGACTGTAATGAGAAATTCCATGAGTGGCCAACCTCTCCAAAGGCAATATAAAGACTGAATTTAAGAATTTTTCACAATTGTGTCGATTTTAAGACAAAATGGGCTCAGGGACTAAGACTCAGTGAAATTTCAAGCTCTCTGAGACTTAATCCATCTTGGGGTTTGCCTGGTTGAACTGAATTGTTCTCTCATTTAGCCGGTCATGATTAAACATGAGAACAAATCAGAGTCATTGGTGAATGACCAATTACTTCACAAGTAATTGGTCGTTCACTTCTTGGCTGCATTGAGGACATTGCTGGGTGCAAATTGGCTGCTGTGTTCAGTAACAAAATACACAGTCATTTACTTTGCGGTATATTCTGTGAAGTGCTTTGAGATGTCTGAATGATGTGATAAGGTGCTAGATCAAATGCAAGAATTATTATTATTATTATTATAAATCCTGTCAAGAGCTTTGAGATATTTGACTATGTGATAAAGTTCGATATCAAATGCAAGGATTATTTTTATTTTTTTGAGCAACTTTGTGGCCATGATCTTTACAGGTTATATTAAGTACACCCAGAATATTTCCCTAAACTCCTGTGAACCAAAAAACTGGATTTATCTGCACTAATCTGATGCATATAACATCCTCATTATTTTTCCGTTGTATAGTTACACAATGTTTTTTAACAAATAAAACTGAGAGACTAGTTTTTGATTCACAACCTATAATTTTGTTTATGTTTAGTTCTGGTTAGCTACAGGATATTCTTTCTGTAAATTATTCCCAAAACAATGACACATCCTTGATTGATCTCCCACACACTACAGTACTTCCTGTGGGGAGATGACACAGGCATTTGGTCCCAACAGGATTAATTATAATAGCTATTAACATTTTATTTTGATAGAATTCTAAAATATATCTTGTTCCTTACCTTGGGCCATTAGATTGGGTCATTCAACACAATGAACATAAATATTCATTTTAAAGCTGACTACACAACATAATAATAACAATTATAATAATAATCTTTACATTTAGTATAGAGCTTTTCCATATCTGGAGTCCTAAAGCACTTCAGAAGATAAACTATACAGTATCTGTGTTTTGTGGGTGTTTTTACTCGCCTCGCAAGCGAGAGACTTGAGTTTGATTCACATCAGAACAAAATGTTGGACAAGTTTCCTTACTCCACACATCGCTGTTTACCTAGCAGTAAGTAGAAGTCCAGTTGTTAGTCGAATGGCGGATCACTTTTCCGGGGGTAATAATCCCTCAAAAAAAGAAAATTTGTTCACTCAATCCATGACTGTTTGTGGGACACTGTTGTACGCAATCGGCTGCCACGTTTCGCCCACAAATATAGAGTCAATTCACTTTACAGTATATTATGTGAAGTGCTTTGAGATGTCTAGAAGATGTGAAAAGGGCAATATCAAATGCAAGGATTATTATTTTTCTGTGAAGTGGAGTAACTATTTATGGATGAATGCAATAGACAATTTGCACAAAGCATTTTGCTTGGAGGATTGGTGACCAGGACACTCGGTGAAGCTCCCTTCTCTTTTCAAATAGTGCCATGGGATTTTTAATGTCACCTGAACAGCCAGACAGGACCTCGGTTTTAACGTCTCATCTGAAGGATGGCACCCCCAGCAGTGCAACATCCCCCAGCACTGGATTGGCGTATCAGCCTAAAATATGAGTTCAAGTCCTGAAATCAGTACTCTTATCCCAAATGGAAGAATTTTAAACTTAGCAGAAATGTATTGCTATGGATTGTATATGAATATTAAGTGTTCTGGGATGCTACCCTGCGTGAGAGGCGCTATATAAATGCAAGTTGTTGTTGTTACCAAACTTGTTACTCATCACAACAGAATGCAACATTTTTACTGTACATTTGGAAATTCATCAATAAACGTACAGCATTAAAGCAGGTTGAGACAACTTTGTTTTTGGTTTGTCGTTCCTGGCGGTCTTCTTATCCCCAGCTTTCCAGATATTTTATGAACTCTTTCAGTTTGAGTTAAAATAAGAAACAGAACTCCCACGTATTCATTCACAAAGAGGCTGAAAAACAAATTGCCCAAGTGTTGTGGGTGTGTCAAATTGCCACGTAAATTAAAGATGGAATGTAATTTCTTCTGCCAGAGATGCATTATCCTTTTATAATGAAAAATGATAAACTATATTAATTTCGATCACCACTTGCCCCAGGTACAAAAGTGTAATTCAATTATTCTGAGACAATACCATACTACAATGCACTATAGTTATAGATTTAAACAGAGTCTATTTATTTTTAAACTTCACTAAAACAACAAACCAGTACAAGAGGACCTCCCGAATTGCAAAACAAATAGTGTTAAATGAAGTGCGGTCATCAATTGAGTGCTAAGTATTAGAGCCACATTAACATTTTTGCTAATCTGTCCTAATACAAATTAAGAGATAATAATCACTGCAATTTTCACATTAAAACATCTCAAAGCAGTCATAGGATATACTGTTAAGTTTAGTGACTGTATTTTGTAGGCACATGTAATAGAAAATTTGCCCATAGCAATGTCCTGCAAATAGCCAGTATAAGAATGGCCAATTGTATTTGGGTAATTGGAGGCTAGAACACCAGGAGAAATTTCCTTCTCTTTTTGAATAGTACCAGGGGATTTTTTAAAGTCCACCTGAACAGTACCTTGGTTTAACATCTCATTCAAAAGACTGCAACTCTAACAGTGCACCACACTCTCAGCATTGCATCAGAGTCTCTGCTTAAACCAGTGCTGGCCAAACTATAGCCTTGCACCTGTTCACGAGGCTGTGCAAAAGCACCCTCTTCCCCCCCAAAATTCGCACTGGTCTAGTTAAGTCCATGTTCAATTGTTAGTATTGAAGTGTATTCCCAGGTTTTACTTTCTCGATTTATAATAATAATATTAATAATCCTTACATTTGATATAGCGTCTTGTCACTTTTATGATGAATTTTTTTATTTATAAATTAAATAAATAAATGAAGGATAATACAATTTATGGCATTGTTTACCTAACAGTGGGTGGGAACCTGGTTGTTAATTGATTGGCGGATCGCTTTCCTAGGGTAATAATCTGTCAACACAAAACAAATGTGGTCACTCAATTCACAACTGTTTGCGGGATACAGCTTTGCCGAGTTTCGCCCACAAAATATACAGTCAGTTCACGTTACAGTATATTCTGTGAAGAGCTTTCAGACATCTCAATGATGTGATAAGGCACTATATCAAATGCAAAGATGCTCATTATTAATGGCTGAAAGCGCAGCCACCAATGGTGGAATGGAGGATTTGAGGGTGATACAGAAGCCCGGAACCAGTCGAGTGGAGGCAGCGGATTGTCAGCTGAGGGGTAAGGAGGTTGGAGAGGTAGGGATGTGCCAGGACATCAAGGGATTTGAAATTGAGTGTGAGGATCTTGAAATCGATCGGTTTGGTGATAGGGAGCCAGTGGAGCCTGGCTAGAACTGGTGTGATGCGGGTATGGAGTTTACTGTGGGTGGTGGAGTTTGGATCAGCTGGATCCTATGTCTGGTGGAGCTGGGGAGACCGGTAAAGAGGGCATTTAAAAAGTCGAGTTGGGAGGTTACAAACGCACGGATGAGTGCTTCAGCTGGATCTGGGGTAATGTACGATTGGAAGCGGTCAATGAGGCAGAGCTGGAGGAAGGCGGCAGGGACTGCATGTAGGGAAGGAAGGACGGCTGCGGGTCGAACCTGACTCCTAGGTCATGCTCTGGTTTGTGTGTCTGAGGGATAGGCCAGGAAGGTTGAGGAGGTCAAAGCTGGAGGATAGAAGATATTGATGAGAGCTAAGCAGTACCATTTCTGTCTTGTCAACATTGAGTTGCAGGAAGTTTGCACCCATCCAGACCCTGATGTCTGCCAGACAAGCAGAGAAAACATTGGCGGACCTGGAGTCGCAGCTGGAGGAGAAGTAGATTTGTGTGTCATCCCATATTTGTGGAAGTTTACCCCATGTTTGCAGATAATCCTTGCAATCTTTGCATTTGATATAGCGCTTTTCATGTCGGGAGGATGTCCCAAAGCGCTTCACAGAACACACTGTAGAGGGAATTGACTGCATATTTGTGGGCGAATGCGGCAGCCAATTGCGCACAGCAATGTCCCACAAACAGTCGTAGATTGAAAATGACCAATTTATTATTGTTTTGGGTTTTTGGAGGAATTATTATTAGGCTCTGTGTGGAGTAAGGAAACTTGCCCAAGGTTTCGCCCTCTGCCTGGAATTGAACCCAGGTCTCTCACTTGCAAAGCGAGTGTTCTAACCACTGAGCTACAGGACTCCAATGACATCGCCAAGAGGGAGCATTTGGATAAGGAAGAGGAGGGGGCCAAGAAGAAAGCTATGTAATATGATAATATTATTGATCCTTGCATTTGATATAATGCCTTATCATGTCTTTGAGACGTCTCAAAGTGCTCCACAGAAAATATTGTAAAGTGGATTGACTATATATTTTGTGGGCGTTCCCTACATTCTTTAACAATAAAGTACATCAGTAGCTTTTTGTTGCAACTCTCCTTCAAAATCTATTATAAGGTTTAGAGTATTACTCCATTAGAGTAGAGAAACTACACTAAAATCTAGATTATTAGTCACACTCAATTATTTTCTTTAATTTCCTTCAATTTATTCAATTATGGATTCCTTTTGTAACATGTAGTTGCTTATTATAGCTTTTTATCAAGTTAGCTCTGTTCCAGTGACGCACTTACTGCACTAATTATGTGGAGCTCTGATTTAGTTAGCAAAGCAAGTTCTTTTTTTTCATAGATACCTTATTAAATAAGTCACTGTGATGGGTATTGACTGTATATTTGTAGGTGAACCTGGGAGCCAATATGCTCACAGCAATGTCCCACAAGCAGCACAAAGGGAATGACCAATTTTATTTAGGATTTTTTTGGCTTGGACATTTCTCTCTGCAAGTAATGTCACGGGATCTTTAACATCCACCTGACTATGCAGACAGGACCTCGATTTAATATCTTATCTAAAGGACGGCACCTCCAGCATTGCAACACACTCCCAGCTCTTTACTGAGTGTCAGCCGAGACTATGTGAATTCAAAGATCCCACAGTCCTCTGTCTCAGTAGCGAAAGTGCTAGCAACCTGACACTTTGATGGATTGCAACCTCCCAAAAATTAGCAGTATATGGCAAAATGAAAGGAAAATGGTACTGTGGTCAGTAGGGATTTGAATATTATTTTGTACCTATCAAGATGAAGAATTTTTATGAGTTAAAATGAAAATGCAAGACTGGGCTTTGGCATTTGCTGTCCTGGAGGCAGGCTACATATCAATCGAGATAGTAGTCACTACTATTGTGCATGAGGCTCCAGAACCATATGACTTTGATCAGTAACCAAGGCATTCCAACTTTCAATCTGACAAAAGTAGAAGATGTCACAAAAATATAAAAAAACTGTCAACTTCGAGCTGCTCAACTGAACCAGGGTAAACTATCAGCTTGATCTGACAAGAATATTTTTGTCAATCTTACTGCAGCAATCATTCTGCTTGCTTTTGGTATATAAGTACAGGATTTTTCAATTGCTAACTGATAGGAGGGAAAAAACTTGCATTTTATAGTGCTTTATAATTCTGAAATGTCCCAAAGTGTTTTACAGTAATTATTGTTCAGTGTAGTTTTTGTAAGCAAACCTGGCTGCCATTTTGCACACAGCAATGTCCCACAAACAACAATGAAGTGAATGACCAATTGCTGGACAGAAAATTACCTTCACTTAATTCAGTAGTGTCATTGGATCTTCAATACTCAGTGGAAGAATTAACAGACAGGTAGGTTTAAGTACAGCCATATATGTGTGTGTATGTGTGGCATGGGTGGTGAATATCACAGCCAAGGACACTTATACTCTATCTGACTGAATAGCAATCAGAACCTGAAGCCCTTGATCATTTTCCCCTCCCTAATCCAAACCTCGTGAAGCCAATTGTAGCACCAACTCCTTCCTTGACTGAGAGCAGGATTCAAACCCAGTCTGTGCCTTTGTTCAGTAGTCCACAAAGTGAACAAACGCTTACATTTTAGATGCAAAGTTCCTCATTAACCAAGAAGCAAACCAACAATGAATATGTTGATCACTGAGTTCCACCAAACTGTGGCCCTTATATTTTAATAAGTTTCCAAGTAGACTCGGGCTTTTCAAGTTGGTGACAGTGTGTGAAAGATGCTGCGGGTTTCTTGAGTAAACAACCAACAGATGATTCAATTCTGTCTCCAACCCCCTGTGGTAGCCTGATCCAGTTGGTTAAAAGGTATTTTCCAATGGTACCTTCAAAGAGAGTATTCTGAGATCAAAGGTCTGGATCACTATTAAAGTGAATACTGGAGAGTGTTCTTTGGTTATTTGTAAAGCTTTGAAATAAAAAAAGACAGGACAACTATTAATCCTTGTGTGAGGCATACTGCAATCATCTCCATTATTATGTGGCACTATAAGTCTGGACTCTGTAAGTTTTCTATGTCTCCCAAAAATTGCATTAGTTTTGTCTGAATGTGTGTGTGTTAGTTTGGCTTAGTTGGCAGCACTCACACCACTGAGTCAGAAGGTTTTGGGTTCAACTCCACATCGGGACTTTGAATTTACAGTCTAGGTTGACACTCCAATAAAGATTATGTTGTTGTTGTTGCTCAATTGTTCGGAATGCTGTCCTTTGGGTGAGAGATTAAAGCCAAGGTCCCGTTTGCTTGTTCAGGTGAATCCTGTGAAGCACTTTGAGATGTCCTTCCGACATGAAAAGCAGTAACTATATCAAGGATTATTATTGCTACTAGGTTTATAAGAACCAGCTGCTAAATTAAGACTCAATCTTAGAATTTTCTACAATTCTGCGTAATCTTAAATTTTAAGATAAAATAGCTCCGCAGGCTTAGAGTCACTGGAATTTCATGTCTCACAAACTCAGCCTTTGGAAAACTCATGTGCTAGCACTCAGAAGTACAACTACACAGACTATTATGCTACCTTCGATGCTTGTGAACAAATAGCTAATGTATAACCATACATTTGAGCACAGAAAAATAACAACACATTTGATATAACCCTCAGCTCTGGTCCATAACTCTGTCTGTCCAGCACCTTGGGACGTCCTCCCGACGTGAAAGGTGAGCTATACAAATGTAATTTTGTTGTTGTTTCTCCTCTCTGGGACACAGCAATGTGTGAGGGGCGCTATATAAATGCAAGTAGTTGTTGTTTCTCATCGGGAAGAAGTACTTTACCGTAAATCTTGTGGAGCGCCTCAAAGTCAAGTGTAGTGACTTGGGTTTTGTAGGCAAAATTAACTCCAGTAACATTCAGCTGTAATTCCCTGGAGGTTATTCAGTAAGCCAATGACCACACTTAATGACCTCAGCAGGTTCTTTGAAGATTATATTTGCTGATGTGTTGGAAAAAATCAATATTAAAAGACAGGGGGCCTGAGATCTGCCTCACACGAGCAGAGCTGGGCAATATCTATATTATGAATTCTGTCTGTTCAGGCAGTGGAAGCTATTTAACATCTTCAAGCTGTGCGAGACCACAAGTTCGTTAAATCTTGTGGCCATTTGTAATCCTTGTACTCAAAAAAAAGGAATCTCACAAATACACAGGGAGATATCATATATATTAAGTCCTTTATCATAAAATATTATGTTTTGGTAATTTGCCCTTGAAAACCTTGAGTCATTTTGTAGTATTAATATTTAAAATTGTATCTTGACCTGGAAACAATGTCTTAATTTTTAATAAATAGCGTATGTGTGGAAAACAGCCAGACCATAGAGAGAAAGGGGAGAGAGAGAGAGCAGCTATGTATTCAATGATTGCAGCTTGTTGCAGGTACTCCAATCTGCTGATTCTGCAGCATAGACACTTACAGCGCAGAAGAAAACCATTTGGTGATCAAGTCTGCACTGGCTCTCAGAGCAAGGTGTTCATTCAATCCTACTACCTGCCTTGTCCCAATGCTCCTTCAAGCCTCTATCCTTCATACACACGTCTGATTCCCACATTTGTAATCAAGGCTTTATACCCCCAAAACTGTTCACTCATGTTGGTCATGATGTTGGTCATTTAGCAAGTTAGCTTTGAGTGCTTGTTTTAGATGTGGACAGTTGCTCATCATTGCACTTGGAATTTAGAAATGTATACTTTTAATAACTTTACTCAGTGTCAGCCTGGCATCCTTCAGATCTTCCCAAGACTTTTTCAAAGAGAGAAGGGAGTTTTTCCCAGCCAACGATACTCTAAATATATTAATCATTCTTCATGACTGCTTGTGGGACCTTACATTATTCAAATTGGCTGCCTCACTTGCCTACGAATACATAGTCACTGCACTTGGCAGCAATTAATTTCTGAAATGCTTTGAACCATTTCAGCATCATAGGTGCGGTATCCAATGCAAGAATTATTTGTGAAGAGATCCCCTCAAGATAATGTTACAATAGGAGATGTGAAGCATGTGAACCGGGATCAAAACAAAGGATACCATAGAGTTTCATAGTGCTCCAAGGTGGTGTATTTTAGAATGGAGTTCCAGCCAGCTGGCTTCACACATTTCTGGTTATTGATAGGTTCCCACTGGGTTTCTTTAATAATGAATATTATTAAAATTGCTGCAAGTTAGGCCACATTTTCCATTCTTCCTTGTTCTGGTGTCATTGTGTTGTGCAGTAGCTCCAGATGAGAAGAATTTGAAACCCCATACTTGACCTAGAGCGTGCCAGCGTGTATGAAAGGTATCGCTCCAGAAACAATTCCCTTTCTCATTTTCCCTTCAAGCTTCAGGGACATGTCTGGCCTTTTTTCATTTCCTCCTACACAGTGAAGCTGAGAATAGCAGCTCATCAGATTCTGGGTTTGAGCCTGTGTCCTTCTTTTCTGCACCAGGAGCTCTGCTTGCCTGCTGTTAAATCTTGAAACTGCTATTGTTATATGCAAAATGATAAAAGGCCAGTCGAGCCATCAAGACTGTTCCACAGACCATGTAAAATGCAGCCAATGACCCAATTATCTCTTGGGCAAAGTCAGTGAAATAAATGTTCCAGATTATTAATCCATTTCCACATCTCCACGGTTCACCCTTACCTTCTTTTCCCAAAGCCAGTTCAAAGCTTCCTTCACACACCATTGGAGTTGCTAGCTGTGTCATTCAGCATTGGACCGCTGCTTCACGAGATAACAGCTTAACTAGCGTTAAATCAGTGTCTGTGAAGCTAATCCATGAAGTGGCACTAAATGAGGTGTTCTGCAGCCAGCAACCCCCCTATTGGCAGCTGCAGAAGGGTTTCAAAATTAAAAATTTTAAGATCTCACAAGACAGCATGACATACATGAGGTTTCTTATAAAAGATATATTTGATATCCTGAGATACTTCATCTGGCTTTATTTTTGGTCAGTCGGGTGATTTCACCGTGCGTTCAGAGTAGTCAAATCAAACACACCTTAAACTGAGTTCTGACCTTCTGACGAAAGGTTATTGACCTGAAATGTTAACTCATTTTCCTCTCTCCATAGATGCTGTTGCTTGTTCCCAGTGACTTCTGTTTTTAATCACACCTTAAACTGAGATGTGGAGCTGCTACGAGGACAATGATTAGAGAAAAGTACACATTGCAAATCACACAATCTGTGAAATGTTAGCAATAATGATGTAAGTAAAAAGGGAGAGGAGACAGCAAATGTGACAATGACAGCGAGAGGTGCTAATTATTCCATTAATTAATGGAATAGAAAGAGATTAGGTTAAAGTCTGAGGAAAAGTAGTAACGCAAGTTGTCAGGTGAATACAGTGAATGAAAGTAGTGAGAATGTGGATCATTAAACCAATGGTGAACTGGCTGTCAAGGTGCAAATGAGTCAACTGTTCATGTGATTGGTATTTTATTAAGTCCTCATGGAGAAAACTAGTTGATTGTGAACCTGGCAGCAGTAGGAAATGAAATAAAATATTGGATGTGTAATGAAGAAAATATTGTGTGGGGAAAGGGTGGGGGTGGTGGTGAGCGCTTTCATCCAGTAGGTCGTTGTTATTACTGGTATCTAGCAATTATATACTCCTTTCCAGACAAAGGAAGTTTAATAATAATTGCAGTTGCATTTTGATCCTCAGTGGTCCTTCCTATCCCACATCTGGTCCCTGACCAGGACCGCTTTCCTTCACCTCAGTCACATTGCCCACCTTCGACCGTATCTCACACCCAAAGCAACTGAAATCCTCATCCATGCTTTGGTCAGCGCCTTGGGACGTCCTCCCGACGTGAAAGGCACGAGACAAATGTAATCTTGTTGTTGTTTGGTCATCTTCCACCTCGATTATTCCAATGTCCTCCTCACTGGTCTTCCCAGCTCTACTATCCACAAGTAGCACAACAAATAGTGCAAATTAGCGCTCAAAAACAATCCCTGCAATTTTCCCTGTCAGTCTTGAATAATCTTTCTTGATTAACCGTACTAATCATTGCATTTGATATTGTACCTTATCATGTTTTCAAGGCATCTCAAAGAGCTTTACTGTGAAGTGTGGTGACTGTATTTATAGGTGAAAACGACAGCAAATTTCTCCACAATAATGTCCCACAAACAGCAATGAAGTGAGTGACTGATTTTGTTTGGGAGATTATTGGCCAGGACACCCATAGCATTCATTGCAGTCTGCCCTGATTTTTCTCCGTTTTATCAGCTTGACTATTTATGTTGGTTTCTTGGACTAATTGAAGGACCCTTTCATTTATCATTTCCATTTGTCCAACTAAATTTGGACATTATTAAACATCCTCTACCTCATGAAACCAGAATTGGGTTAGTCTCCAAGGCTGTTGTTAGCAGTAGATAGCTAAAATTGCTTCAGGACTGGATGGGTAGGCAGACCACTTAGAATACATTAGAACTGTTACAATTTTGTACACTACTGAAAATGGAAAAAATATATTTATTAAGGGATGGCATTTCCATCAGGAGAGCTGGTGATAAATCTGCTCCCACTTACTCTGGTCCCACTTGTCATTAGCATTGATATCAGGCTGATAACATGGAAGAAGCTGTCTTCTTTGTTATAACTTCTCAGCATTTTAATCCAATTGCAAAGGAGACCTATATGATCACTCATGCCTGCAACTTTCTCTGCTTATCAGCTTTGAAGGAATGTATATTAGTTCCCTGCCTCCAGCGTTGTCACTGCAATCACAGCATTGTGGTTGAGAAAAGAAGATTGAATAACCTCAAAGTATTCCAGTGAGGAAAGAGAGGGTAAATCTATATTCAAATACTGGGGTCTACAGCATTACAGATTTTGGACCATGTTAATTCCAATATCTATGGGAATTATTGCTAAAGACCTAAAGAACAAATTATTGACAAGGATCAGGGAGTTTATTGAGCGAATCCAAATGCTGAATGCAGAATCTAAAATATAAATGAGGTATGAAAGGTCTGTGGCATGACAAAATACGCATGCTACATTGTTCAGCATTTGCCTACAAAAGCGAAAGTCACTGCACTTTACAGTAGACTTTGTAAAGTACTTTGAGAAGTTTCCGATGACATGATAAGATTCTGTATCAAAAGCAAACATTATTATTATTATTGCAAAACATAAGATTATTACAAGTTTATAAGAAAGTCAATTACAGTTTGTGTTCAGTTAATACATGTCTAAAGAATATTGCTCTTAAATAAGCATACATGCGATCAGATGACCATTGGTTTATGGTCCATGATTCTTCCAAATAGTATTACGCAATTGCCCAGCACAGTTCCCTGTCTTTATTGCTTTGCTCTCTGTCTCTGTGCCTGCTGGGAGTTCATCCTGCTCAAATTACTTTTCAGGATAAATGTTACAGACATTCATGGCCAGAGAGATCAGCACCTCTCTCATCTTAAGCCTCTTTGGAAGTTTGCAAAGTCATAACCCTCACGCAGCACGGTTACAAACTAAAAGATCGGCTTCTGATGAAATTTAGATTCTGATATCACTGTAGCATGAGGTCCTTGTGGGATCATCCCACCAGTGAGGAAATTCAGAATAAAGGATAACCATTCTTTAACTCTAACTTTGGCCTCAGTGAGAGATCTATATTTTCAAAATTTGACAAAAGACCAATGTATAATAACATACAGTACTTATAAATAATCATTTATTATGTTTGTCCACTTTTGTAAATACTTTTGTTTTCCTGAAGATATCAACTTCCTCCTTGACAATTTTTTGCTGTTAATAGAATCATAGAAATTTACAACACAGAAGCAGACATTGGGCCCATCAACTCTACACCTGCTCTTAGAGCAAGGTATTCATTCAATCCCACTGCCCTGCTTTATCCCTATACCTCTTCAAACCTCTGTCTAATTCCCTTTTGAAGCTCAGAATGAACTTCCCTCTACCACCTTACTTTGCAGGGCATTCCAAATACACAACTCTCTCAGTGAAAATATTTCATCAAAGTTCTTCTTGTATAGATTATTATATCGTATAAGTATAACTATAGCATCTAGTCACTGACCCACCCCCTCCCTAATGGAAGTAGCTTGTCCATATTTACCTTGTCAAAATCCATCAATATTTTGTATACCTATATCAGGTCCCAACTCAAACTTCTCAGCTCCAATGAAAATATACCCAATGCCTCCAATCTCTCCTCCTAACTAAAGTCCCTCTCCCTTGTATTGTACCTGCAAATCTTCGTTGCACTCCCTCTATGGCCTTAACATCTTTCCTGAACTGAGGAGCTCAAAACTGAATGTAGTATTCCCACTGCAGCCTAACCAATGATTGTACAAAATTAGCATAATTGCTTTAATTTTGTACCGGATGTCCCTATGGATAAAATCTAGAATACTATTAGTCTTTTCACCCCTGTTCTCACTTGCACTGCCACATTCAAGGACTCATGTACCTGCACCCCAAAGTTACTTTGCTCCTCTGCTCCTTGCAAGATACTGCCATTCAATATATACGCCTTAGCATTGTTTTTTCTACTAAAATTAATCATCTCACATTTCTCTTCATTAAACTTAATCTGCCACTGATCTGCCCATTGCGCTAATCTATTTATAATTCTAATACATATTCTAAGTTCTACTTATTGGAAAAAATATTTGTGGTTATGTTTGTAACTGCTGCTTTATCTCTTCCCAGATGTTCTCTTGGCTTCTCTAATCTCACCGTTTTTTTTAACCTGCTTCTCTAATTAGTTCCATGGTCTTGTACTCAGTCATTTGTCATTTCATATTCAGCTACAAAATGCTGTATTTAGATATATACTTACCCTGCATTAGCCATATAAGGTTTTGATGCAATTCTATTTATCTTTCACAGACTAATCACTGAGTACTGCTCCCCCCTCCAGTCTGCAACACTAAGATCAGTTCTTTACCCATGAAATGTTCCCTTCTGAAGTTTCAATCCTTGCATTTGATACATCTTTCACATCAGGAGAGTGTGTCAAAACGCTTCACAAGATTTACTGTAAAGTGTAATGAGTGTGCGTTTTGTAAACAAATGGAGTAGCCAAGTTGCACACAGCAATATCCCACAAACAGCCATGCAGTGAGTGATAATAATAATAATAATAATAATAATCCTTGCATTTGATATAGCGCTTTTCACGTCGGGAGGACGTCCCAAAGCGCTTCACAGAACACACTGTAAAGTGAATTGACTGTATATTTGTGGGCGAACGCGGCAGCCAATTGCGCACAGCAATGTCCCACAAACAGTCGTAGATTGAATATGACCAATTTATTATTGTTTTTGGTTTTGGAGGGATTATTATTAGGCGTGTGGAGTAAGGAAACTTGCCCAAGGTTTCGCCCTCTGCCTGGAATTGAACTCAGGTCTCTCGCTTGCAAAGCGAGTGCTCTAACCACTGAGCTACAGGATCAATTCTAATTGGGAGATTGTTGGCCAGGATACCATGAGAAACTCCCTTCTTTTTTCAAAAGTGCCGTGCAATCTTTAACGTCCGTCTGAACAGGTATAGGGGATCTTGGTTTAACATCTCATCTGAAGGCCATCACCTCTAATAATGCAGTACATCTGCAGCAATGCATTGAGGAGTCAGCCTGGACTATGAGCTCAAAGTCTAAATATGGAGCTTGAACTCACAATCTTCTGACTCCGAGGGCAGAGTGCTACCCACTGAGACAAACTGACACCGAAAATTGTGTGCCAATCTCCTACTTGTATTCCAACTGTTTAAATATCCTGTGCTTGGTTGCTTATTGAATTAATGCAAAAAATGTTTTTTCTGTTTTACTAAGTAAACAAAATGTAAGTGATTTGCAATCTTTAGATTGCACCTGAAGACTTTCCTTTTCGACCACACCTACGTTCACCTCTCCCTTTCTTGCTGGCTTGGCATCAAGCTCTGCCACTGTTAAATGCTCCAAGATGCTACTTCACATAAGGGCGATATATAAATACGTTGTTGTTTTTCTGCTATCTGGCACTTTTTACCTTGATCATTTCTAAATTGATTTCATGATGAATAATATTGCATTTCCCTTCATTCTGAATATTTGCTCCTCAGACGATTTCTGGATATTGTTCTGTTAAAGCTACTACTATCAACAAATCATGATTTCATCCATTAGAATGAGCTTCTTTTCTGGCAACAAAATAAATTCATAACAATAACTGTAGATTGCCTTTGCCAGACCAGTTAGAGACGTCTCCTTTGTGCTACCAAGAGATGTTTCCTTTCCCATCGCATAGAAATGATGAGCTCTTCGATAACCAAGCTTTACTCAAAGCCTTATTTGATTAGCACGCCCTAAACAATAATACTGGGCTCCTTGGAACAGCAGATTGATGGGAATTGATCTAAAATATTTAATTCCTTTTCCTGGAACTCTGCTTGTGAAAATCAATTAAAAGCATGCATTTCTCTCTCAATACCATCTTCATCCACACTTAGAATTTTTTGCCGAGCATTTTTTCATAAGACAAACATATAAATAGCATATCCAGTAGAAGTTAAAGAAAACACAGATACAAATGATAGCCCTGATATTGCAATTGATTCTGTGTAGTAATTCCCATTGAGTCTGTTCCGATAGCTTTTTAGGTCAGGCTAGATCTTTTAATCCCATTATTCATCTTTTCACTATGCCCCTTAATATCTTTAGCATGGCATCAAGCTACCTCTTTGTTAAACAGAGTTTCTTTCCACTGCTACCTTTCAGTACAAGATGGATTTCCAAACCACGAGATACGTAAACTAAGTAAGCATGTCTTGTGTGGGCCATTGTTATGAGCTCAGGAGGAATCTTGGATTCACCGGTGTCCAAAATTGTGCTTTGTTTCGTCGTTTGTGATGTTTGTGTTCCATGAGGCTCAGGTTAATTGTTGACTCGTGTAAGGATTTGTGCCATGCTGGGTGTCACAGGAGTTATGTCCTTTCTAGGTTAACTCACTAACATGTTAACAATTATCTGGTTTCTTCTGTCAATGGAGCAGAAACGATTGCTGACATATGAGTTTGCCAAGTTTCAGGCTCTCCAAGGGGCCAATTAGCTATACACATATGAGTCAGATCATTTCCCCACAACAAGGACGTGTTTCAGAAATTGAAGTCACAAAAAACAGGCAACACAACGGCTTTGAATCCAGTCCAGACCCCAGTGGAATGAAAGTTTCCTCTCTCTGCCGGCTGTAAATGTTGTATGTAAAATAGATTTAGACAGCCGCATGGTCTCATGCCATTTCTCAACGTATGGAGGCCGACAGCGTAAAAGAAGGCATCATTTGACATTTAATATAAGGTCACTGGATGGTTGGTTTGGGAATGGAAAGAAGATGGGGTAGAGGATGCTGACAATGCAAATGAAAGACAGACTGAGAGAGCGACACAAACAGACACAGACAGACACACAGACTGAGAGAAAGAGATAGAGACTCACAACAGTTCTTATCCCTAATGTAAACCAGCACAGTGTTTCCCGAATAGTGAACTAGATGACCTCTGTGTTCGATCCTTCTCTGTGAGTGCAAGTTCCCTGTTCTAAGGTGTAACTTCACTAATGAGAGTCAACACGACAACAGGTTCTACCAGTGCTTCATAAGTATAGCAAAGGAAGCTTCTGTCAGAATCGTTTCTGCTCCATTAACAGATTGTGACGTAGGCTCAACCTATGTATGTAAATCCCTCCCTCCTGATTTAAACAGAAACTCTAGAAGAGAGAGAGACAGGCTAAGACAGAGAGAGAAATATAGACTGACAGAAAGACTGACTGAGAGAGAGAAAGCGAGAAGGTCTGGCACAGTGTGGTATGCCACTGATAGTGTAATTCTTGATGAAATTTTTTTTAGATAGCACTGCTTGATGTTCATTTATCCACAATGTGTGTTCAGCTGTGAATTATGCAGATAACTGTGTAACTCTCCCGTGTATCAATAATTGTGTTTATTGACAGAGCAACTGCTATAGTGGTCGCTGACTTGTTTTCTTGAAGGTTTGATGTTCCAATACCATGATTAAAATCAGGGCAAGTGGAGTTGTGGGAGAGGTAGCAGAATGGATCACAGAATGGTTAGAAAACCGACAGCAAAGAGTAGGAGTTAAGTGCATCTTCTCAAGCTGGCAAGGCTGGTAGGCAGTGATATTCTGCAGCGTTAGGACCACTACTGTTCACCATATACATAAATGATTTGGACTCGGATACAGGTGTGATGTCAAAATCTGCAGGATGACACTAACTGGCGGGGGAGGGGAGGGGGTAAATAGTGAACAGTATTGCAGAAGAATGCAGGATGATATAAACAGGCCAGCAGAATGGGCAAACAGTTGGTAAATTAAGTTTAATGTAGGTAAATGTGTATTACCAGAAAAAATAAATAGGCTATCTGTAGCCTAGATGGCAGGAGCCCAAGAGGAGTAGAAAAAAAAAGAGATCTGGGGATTCAGATCAACAAATCTCTAAAAAGTAGCAACACAAGTAGATAAGGCCATAAAAAGGCAAATGCGGTCTTGGGCTTTACATCCTGATGGATAGAGTATACAGTGAGGAGATAATGTTGAATATGTTTCAAACCAGTACTATGGAGTACCGTGTTCAATTTTAATCGCCACACTCTAAGAAGGATGTAGCAGTGATGGAAAGAGCTCAATAACCAATTGATATAGAGAGATGATTTATACCTCTTCGGAAAGGTCTTGCAACTGGCAGTGGCATGGGCATATTTGTTTCAGTTATCTCCTATCATTCATGAAATATTTTCAGTTTTTTGTTTTTTGTTGCAGTTACACCTGGTGGCCGCCAAGTCAAAGTGACATTGTGGCATCGTGCATATGGCAAGATAAAAGAATATGGGAGAGAATAAGGTATGTACGCACACACTGCAGTTACACCTGGTGGCCGCTCCGGCTGACCGTGACGCTGTAGCATCCTACGTCACAGAGCATGCACATAGCCAAGTGGCGGGAGCAAAATAAAGAACACAAAGGCGAAGGTACATCGCAACAATAATAATAAAATTACATTTTTAAAGCGCTGAGTCCTCCCAAAAGGAGTCCTCCCACAGGAGTCCTCCCAGATGAGTATAGATAAAGATGAAATGTCTGTCTGGGTGTCTGTCTGTGTGTCGATCTACATTCCATATTGGATCCTTTGGTTGCTAGTGAGCTAGTTCTATATAAAATAGATTCTGGCATGAACTGAATGTACCAGGGCAAGAGGGTTTGTGTCAATTATTCTGCCTGATTTTTCCCTGATATTTGACACAAAAAACAAATTGCTAATCTCCCTCCACCGGCCCCACAAAAAAACAGGTTTTTATTTTGTGAATGAAACTGATTTTAATGATCCTTAATTACTTTGCTTGTGACATGTCAATGGGTGCTCTTATGCTGACAAGCTCTTCAATGCTAAATCAATCCATCCAACAGGAAGCCTTTAGATAAATAAATCAGAACGTGACAAACCACAATGCAAACTATTAGTTTTGGCTTTCAGAATTTAGCAGCAGAAAATTAATTAATACATTTTAAAGGCGTTACATCAGGTGAAATCTGAGCAGTGTTGTTATTTGCATTTTACAACTCAGTCCTTAAATGTTCAGTTTTACTAGTATTGTGCTTTGGGGGAGATATATTAAGCATATATATGGAGATTTATGTAATGATGCTGTCAGCTGTCAGCCTTGCTCAGTCGGTAGCATTCATGCCTCTGAGTCAGAAAGATGGAGGGTGGGGGGGATGGTTCAAGCACCATGTTGGACTTTGAGATCATGTTTTTGGCTGACACTCCAATGTAGTACTAGAGAAGCCTTGCATTATTGGAGGTGGTGTCCTTCTGATGAGACATAAAATCTCAGTCCCATCTGTCTGTTCAGGTGATGTTTGCCTGGCACAGTGGTAACACTCTCACCTCTGAGGCAAGAAGATTGTGGGTTCAAGCTCCACATTGGGACTTGGAATCATACAGTCTAAGCTGACACTCGAATACAGTACTAGGGGGTGGAGCGGAAGTGCTTTCTTTCAGACGAGATGTTAAACTGAGGTCCCGTCTACCTCTTCAGGTAGCCATTAAAGATCTCATGGCATTATTCGAAAGAGAAAAGAGTTTCTCCTATGTCCTGGCCAACAAATCCCCCAAATAAAATTGGTCACTCCATGGCTGTTTGTGGGACATTGCTGTGGGCAAACTTGAAGCCGCATTTCACCCACAAAATACACAATCCACTTTACAGTAAATCCTGTGAGGCACTTGGAGACATCTTGATGACGTGATAAGCGCTATATCAAATGCAAGGATTATTATTATGATAATAATGATGATGATGATGCTAAAGGTCCCATGGCATAATTTGAAAAGAGAAGTGAATTTCTCCTAGTCTTCTGGTTAACAATCTACTAGATAACATTAACATTTGCCTACAAGTACACAGTTACTACACTTTACAGTCAATCCTATGAAGCACTTTGAGACATTTTGATGATGTGATAGCAGCTATTAGAAGTGCAACTTTTCTTTATTATATTGATGTTAAGCAAATTTTTTGCATTTTTGTGGAACATTTACTCAAAATGTATTAAATGCTTTGATAGTTTCAGTAGGAAAGAAAATCGAATTGAAGAAAGAAATAAAACTGATTCTAGTTTGCTGATGCATGATCATTTTGGCCTACATGTTACCATACGTACTGAATCGTACACTTACATGTAGATGTCAGTGATCTGACCTTGGATAGTTGGATAATCTCAAAAGCCACTAGCTAATGATGAATTACCACTCATCGTTGAATGAGTTTTCTGTGACGCATGACTCCACAAGTGCCGGCAGCGATGCAAGTCCACACTATTTCTCCTGAAGGCCCTTCGCATGACCTATTGAGACAATACCAATCTTCTATCCTCAACCTAGTGACCCTGCTGAAGGGAAGGGGAAACCAGTAACATAGCCGGTACCAATTTGTACTTCAATTTCTAAGACAGTATAAAAGATATTGCTTAATAATAATAATAATCCTTGCATTTGATTCACTCTGCTATGTTTACACATTCTTTATTACTTTCCTGGCCAACAATCTTTGTTACTTTATTTTACATTTTACATCTGGTCAACAATACCTCAGATAATATTGGTCATTCACTTCATGACCTGTGCACAAATTCGTAGCCACGTTCATCAACAAAACTTACACGCACAACACAACAACAGTTTGCATTTATATAGTGCCTTTCACATGGGGTAGCATCTTGGGATGCCATCAATACATCTCAAAGGGCTTCACAGGAATTACACACCGCATTTCCTGTGAAGCCCTTTGAGATGTCCTGGAGGCCTAACTATATTGTTATTGCTTTTAAGGCAGATTAATGAACAACAGTGGAATGATCTGAAATCAATACATTATTTGAATTTACTAGTGTATGATTATGCTAATTAGATGCTATTGTGTTAACAACTTATGATTTGTTATTTTGGATACCAGTAGATGTCAGTTCTGTTCTGTAGTTTATGTAATCCTGAATGGGATTAGATTTTACCTCCTACATCCCTATCCCCTTCTCCAAACCCTCCACTATCTACTTCTGTCCCTGGAGAAAACTCCCCTTCTAGTCTTATCTTGCCTCACTTTTCTGTTTGTCTTCTCTTCTAAGCAAACTCAGGCCTTCTGTGTGTCTCTTGCCTCCTCCACCCCATTATTGGTGAACGAGGTTTTCAACACTATGCTTCCATCGTGTGAAAGTCCCTCCCTCAAACTCTCCACTTGACCCCCCGTCCCCCATCACCTCCTCTCTATCTGTCTTCAAAAGTTAGAAAAAACTATCTCACCATTCATACCTATAGCCACCTCCATCTTCCCCCACTCTGCTACTTGGTGTTCACCACCCCCTCTGTAAAGCACTCTGAGCTCTTACTCTATATGAACAACAAGTCCGGCGAACAGGGAGTTAGCGCAGTGCCCGGTGCCTTCAGTGGCCTACGCCTGTGAGTTGAGGGAGCAGAAGTAGCTGGTGTATCAGGGGGTGTTGCGAGAGTCGAAGGTTTTGCAGGAGGTGACGAGGGTAAGGGTGTCGAGGATTACAGAGAGGGAGTTGTGGAGGAGAGTGACCGAGGAGAACAGGTCATTAGATGAGGAGGACCAGAGGGGCAGGAGTTCAGATGACTCCAGGGCAGTGGAGAGGGTGTGGAGGGAGATTTTTTCCAGGGGCGATAGGAGATAGAAGTGGGTTGGGCAGCAGGGAGGAGATTGAGCAGTTAAGGGAGATGGCTTTACCAGTGATGGTGATGTCCGAGACGATGATACCCCAGGTAATCACCAAGTCGAGGGGCTGGCCATCGATGTGAGTGGGCAGAATTAATGTGGAAGGAGAGATAGTGGGAAAGATGATGGCGGAGAAGTCAGTGGAGGTGGAGCAAGAAAGAGTGAAGTGCAGGTTAAAGATGAGGAGGCATTCAGAACAGAGGGAAGGTAGGACAGTAGAGATGTCGGAAAAGAAAGTATTGGAGGGTTTGGGGATGATAAATGATGAGAATTTTAAGGGAAACATTGGAGGGATGGTAAAGATTGAGGTGCTCGGAGGAGGAGAAGGATCCGGAAGAGTAAGGAGTGAGGACCTGGAGATGAGAGCCACACCACCATGGCAGCGATTGGGTACGATGGAACGTGTAACACCAATTTGCATTTGTATAGCGCCCTCCACACAGGGTAGTGTCTCAAAGTGCTTTAACCAGGTGGTGAGAGGGAAGGTGTCACCCTGGAGTGAATAATGTTTCAGTGAAGGGTGCTATATAAATGCAAGTTGTTGTTGTTACCTGGGTACAATTAGGATCAAATTTTCTGCCCTTCTAGTCGGTCCTTCTCACAAAGATACGAATATTTGAATTCTTATTTTGTGGAAGCAGGAAATGACTCGTGGCACTCATCCATCTTAAAACATTCCTCTTGAACAGGCAATGTTTCACAATTTAATTGACACTTGAGCTCCCTTGAATTCAGGAAGTAACTGATGGAGTGCTGAGGGGTTTAGAAGTACTGTTTTTCAAAGGCTCCACACCAAGGTTTTACACCAAGATTTCATCTGCCTGTTCAGGTTGTCATTAAAGTTGGTAGGACTCTTGCCTCAAGCCCCATATTACAATTTTAATCTTATATAGTCTAAAATGACATTCCAATGCAGTCCTGGGGTGAACTGCGTTCTTGGATGTTCTCCCGATGTGAAAGGCGCTATACAAATGTAATTTTGTATTGTATTGCATTGGAGGTGTTATCATTTAGGTGAGACATAAAGCCAAGGAACAATTCATAAGATCCCTTGGTATTTTACAAAAAGGAGAAGAGGGTTTCTCCCTATGCCAACGACCTCCAGATAAAATTGTTCATCGACCGTTTGTAGTCTGTCTGTCTGTAGGATTTTGCTTTGTGCAGACTGATTGCCAAGTTCGCTTACAAAATACCCAGTCTCTGCATTTTGCAGAATATCCTGTGAAGCACTTTGGACATCCTTCCAAAGTGAAGGACCCTATACTAAATCCAAGGATTATTATTTTTATAAAGATCCCATAACACAAAAACAAGGAAAGCTAGATAATAGTTTCTTATTATATCAATCCTTGCATTTGATATAGGGTCACATTGTTTGATATCACATCGTTGAGATGTCTCAAACCGCGACACAGAATATACTGTAAAGTAAATCAACTCTATTTTGTGGGTGAAACGTAGCAGCCAATAATGCACAGCAGTGTCCCACAAACAGTTGTGGATTGAGTGACCACATTATTATTATTTTTTAATTATTATTTTATTCACTCTGGTTCCTCCATGGAATTTGTTTAAAATTGTTAAATTATATCAGTTCTTGATATGTTCCAATTTCTCAAGTTCACATTTATTATGCCCCTAAACAAAACTAATGTGTCAACAAATTAAATTTCTTCCTTAATCGAACAGTTTCATGGCAACAAATCGGTGTCGTAAAATAAGCAAAATAAATATGAAGTTAATACCATTAAATCAGACAGAAAGCTTCACAGGGGTACAGAGGTTGTGGTCTGGTCCAAAATAATCTCAGCAGTGATAAAAGCTATATTAGTTTACTGGCGAATTAACTGCTGATTGATCTTTAAGTAGTAGGACAAGAGCAAATTAAATTCTAAATTGAATTGCAAAGGGAGGGAACAGTATTGGAATGACTTTATGAATTCCTTGTCTTGTGGATTTAATTTTAAAGAGCAAAATAATGTACAGTGTGACCTTGCAAGTTCCCTATCTAATACAATGAGTGTGATTTAATAACTATTATACTTGATTTATATTTAATTGCCAGAAAGAGGACCAGGGTTTGTGACACCAACCAATGCTTTGAAATCTGCTTCATCATCGTTCAGATGTTTGAGACAAGAAGAATGATTATCTCTAAAAGGACAGCTGTAACGTTTGTAGTTTATGGAATATTTGCAGCATTTAATATTTATATTGGAGTTTAGAATTCCATTTTCCCCTAAGACTGTAAGATATTCGCTGAGCTCGCTGCAGGAACAGCAATCTAAAATCACATTTGTAGATGACTTGCCAAGGGATCGGTCGCAGACCTGTAGGGAAGGAAAGTGATTGATTATCAATCTTCTGTTTTGGAATAAAAAGAGAAATCTAATTATTTCCACAGTGAGCTGGTTATACTGTTCATTGATGTTATATATTCTAACCCCCTCTCTAAACTGAAGTTATCCTGTGGTAACCTTGGGTCCATGGTGACGTGTGTTAATGTCTCATCCATAGGCCGACACTCCAGATAATACTGGGAGGGAAGAGGGGTGTATTATTGCAGCTGCTGTTCTTTGGATGAGACATTAAAACCAAAGGCCTTTCTGCCTGTTCAGGTGGACATTAAAGATCCTATGGCACTACTTAAAAAGAGAAGGGAATTTGTCCCAGTGCCTTGCCCAACAATCCCCCAGATAACATTGGTCATTCACTTCATTGGTTGTTTGTGGGAGATTTCTATTTGCAATTGGCTGCCCCAATCTACAAAAAATGCAGTCAGTATACATTATTGTAAAATCTGTGAACCGCTTTGAGATGTCTTCCTGATGTGAAAAGCACTATATTATTATTTAATACATTTTCATTAAGAATGGACCTAAAATTCTTGTAGTCCTGTAGCTAAGTACTCTAACTAAGTGGTTAGAACACTTGCCTTGCAAGCAAAAGACCTGGATTAGATTCCTGGCAGGGTGAAACATTGGGCAAGTTTCCTTACTCCACACGCCTCTGTTTACCAAGCAGTAAATAGGAACCCGGTTGTTTGTCGGTTGGTGGATCGCTTTTCCAGGAGTAAGAGTTCCTTCAAAAAAAAATAATCAAAATAAATTGGTCACTCAATCCACGACTGTTTCTGGGACACTGCTGTGCTCAATTGGCTGCCGCATTTCGCCCACAAAATATGCACTCAAGTCAATTTACAGTATATTCTTTGAGACATCTTGATGATGTGGAAAGGCACTATATCAAATGCGAGTCATATGATTATTAAATACAATACAACAACAACTTGCATTTATATAGCACCTCTCACGCAGAGTAGCATCTCAGAGCTCTTATACAAGTTATATTTATGTAGCGCCTTTCATGTTGGGAAAGCATGTAGTCTCTGTGACGTTCAAGTTCCCTCTCTATGTGAGACTTCACTATGTGAGAATTAACACAATGTCAGGTGGTCCCAATGCTTTATAGCGTAACAATGCGAGGCGTCAATCAATGTCTTTCGTCCTCCCAAACAGCTGACATCAGCTGCTTGTGTTTCTCCTTTCCTCCAGAATTTAACAGATGCGATGGCACTTTTTAGAAAACACAGTATTTTATTGGTCCTTATAAGCACCATACCTTTTCCACCAATTTTTGTTGCAACACTCACCCAGGTCACAGACTTTGTGTCTCGAATGCAATACCACTTTAAGTCGTATTTTCGGTGCCGGGATTATAATTGCGCTTAACTCGAAGTGGCTTATTTTGACACAAACTCTCTATACACAGACTATCTACAGCAAATATCATTAGAACAAGGTAGGGTACTAATAAAAACAAGGTGTCCATGACAGGGTGAGAGTTGAGTGTGGCGAGGAGGGGAAAGATAACCGAAAACGCGGTCAAAGAGGTATGTCTTGAGACTTGCCTTAAATGAGGGGAGGGGGTGAGAAAGTCAGAGGGACTCCAGGATGGAGTTCCAGAAAGTGGGGGCAGAATGGTTGAATGCCTGCCCTCCAATGACGTTTGAGAATTTAGTTAACTAAAGAAAGGTGTTGCATAAATGTTTCTGGGGTGAAACGAAGATTCAAACAATCAGCTGTGTCTATTCTTTGTTAAAAATGTGAATTGGAGGAGCAGTACTACAAAAATTGCATGAGTCATATGCTTCCATCAGTAGTTCTAACAGCCTGTATGGAACTTAAAAGGTTTCTGAAAAAATTTAATGATTTGCTGCTTGAACAATTCTTATTGATAATCCAGGTAATTATCCTCCTAGTATTTTAGAAGCATTTGAAGCATTTGAATGTGGTATGTAACCCTATTCTAGTCAGTCTGGGTGTCTGGGGAGCGCTGACGCAATAATAGCATGACAGCAACAAAGACTTCCAAGGCATATTAAATTCTAATATTGTCTACAATGGGATCAATCTGATAATAAAGTTGTGGTCTTCACATTTTATTTATTGACTTTTTTGTGGTTATATTTGTTTTATAGTAATAACAATATCATAATATTGGTATTTGATGTAGTACTGTATCACATCAGAATGTCTCAAAGCATTTCACAGAGTTTTGTAAAGCGCAATCAACATCAGCATCATCATAGCTTGTTGCTCCAAAACTGCAACCATAAAGTTAGTAAGTATACATGCTCTACATGGAAAATCCTACCTGGAACAGTGGTTGAAGCAGATAAGTAGGTCAGTAGCAATCCATCTTATTCTAATGGCCAATTACCTAATTTCACTCTTCAATGAGAATTGGAGAGTAGACATATTTTTATTATTACTCTGAGCCAGAGTCCCAGAGTAATAATAAAATAATTCTTGCATTTAATACGTTGCTTCTCATGTCGTTGAAACAACTCAAAGTACTTTGCAGGACTCACTGTAAGTGTAGTGACTGTATATTTTGCAAAAGTTAATTTATACATAGCACTATCCCCAAAACAGCTATGGAGTGAATGACCAATTTTATTTTGGGAATTGTTGGCCAGTACATCAAGAAAAACTCCCTTCTCTTTTCAACTATCCCTATGGGTTTTTTAACGTTCACCTAAACAGACAGACGGGACCTCAATTTAATATTTCATCTACCAGTGCAGCACTTCCCCAGCACTGCAGTGGAGTGTCAGCCTAAACTATGAGCTTAAAGTCCCGACATGGTGCTTGAACCCACAGCCTTCTGATTCAGAGGTGAGAGTGTTACCAACCGAGCAGGCTGACACTCAATGATGTGTGGTTCTTATAACTAGCACATGAAGGAGAAGGTGTGGGGTGCAGGAGATCACCTTCATGTTCTTTTGGTTGGACTGTGGCATACAGGGAGTAATCCGTAAGAATTTTATTTACTGATCTAACCTAGGAAACAAAATGCCCATTACTAATCATTCTGCTCACAACTGCAAAAACGTCGAATGTGGAATAATATTTACATGGCGGGAAATGAATAAGAACTGGAAGGTGTAAATCTAAGAGTGATTATGTGGCAGTGTAAATGGCAAGTTTATAAAGTGTAAATGCAAAACTAGAGAAGTTTTTAACTGCCATCTGAACCCTAAGATTGAATTACTGGCTTGAAATACCCTGAGGGAATCTGTCAGCTATTTGAGTACATTCTGTGAATGTTATTAGATGGCTTCATTCAGTGTTAAAGTAGCTTTTCAATGGTTCCTGTATATGACAGCTGCTTGTGTGGTCTGCGCCATTGGTGTGTGAAGCTCACACTGAAGGATTAATTGTTAATTTGCAGTTTGCTCCAGTTTTTTGTCTCCAGATTACTGGAGAGGGGAAAAGAAAAAATGATCAGCTGGGTATCTCATATCTATCATTCTGTTTTGTAGTTTGTTCAAAAAAGATACGCAATCGTATTTTCAAAGAAACATTTTTTTAATTAATCATGGATTTAAAAAAAAGGAAAAAACAGCCTTGTTATTGCAGATCTCAGACTGGATATGGGGAGGTGACTGCTCACATGGAACAGAGTTCAGTGAAGCCCATCTGATCTATGTGGAATTTACTAACATGTTTAAGGTGCAAGGCCTTTGATGTACCTTTGTGCTCATCGTTCTGATTGGCTTTGCTGAACCAGAAGCACAGCTATTTTTGATGAAATGCCATTGCTTTGCAGCATTTTCATCTGATCTTCACAGGAAGTTGAGTCACTCTCCTGTGAAGAATCAAAAGTTCAGACGTGCTCTTTTAATGTTTGCTGATCTTTATTTTCCCCCGGCCTGCTGCAGCTTAACACATTGTTCCCCAGGCTAGAATTTATATCAGCAATTTACAATTCACTATCTCTAGAACAAGACTTTTTTTTATCATTTTATCATTTATGACTGAACGTTAGTGGTGGCTGGTGACCTTTTTGGCTGCTGAGGCAATCAATGAGTTTGCCTACCTAAGCTACCTTGTTCCCATAGCAATGGGCCCTTCGCACACGCACAATGTCTTTGGTCACCAATCACACTTTTCAGCTCTCACCCAGTCCCGCTCACCAGTACCACTGGTCCCATGTTAGGTCTGGCTCCCTCACTGGGCCTGTTTTCCCGCATTCTTAGCTCCCACGCTGGTCTCTCAATGCTCAATGTGAGATCCTCCTTGCTCCTCTACTCACAGACATCATAAACCTCTCCCTGTCCATGGTACCATTCCCAACCCTTTAAAAATGGCCATCATCACTCCTATCATTAAAGAACCCTACCTGGACCCATTCCTGCTCTCAAACTACCTCCCCATCTCCAACCTTCCTTTTCTCTCCGAGGTCCTGGAATGAGTCGTTGCTTCCCAGCTTCGCTCCTTCCTCTCCCGCCACTCCCTTCACAAACCATTCCAATCGGGTTTCCGTGCTGCCTACAGGACAGAAACAGCCCTGGTCAAAGTGACAAATGACATTCTGTCCATCTGCGACGAGGGCTCCCTCTGCCTTTTTGTCCTCCTTGACGTCTCTGCTGTCTTCAACACCGTTGAGCACTAGATCCTCATTCGTCGCCTCTCCTCTCACCTCACCTCAACCTTCATGGTTCTGTTCTTGAATGGTTCAGTTTGTACCTCTCACACCGCCTCCACTTCATCTCCGCAAACCATGTCTTTTCTAGCCCCCGCACCATCTCGTGTGGGTTCCTCAGGGCTCTGTCCTTGGTCCCCTCCTCTTCAATATCTATATGCTCCCTCTTGGTGACATCATCCGCAGAAATGGGGTCAACTTCCACATGTATGTGGATGACACCCAACTGTACCTCTCTGCCTCCACCCTTGACTCCAGGACCACTGCTGTCCTGACAGAATGTCTGTCAGACATCAAGTCCTGGATGAGAGCTAACTTTCTTCAGTTGAATGTCAACAAGACCGAGGCTCTCCTGATTGGCTCCATTCAGCCCCTCCTCACCTCATGCGCTGACAGCATCACCATCCATGGATGCACACTGCACCTTACTAAGCCGGTCCAGAACCTTGGCATCCTGTTTGACCCTCACCTATCCTTTCTACCCCACATCTTTTCCTTTCTACTCCACATCTTTAGACTGGACTTGAAGCGGGTAAGAAAGGGGATGAGGGACTGCAGGATAGAGTTCCAGAGTGTGGGGGCCGAGTTGCTGAATGCCCGACCACCGATGGTGGGGTGGGAAGTGC
The DNA here is from genome assembly GCF_018977255.1 of Callorhinchus milii. Lineage (NCBI taxonomy): Eukaryota > Metazoa > Chordata > Chondrichthyes > Chimaeriformes > Callorhinchidae > Callorhinchus > Callorhinchus milii. The sequence continues at coordinate 21,881,820 of NW_024704743.1, read as the reverse complement.
GGGTGACCTGAAGCAGACCGGGGTCCACCGAGTGGTGGGAGCAAACAGGCTGATATGGGGTTAGGCGGTCGGAGAGTTGAGGCAAGTGAGGTAATGTCTCACCTGCTGAGCTGTAACTGCTTTACATGTCTGTGTTATTCTTATGGGTAGAGTTGAATTCATAAGAGCACAACGGAAGAAGGAAATATTTGTTGAGCTGTAATGTATCATAGTTTGAAATGGCAGCAGTTCCAATAGAAGAGCAAACTGGACCCAAGCTGTGCAGGAAACACACCCCAAGAACTGACCAAACAACAATTTACATTTATACAATGGTTAAATGTACCACAGTATAAGGGGTGAAATTACTCTCAGTTTAAAAACTAGATTTTGAATAATAATACTTGAATTTTATAATAATAATAGTAATAATAAATATATTAGCATCTTTCACACCAGGAGGATGTTCAAAGTGCTTCACAGGATTTTTTGTAAAGTGTATTGAACGAGGTAACCAATATGCACGCAGCAATGTTCCGCAAACAGCCATGAAGTGAATGATTTTGCGAAGCAAGTCAAACATATTGATTATTAACACCAGGACGTTGAAAAAAATAACATTGAAAAAAATAGGAGTCTTTCTAAAGGTCCAGCAAACCAAATGCAGTATGAACAAATTGTAACGCTTGTATGTCAGTCTTTCAGTGCTGTTTTTTAACACAAGTTGTCATATTTATTTACTGTATCTCAAAGTATGCTGACTCCATATCTATAGGTTAGTGTGGAGGTATCTATGGGTATCTGTCTGGAGCTATAGATTATTTTTGTAATTAACAAAACTAAGTTTTGAATGCTGCCCTGTGGGAGGGGCGCTATATAAATGCAATTTGTTGTCGAATGCAGAAGATTTCTCACTGTTTTAATCATGATATCAATTGTTATTAACACTTACATTTTGAGCGCTGAATGGCAGTTTTATTATTTTGAGTTCAATAAAGAAAGAATGGACGTCCTCCCGACGTGAAAGGGGCTAAACAAATGTAAGTTGAGTTGTTGTTGTTGAATTCATTCATTTAACATTAAGAACATAATTTGTTTAAATGTGTTTAAAAGTTGGTGAAGCAAGATACTCTCCTAGTCCTGCCCTTCGATACTGTTTTAAACAATTGTTCAATTATCGTTTAATAGAACAGCAATATTTTGATTCTGTCAGAAATGTGGCCTTATCCAAGCTCCTGCCAAACTGAGTCACGTTGAGACCTTGTGTATCTTTAGAAAGTGTTGTTGTTCAGAAGAGACATTGACTCATTATATATTAATGCTTCAGTATGAGTCATTTCTGGAATTAACTTAACACGACTGCAGTTTTCTGCAGTCCACAGCCTTTTATAGCAGCTGCAGGAGTTTATAACACAATACAAAACAAATTTATATTTATATAACATCTTTCACAACAGGAGATTGTCTCAAATGGTAAAAAGTGTCACCCGGACACACGCACAACATACACACAGCAATGACACAAGGAAATGTTTTTNAGAATGGAGGAATCATAATTCTTGCAATTGATTTAGTGCTTTATAGAAACATCTCAAACTGCTTCATAGGATTTGCTGGAAAGTCTAGTGACTCTTTCCTCCACAAGCTGCTTATTATTTCCTGTACCAAGCTCCGTGAACCGATCAGCCCTATCCTCGCCTGGCATCACTGGCTTCCCATCCCCAGAGGATCGAGTTTAAGATCCTCATGCTCACTTTTAAAGCTCTCCATGGTCTTCAATCTGCTAAAAGCTTACCACTTGCCCCCTCCCTCCCCTCGGCATGCGCTGACCTGCCCATATCCCCACCCTGCCCACCCGCCATCGGCAGTCTGGCCTTCCTGCCCCCATCCGCTGGAACCCCAAATCAAAGTTCCTTCACTTCCCTTGCCTTCTTCAAGACCCTTCTAAGTCCTTCCTCTTTGACGTGCCTCCAGTCATCCTCGCACCCACACCCTCCTTGACCTTCACCCATCTTAATTGTAACCCTCAGCTCAGGTGCAAATCTGTCTCTGTCTGTCAGGTGCAAAGACTGTCCCAGCACCTTGGGGCATGTTCTCGACATGAAAGGTGCTACATAAATGCAATTTGTTGTTGGTGTTGTGTATTTTGTAGGTGAATGATTGTAGGTGAAAAATAATTACCACACCCACAATCAGCTACAAACCGAATGAACAATTTTATCTGGGGAATTGTTGGCCTGGACAGTGGGAGAAACTCTCTTCTCTTTTCAAATAGTGCTGTGTGATATCTTTAACATCCACCTGAATCGGCTGAAGAAACCTCAGTTTTATGTCTCATCCAAAGGATGGCATCTCTAACAATATAGCATTCTCCGCATGCCACCCTGGAACAGACTTTGTGAGTTCAAAATCCCAATGTGGGATTAGAACCATCTGTCTTGGGGGCCAGAGTGCCACTAACTGAATTCGGTTAGCATTTTGGTAGGTCATTGTGTATAGTTTCTGAAAATCAAATTCACTTCAGACAACAACAAGATATCGAGTAGTTGCGTAAAACATAATGGATTTTGAATCCAGGAAAATTGGTCCTTTTTAACAACAGGCTAAGCAGAAAAGAGGTTTAGACGGCAAAGAAGCTCCTTAGATTGGATGGTGGAAGCGATGATAAAGGTTGATTTGAATCATCCCTGGACTGTGACCAACAGATAACACCTCATTTATCTCTCTGCAGGCAAAGAAAATTGAAAGCTATTGCAAATCTGAATTTGTTTATTTGTAGTAAAATCTTTGTAGGTGAAGTAACGCATTCTTTTTTAAAACTGAATTTGGAATCAGAATGCATGCCTAAAGCTTTGGTGCCCTCACTAGGGTGGTTTTTAGGTTCATATGGAGTTTAGTTTCAGCTTCAAGCCAAACTGACATTAAAGCCCTAGCAAGTTCAATATGGAACACTCTGAAGTTGAAGCTGTGATTTAAGGTTATACGGGAGCTTCCTCTCCATTAAACACATGTAAGAATGAGTAAAAAAAAGGGGTGAAGCCCATTTTTTCAAAATGCATGCTTCTGCCGTAAGCCTCTCATGCAAAATGTATTCATTCATTACACTCACACTCTAGGATAACGCCCCATTGCAATGTTGGGGGAGCACTGCGTTCTCAGAGGTACTGTTCTTCGAATGAGATGTTAAATCAAGGTCCAGTCTGTCTGTTGAGATGGACACTAAACACACTATGGAACTATTCAAATAAGAGAAGGGAGTTTCTTCTTGTTTCCTGGCCAACAATCCTCCAGATAAGATTAGTCATTCACTTCATGACTGTTTGCGTTGTGGGATATTGCTGTGTGCAAATTGCTGTGTTCACCTACAAATATAGTCACTGCACATTATAATAATAATCCTTGCATTTGATATAGCGCTTTTCATGTCAGGAGGATGTCCCAAAGCGCTTCACAGAACACACTGTAAAGTGAATTGACTGTATATTTGTGGGCGAACGCGGCAGCCAATTGCGCACAGCAATGTCCCACAAACAGTCGTGGATTGAAAATGACCAATTTTTTATTATTGTTTTTGGTTTTGGAGGGGTTATTATTAGGCTCTGTGTGGAGTAAGGAAACTTGCCCAAGGTTTCGCCCTCTGCCTGGAATTGAACTCAGGTCTCTCACTTGCAAAGCGAGTGCTCTAACCACTGAGCTACAGGACTCCGCAAAGTTCATTATAGTAAATCCTGTAAATTGCTTTGAGTTGTTTCAGTGGCATGATAAGGTGCTATATCAAATGTTAGTTTTATTATTATTATAAAACAGAACAAAGCCTGAGACATTTTCTATTATCGTGTGTCAGGTGAATAACATACATGGAAACTCATCACCATGCTTAAGAGACTTCAAACTAAAGTATTGAGGATTCATTTATGTACAATTTCTATTTATTTGGTGTGGAGTGCATACTCTCTCTCCAGAAGAACTTAGGTCAATCTTGGCAAGCTCCAAAGTTTGGGAATTGCAGAGTTTGCATTGAGGTACTGCTAATGTTTAACAAGCTAAAACGTGTAGCTTGCCATTGAAAGTACTGCCTGGGAAACTTTAACACTGCTTCTCCTGATAGTCCATTGGCTTACAGAATTAACAGGAACTAAATGGGAAGAATCCCAGGGACCAGTCTGCCCGTCCAAGTGCCCACCCCCAAAATCCCCAATACCCATGAACAGTAGCTTTTTGTAAGAGGTTTGATAGAATATTCAAGAACAGATTCACTTATTTCATGCATCTAAATACTGTGTATACAGCTCTTGCTTGTGCTTTAATTTTTGTTTCCTGGTCAATCTAAACCAGCCCTGAACCATAGCTGAGAGGAGGGCAGAGAATTGTTACATTACATCGAATAGATTAGATCTACTGATAAACACTAATTCAGTTGCCTTCCTATTGACATGCTTATCTTAGAGTTTAAAGCTGCAGTATTAAGAATTCTGGCTTCTCAAAGCCTTTTGTGATTCATCTATTTGGTAGTAGCTAAAAGTTCACATTCATTATAGTTCTATCAAGTAGGAGTCCCGTAGCTCTGTAGTTAGAACATTCGCCTCGCAAGAGAGAGACCTGGGCTCGATTCCCGGCACTGCAAAACCTTGGGCAAGTTTACTTACTCCACACACCTGATAATAATCCCTCAAGAAAAGAAACAATAATAAATTGGTTCATTTCAATCCACGACTGTTTGTGGGATACTGCTGTGCGCAATTGGTTGCCACGAAGGGGAACAATATGAGGTAATAATAATAATCTTCACATTTTATATAGTGTCTCATCACATCTTCAGGACGTCTCAAAGCGCTTCACAGAATATACCGTAAAGTGTAGTGACCTTGTATTTTGTGGGCGAAATGCGGCAGCCAATTGCACACAGCAGTGTACCACAAACAGTTGTGGAATGAGTGATCAAATCATGATGATTTTTTTTGAATAGTTAGAAATTAAAGAAAGCATTTGTGGGAAAGTGGTCAAGGAGTAAACTACAGGTTATGGTAAAAAAGCAGATAAGTGTAAGGTAAGGTTCTGAAAGGATTGCTCCTCTAAAGATCCACCATGGACACAGTGGCCCAAATGGCCTTCTTCTGTGCTGTAAATTGCTATGGATCTATGGGTGCTTTAAGCTCTCTTACAGGTTAAATGTGGGAAGGGTGAGGTGATCTCAACTCATATATTGTGTTTTTGTGGTTCTACTAAATTACAGGAGTGAAGCTGAAGGAGGTAAATGATGCAGTGAAAATAAATTAGAACTCCACAGAGTCTGGAAGAAGTTAATATTTGATCAAACGTCTCATTCTAGTTAGGTTTTCAACCATTTTCTTATTTTAGCTACAACAAATGGGTTTATTTCATTAAGTGATTTTATTTCAAGTGCAGTTCCTGTGTGTCTCCTCACTCCAAATGCATTCACTTCTGTTTCATGACATTGTGGAGTCCTATAGCTCAGTGGTTAGAGCACTCGCTTTGCAAGCGAGAGACCTGAGTTCAATTCCAGGCAGGTCAGGGCGAAACCTTGGGCAAGTTTCCTTACTCCACACGCCTAATAATAATCCCTCCAAAACCAAAAACAATAACAAAATTTGTCATTTTCAATCCACGACTGTTTGCTGTGCGCAATTGGCTGCCCCGTTCGCCCACAAATATACAGTCAATTCACTTTACAGTGTGTTCTGTGAAGCGCTTTGGGACGTCCTCCCGACGTGAAAAGTGCTATATCAAATGCAAGGATTATTATTATTATCAATGTATTGCAGCAAAATTATAGCCAGTAAAATCAAACAAATCATGCTGTTAATACACTTGAATGTGCATGTGTCAGCCTGGCTCAGTTGGTAGCACTCTTGCCTGTCATTATTATTATTATTAATGATAAAAGATTGTGGGTTCAATCAAGCCCACGTCAGGATTTTGAGCTCATAGTCTAGGCTAACACCCTAGTGCAGTGTTTGGGAGTGCCATCTTAAATCGAGATCCCGTCTGCCTATTCAAATAGATGTTAAAGATCCCATGACATGACTCAAACAGAGAAGGGAGTTTCTCCAAGTATCCTGGCGAACAATCCCCCAGATGTTTGAAGAGATAGGTTTTAAGATATTGTTAAGAAATGTTTGAATGAAATATTGAAATAGGAACAGAAGTAGGCCATTTGGCCTATCAAGTTTGCTCCACTATTTCCTTAGATCTTGGCTGATCTGTAACTCAATATCAATTGCCTTCCTTTTCTCCAAGCCCTTCTATACACTTCCTAGCTAAGTATTTATCTACTTCCTTCTTAAACCTTCCCTCTGACTCTTTATTAATAGTCCTTTGAAGAAATGAATTCCATGATCCATTACAACAACAACAAGATTCCATTTATAGAGCGCCTTTCACGTCAGAAGGACGTCCCAAGGCGCTGTACAGTTGGGTCAGGACCCGAGCAGGGGGGAAATGGTCAGGGTGAGGGGAGGGAAGGGAGGGAGCGAGGAGGGGTTAGAGAGTCGAGAGGGGAGCTGAAGGCTCGGTCAAAGAGACCGGCCTTGAAGGAGGAAAGGGAGGAGGCGGCGAAGGCACTGGGGGATAGAGTTCCAGAGCCTGGGGGCTGAGAGACTGAAGGCCCGGCCACCGATGGAGGGCGGTTGGGGCGGGGGATGTGGAGCAGACCGGAGCCAGAGGAACGGAGGGTACGGGCAGGTAAGCAGGGGGATAGTAGGTCGGAGAGGTAGGAGGGAGCAAGGCCGTGAATGGCCTTGTAGGTGAGGGTGAGGATCTTGAATTCGATCCTCTGGGGGATGGGGAGCCAGTGGAGGCGAGCGAGGGTGGGTGTGATGTGGTCCCGAAGCCTGGTGCGGGACAGTACACGAGCTGCAGAGTTCTGAATGACCTGCAGCTTGTGGAGGGAGGTGGCGGGAAGGCCGGCGAGGAGAGAGTTCCCATAGTCCAGCCTTGAGGTGATAAAGGCGTGAACCAGGGTTTCAGCAGCGTGAGGGGTGAGGTAGTGCCATAGTCTGGCGATGTTCCGGAGGTGATGGAAGGCGGTGCCAGTTGTGGTGCGGATGTGAGGGAGAAAGGACAGCTCAGGGTCGAACAAAACGCCGAGGTTCCTGACCGGCTTTGAGAGGTGGAGAGTGCAGCCTTGGATGCTGATGCTGTCAGCGCCAGAGGTGCGGAGGCGCTGACGCGAGCCAATCAGGAGGGCCTCAGTTTTATGCACATTGAGCTGAAGAAAGTTGTCTCTCGTCCATTAACTTTCTGAGTAAAGGAATGTGTTTTGATTTCACTACCAACAAGTGGAGCTCTAATATTTAGATTATGCTCCCTTTGTTCTGGATTCTCCATCCAGAGGAAAGTGTCTCCCCTTATCCACTCTTAAAATAACTAAATTAGAGAAATATTTATTTTTATCATTCTTAATTGATGTTACATGGATAAGTAGGTCGTAACTCTTCAGTGTATGCATTTAAAAAATGATTAGAAGTATAACACTGATATTAACTAAGAAAAGCTGCCATCCCTCATATTATTTCCTAACAGAAATCTAATTTGTTCTTGATAGAATCAACACTTTCTGCTTCCACTATTTCCCTAGGGAGCCTGTTCCATGAGTTTAATACTCACTCACTAAAGTAGCGTTTCCGCAGATTTGTTCTGAATTTACCCCCCTTCAACCTCAGGCTGTGTGCTCTGGTTGTATTCAATACAAGATTAAACATCTTATCATGGTCTACGTTATCTAGTCCCTTTAGAATCTTAAGGACCATAGTCATATCGCCCCTCAACCTTCTCTTCTCCAGCGTGAGTATGTCCGATTTATCCAATCGTTCCTCTTAGTCCAGTCCCTCCATCCCCTCAATCATTTTGGTTGCTCTCCTCCGTATCCTCTCAATTGCTGCAATATCCTTTTAGTATTGTGGTGACCAGAACTGCATACAGTATTCCAAGTGCTGTTGCATAAATGATTTATAATTGCTGAATGTCATTGTCACAATGGAAATGATTAAAAGAAGTCGATGCAAATATCAAATATCTGCACATTATGAATTGTGTCAGTTAAGTTTGCTATCCAAAAGGGAGGTACAGTACATCACACACTTTAACAATTATTTACTTCTGTTGCATTCAATTCTCTTCCTCCACTGGAAGCCATAATAGCTGGATTCCTATCCTGCTGAGCACATTTTACACAGCCTTGTTCCCTTTCTCACGTATTGCAGTGCTCACCATACTGGAATAAGGCTGGTAGCTAAATGCTTCGGTCTTACCTTCGGGGGGAAAAATAACTGTTTCACTGTTTATGATTAACCATTGCTGAGAGGAACACAATTCTGGCCATTCTTTATTGTCATTTATGTCAACCTGATGCACAAGGCCAATTGCAACCAAATTGAAACGGTCTGGCACATCGAGCCTGCAGTCTCTTCCCGTCATGAATAATTAAAAAGCATCCGCTTTCTTCAGCTCGCTGTCGAAGGAAGAGAGTGAACTACAGAAAATCTTGAACAATAACTGATATCGATCAGGGACAAGCTGTGACTGCAAAATGTTTTAGTACTGCGGCAGCAATCCAATGATTTGAAGCCAGGGCATGTTGAAGAGAATTTCTTCATCCTCAGGATTAGGAAAGTGATGAGAGTCCTGTAGCGTTTTGGTTAGAGCACTCGCCTTGCAACCGAGAGGACCCGAGTTCAATTCCTGGGCGGGGCGAAAACTGAGGCAAGGTTCGTTACGCCACAAGTCTCTGTTTACCAAGCAGTAAGTAGGAACTGGGTTGTTAGTTGACTTGTGAATTGCTTTCAGGATGGTAATAATCCTTTAAAAAAACAATAATAATCTGGTCACTTAATCCACAACTTGTTTGTGGGAAACTGCTGCATGCAATCGGCTGCCCTGTTTCACCCACAAAATATCGTCAATTCACTTCACAGTATATTCAATATATCAAATGCAAGGATTATTATTATTATAAGAACGACAGTATTGATATCAGTCTCTAACAAGAAGGGTCCAGTGTCCTGGCCTCAATCAGGAAGGGTGGCTGAGGCCAGGGCATTGAACTCATTTAAAAAAAGGGCTTGTTGCTGTGATGGGAGGATGGGAGGTTGGGTCTTCCAGAGGAATGAGATCTGATTGCTGAATGACCTTCTTTATCTAAATCTTGTGATTTTGTGAGTAATGCCTTCTCAAATTTAGAGATTATAATGCATTACCGCAAGCAAAACATGGCTGGGGCATTTCTTTGATATTAAACCAAATAATGTAGGACCATAGAAAACAGGAGAAGATCTTTTAGCCCATCAAGCCTGTTTTACCAGTTTATTAGATCTTGGCAGATCTTTAGCACCAATGCCTTGTCCTTTTGCCGTACCCCTTACTACATCTGCTGCCCAGCGCTTTAGGACATCCTCCCGACGTGAAATGAGCAATACAAATGTACTTTGTTGTTATTGTGCTTAAGAATAAGTAATCATGTTTTGTATGGACAGGCTAAAAANTAGTCATGAATGAGATGTGAGAACAATCCAGGATTTGATAATAACTCTCAGTGAGACTTCCCGCAAAACTGAACCAGAAAAGATTCATGGTTGAGTCAACAGCTTGTAGTAATCATGAGGTAGATGTTTCTTCACAAAGCAAGTTTATGTCTTCTAACATAGGATTAAAAGGATGAACTTTCACATAAAAACACAGGGAAAAATAAACTGATTAGTGACTAAACAAGACACACAGTGTATCCTGTGAAGCACTTTGGGACATCTTCCAGATATGAGAGGCGCTATACCAAATGTAAGGATTATTAAGCAAATAGCTCAAAGAAGCACTCATCAGGGCAGATTGCTCCTTGAAAAGGAATTCTCAAATTTGACTGTGTGTTCTGTTGATTTGTAGTGACTTACACTAACAATACAGCAGTATTTTAACAAGATGAATCTGTCACACTATTAAAACACGGTCCTTTAATGCAATATTTTTACAGTAAAACTTAACAAAACTTGCTTTTATGGATTTCTAGTTGTTTGACACTGAAGTATTATTTGAGCGTAACCACCGACAAACAAATTTATTTTTGCAATAGTTTTGCCATGGTGTCTATCTTGTTAGATATTCTGACAGAGGATCCAATACATTTGCTCTAAATCCTTCTAATATTAATAATTCTGCAAGTGTCTAAATTTATCCCTGTGCTGCTCTGATCCTGAATTTTACCAATTACCAGCTTCTCCCCCAATGACAGTTCCTATTTCCATGAGGTGCTCAAACTAATATTTATTTTCCTTATTGCTTATAGTCTCCATCTATATTATCCTTCACTGGGGCGTGACAAAGGGCAACTTTGTAATTAATTCCCATGGCATGAGTCCTTGCGGATGGTACTGTTGTTGCATTATAAATATATTCTGGAAATGTACATTTCAGTACTGGGATGGTGAGTTTAATAATGAGAGAAATGAAACTATGTTGGATTCTAGATACATCCAGCATGGAACAGAATAATTCACTGTATTTGGGCCGGTTTGGCTCTGCATTTGGCTGAATAAATAAACAGGGTTACAAATCCAAACAAAATGTTTCAGAACTTCTTACCATCAAAAGCATCTTATTTTATAAGATGAGATCTACTTCAGAGCAATTGTTCTCTTTGGCAGACAAGCATTTGCATCAAGCTTTACTGCCTGTGCTTTGGGCTTAATCTCCTGGTAAAACAGATCCTGGAGCTTCAAATCCCCCCAAATAATTTATAATTACTGGATTTGGTAAAAATCCCTTTAGTCAATTGAAGTTTGGTTAATGGGATCAAATGTTTCTTTGTTGCTTCAATCCGCTATTTGCGTCTGGTTACAGGTATAGTCACTATACTTTACATTAGATCCTGTAAAGCACTTTGAGACATTGTAATGACATGATAAAGTGCTATATCAAATGCAATTATTATTATTATTATTATTATTATTTCATTTGTGTTATATAATTGACACAATCGCATGACACAAATTTAAAGGTGTAATGCCATCATGAAATATGTGTGGCAAAGCGTGATGTTTCTCGGAAACAGTACAATGCAGAGATATAAATATTTTCAAAACGTTTCATTGAATCATTTGTGCATTGTGTCATCATGCTGAAATTTACATATGAGCTGCTCTTTTGTCCAACGGAAACATTTGCCCAACAAAGTACTTTTTTGTGAAAGAAGAATCTCATCTGAAATTCATAGCATGCATTTCCATTTGTTGCTGTGAGCCAAACAGTATTTTTCTCAATTTGGTAAATTTCACACATTTGTCGCTGTGCATATATAAATGACTCCAGGGCAATTTTATCGAAATAATATTATTTGCATTTAATATACCATCTTATTACATTGTCGATACATCTCAAAGTGCTTCACTAGAATTACTGCAGAGTGTATTGACTCTACAAACGTAAGTGAACACACCAGCCAATTTGCTCATTGCAGTCTACCACAAGTTTTATTTGAGGGATTATTGGCTAGGATACCGGGAGAACCTCCCTTTTCTATTCATATAGTGCCACCTTTAGTGCCTCCTGCTTGTCTCCCACCAGCAGCTCCATACCTCGGGCGCTGACAACATCAACCTTCATGGATGCACTCTACATCTCATGGAGCCATTATCCTTCATATCCCACATCCATGCCATGACCTGCTCCGCCTTTCCTCATCTCTGCATTATTGTCCGGTTCTGCTACTGTCTCTCACCGCAGGCCGAGGAGACATTCATCCACTCGTTCATCACATCCAGGCTTGACTAAGCAAACATCCTGCTTCTCGACTCCCCATCTCCTTCCTCCACATACTGCAAATCAATCAGAACTTTGCAGCCTGTGTCCACTCCAGCACCAGGCTCCATGACCCTATCACCCTCATTCTCGCCTGATTCCACTGGCTTCCCATCACACAGAGGATACAGTTCAAGATCCTGGTCCTCGTCTTCAAAGCCCTCCATGGCCTCGCTCCCCCCTACCTCTGTGACCTCCTAACCCCCTTACTAAACTGTCTGCCCCAGTCTGCTCAGCAGGCTCTGGCTGTGCTTCACATCCCCCGCCCTGCCCGCCCCAGCATTGGCAGGCGGGCCTTCAGCCTCTCTGCCCACAATCTTTGAAACTCCATTCCACAGTCTCTCCACCTCACCGTCTCCCTTACCTCCTTCAAGACCCCTCTCAAGAGCTTCCTCTTTGACTGTGCCTTCAGTCACCCTCCTACTCTCTCCACCCCTCACCCCTCCTGATTCCAACCACCAGCTTAGGTGTGGATACTTGACTGTCCAGCACCTTGGGACATCCTTCTGACATGAAAGGCGCTATACAAATGTAATTTGTTATTGTATTCGGCTTGTTTAACAATGCAGGCACCCCCAGCACTATAATAGAATGGTCACCTGAGAATCCAAAGTTAGCCTTTAAAAGTATCATTTAATTCTATGTGCATTTTATTGGCCTTTGTTTGCATTTTGGTTATAACACAGGGCCTGAGACATCAGACCCAGATGACAGTGTTATAATGGAATTGCTTTGTACATATATAATAATCCTCACTCTTGATTTCACACACATACATACTTGTAAAGAAAGAATACTTTGAGACATGAAAAAAGATGGGGAAGGTGAATTTAATAGATCTGAAATGATCTAATCAAGTGGTGGAACAGTTATACTTTTGAAATAAGCATTAGAGGATAAAAATTGGAGTTGAAAATTGCAGGAACTCAGTAACATAAAGGATTCATTTGAACTTGTATCCTATAACACTCTGGGGAGAAGTTCTACCTTGGTTTATATCTATATATTTTTTCTTGGTATTACATAGCATGCAAATATTCGATTATTCTTATTTAGTGTTAATTTTCAAGCCAATTTTTGTAAATTCTTGGCCATGACCAAAGGAGAAACTGCCTTCCCCTTTTTCAAATAATGCCATGGGATCTTTCTTGTACACCTGAAAAGGCACTGAGTGTCAGAGTGTCATTCAAAGGACACAGTTTAACTGTGTCGCACAGTTTAACGTGTCATTCAAAGGACACTACCTCTGATAATACAGCGTTCCCCCATCATTTTGTTGGAGTGTGAGCCTTGACTAAATAAACTAAGTGGAGCTTATCTTCCAGAAGTTGCTGTGCAAGTCTTTCATCTTCAAATGTGGTTTACTGCTAGAGAAG